>NC_092876.1:249195534-249555534 GCF_028372415.1 Notamacropus eugenii
AAGTTCAATTATTATAAGTGGGAATGAGAATTTCAGAAGACTACATAAGAGGGGAAACAAAAAATCATCCAAACTTCCTAAAGTAGTAATTTGTAATTACCTACATCCTATTATATTGAGGAAAACACTAAGTCTATCAAGTTTTTTTTGCCTTTATTCTCATCCTTTCCACCACACTTGAAGGGCTTCTAATAAGATGTCAAGAATATTTGATTCTCATTTTAAAGACAACAATCTTTGGAATGGGAGAGATCTAGAGATTCCTCCCAGTTCTCACTGAGACATGAAGAAGCTACTCAGGAGTATAGCAACTATGTCACAGGTTTCTAGATCTTTACTGAACAATAATTTTTGACTTAGGTATCATGCAAAGAAGGAGCTCTCCAGTGTTTATTAGCTTATAACCATCATTGTAATTAGGATATTCATTGAGCAAAATGAAATCCTTGCTGACTGATTAAGGAAGTTGTTGCTGGAGGAATGCAGTTGGAGGGGGTAGGAAGAGGAAAAAATATGATCTTTCTCTTTTTCCTTTAATATCCTCCTTGGTCTCATTTTAATAAGCTATTAATGAAAAGAAGGATAGGGTCAAAGTGGAGTGGGGACTGTTTGAGTATGCTGGGGAATTAGGGGTTGGAATGTTTGGGTACCAAAATATTTTCACATTCAAATCAATCAATCTACACCTATCTATATAGTGGTTGAATCCTGGATTGATTTTTTTAAAGTGTTAAAGTATCCTATTTTGTTTTTATTGTTATTAGTTTTAGATGTAAACACTAAAACTCAAGTACATAATAGAAAAAAGAAAACATATATATTTGTATGTTGAAACTTAAATACAAAGAATGAAAAGAAAAGCATGGCATGTACACAGCAGAACATGAGAGGATTCAAAATACATAGCAATAAATTTCCATTTCAAGAAAACCTGTATAATAAATACCACACATTGTGTTGCAGTCTGTCCATCTTTTCTTTGTTTCCTTATAAATTTTCTTTTGTTCTCTGCAGTACCCTTTTTACTTTGCTCTTTCCCTCTTTCTTTCCCCCCATAGAAAACTATAACTGTAACTATATCCTGTGTAGAGATAGATATATTTATATACAACATAGCTATATATGCATTCATACATACATACATGCACAGATACATATATAGACATATGCTTTCCCTAACAAATTCTACTCCTGATCTTTCATCTTGTTTGTTCATATCTCTTATCTCCTATCCCTCCTGACTCCTCTACTTTACTTCTTCCTGCTAGCTTGTCCTCCAATTACTTATCCTACCCTCCCTCCAAAGATCCCTCATTTATCCTCCCATTCCCACAAATATAAACACTCTTATACTCCCCACAGCTTATTCCCTCATGCTCCCCTCTAGAGATCCCCCCTTATTCTCTCCTTCTTCCAAATCCCCTCAGTGCTTTATATCTTTCTGAATTTAGAAGGTTTTAATAATCTTCTAGATATATGTATTATTTCCTCTTGAAGCCATTCCTGATGAGATTCCTTTCTCCCTCATCTAATTCCTGTATCTCTGTTCTTCCTCTAGCACCGCATTTGTGCAAGATAACTACTTTTAGCTGTTCCTAAAATATTTTACTTTTTGAATTCATATCATACTCAGGTCTATCCAGTCTTTCTTAGAAATTACCCAATTAACAATCTCAGACATATGTTTTACATTTTACGTACATGCAAGGTAACAAGTCTGCCTTTACTGAATTATTAGGTTGATTTTTTTTTTTTTACCAATGCATAGAGCTGCATGCAGTTTTTCAAATTCCTACTGTTATCTATGACAAATTGTACTGAAACAACTCATCAAATTCTAGGTTTTTGAAAACTAGCAGGGAGACAAAAGAAAGCTGCATAATGTAGTAGATAAAATTTGTTCTTTTTCAATCATCGTTCAGTCAAGTCCAACTCTTCATGATCCTATTTGGTGTTTTCCTTGTAGAATAAGTGGAATGCCTTGCCATTTCCTTTTCCATTTCATTTTACAAATGAGGAAATGGATGCAAGCAGTATTCAATAACTGGCTAAGGTCACAAAGCTAGTAAGTTTCAAAGACCAGATTTGAACACACAAAGATGAGTCTTCCTGACTCCAGGCCCTGCTCTCTGTCCACTGTGCTGCTTAGTGAATAAAATAGAGGAATTGAAGTCAATATAAACCTGGAAATGAATCCTGCTTCTGGAGATACTGGACATCTCATCTTGGACAGATAATTTAATTTCTTTGAGCTTCAGTTTACTCATCTACAAATGCAGAGAAAATTTGCCTCTACTACCTACCTCAAATGGTTCCTTAAAGGCTCAAACAAAATGATAAAAGAAAAGTAGTTTATAAACATCAAAGTGATATGGAAATATCCGGTAGTATTATACCAGTTCAATTCAAGGTCTGAAAAGTTCTTCTGAGGAAAAGAAGACTTAAAGAGTGCTCTAGATAATGGATTACATGTTTAATGTACAAGAACAAGTCAATTTTATAAATGACCATCTTTATGTGAACTACAGTGTAATGAGTTTTCTATCCATAACAACAATCTAATAAATTATGATAGGTTTTAATTTCTTCCTGTGAAGAAAACGCCAATCCAAAAAAATTGTCTTATATTGTTTTAGCCTGGACCTCTAATTTCATCAAAACAAGTAAGTCCCAGTGAGGAAACTTCTAATAATGCTAATCGATATTTGCTCTGCAATATTTTCTCTGCAATATATAGTCTTATACTAGTCCTTGGGGCACTATTAGACCAAGTAGGATCAAAGAGCTCCCTGTAAGTGAAAAAGGTAGAATTTGAAAATGTCTTGTTGACTCCAAAACCGAGTCACTCTTTATTCACCACATTATTTCTCTAAGCCTCTTAACAATTAAATTGCTCTCAATATATTGTCTATTAACTTGGTACAATATGACCAAGAGTTATAGTGATAACACATAGAGACAAAGGGGCTAATGAATGTTCATGTGTAACCACAAAGCATCAATGGAATTATTATCATGAATATGTATTCATAGGGTTTGGTGCATTTGTAAGGGACACCGATAAAAAGGATGGTACTGTTTAGTGGAAATACTGTTTCATTGGAAGAGTTTGGATCTGAATTCCTAACTCAGTCACATGCTTTTTTTGTAGCATTGGACAAGTTACTTCAAATTTTTGACCCTCAATTTTCTCATCTGTTAAATGACGAGGGATTTGAATGCTCCTCAAGTCTCTTAAAACTTGAAACTGATGATCCTATGCCTTATGATCCATTTTTTTAAACTCTTGAGTATAAAGTAGTATAAAGAAAAATGTTTGGAAAATATTTATTACCTGTCAGAATAGAAGGGAATTCGGAGTTATTCTACTCCAGGGATTTTAAATATTTTTATATGTGTCATGGAAACCTTTTATTTAGTTAAACCTTTGGTCCCCTTTGTGGAATAAGGGAGTGGGAGGGAAATCAAATTAGGATTTTTTGTTGTTGTGTTTTACTAAAAGTGCCTCTGATTGAATAATGTGATTACGGAGGATCTTTCCCACACATTGATGGGCCTGCCTATTGTGGGAAGCTTGATTAAGGGAGGTGTTTGGTAGGGGGGTCCCAAGTACCTTTTTTTTTTTCTATTGAGGCACTGTGTCACATGTTTATGTCCTCTGACTCTAAAAAAGGTATAAGTACTCTGAGGGTGAGGTTTTACTTTGGGGCTTAGTTTTTGTAAGAAGGTTTGAAGTGCCAGATGAGGACTCTGGCAAGCCACTTTAAGGAGCCCCCTGGCTTTGAAATGTCACATGTCAGTGCTTCCCTCTCTGTTATCTATGGTCAGAGAGTTGGGGTCCAACTGTATGTTGAATTTAGGCAGAGGAAGGCATGTCTGTTGATCTTTCATTTCTCTGTATTGTCTTTAAAGTTCAGGGTGATGATTCCCCTGAACTAGGTGAATTACATATGTGCTTGGTTAAATGATACATGTGCTTGATTAAAGTGATTGTTAACGACTCAAAAATTGCCTTTCCTTTTATGAATGCAGATCTAAGAACCTGTGATAGCAGGCCCCCTTGCATATGTTGGGGTCCTTACTGATACATTATAGCATAGTCACAGGATCTGCATAAATAAAAAGGAAAGTATGGAATTTTGTGGGACTGGGATAATTGTCTGTTGTTTCTCATTTGTGCTGGCTATGGTTCTGTGGAGCCCTGGGAAGTGGTGATGGCCAGACCCTGGGCTCAAGTGGATTAGCCTAATTCCTGACCTGTGTTGGAGGAGCGAAGGTCCTAAAACTGTACTTTATTCAGAAACCAGACCAGAGGAGCAAGAGCTTGGAATGGAGCCCTTGAATCTTTGGAAGCCAAGCAGAAAACTGCCTGTGTGCTGAATTGGGTGAGGTGAGAGCAAAAGTGGAAAAGTCCCAGTGTGCCATCCTTGGAGAGGTGAGTGGTGGAACAGGAGCAAAAATTGGAGCAGAGAACTGTCTGAGTGCAGACCCTGGTGGAAGTTGGGAGCAGCTGGGTCCTGCTGGAGGAGGAAGATCCCAGGAGCCTGAAGTTTGTCATGGGGCAAGATGGGGACTGTAGAGCAAGGCACTGAGTATGCTTTCTGCAGCATTTTCCTGGGACAGTTTGGGACCCAGGGGGTGGAGTTGCCTATGGTGGATGAGAGAAAGTGCCATGTACCCCAGGGACCTCACCCTGAATGCTTTATTATCCAGCCACCCCTCAGGACTCGGAATGGGGGACTGGAATATTATTAAGACTGACTTGGCTCACTAGATCCTACCTGAGAGTGCTGGAAATGGCAAGGTGGGGAGAACACATCTCTATGAGGATTTTACTTGGACATGTCTGTGTGAGATTGAGGAAGGAGGATCTGGATGCTCTCTCATCAAAGAATTACTTTATATTATGCATATAACTTTGTGTTTGTTCACAAATGACTTGCTATGCTATATATTCCACAACTGTAAAGTTCATGATGTGTTTATTTTGTGGGAATTATGTTGTATTTACTAAAGAAATGCTAATGCCTATTCAGATATAAGTTGGCTGTGTGATCTAACAAGGTAAGTAAACTTATTCACAGCGTTCAAAACTTCTTCATTTGTTGTAACCGATGGTTCCACATATGGATGGTGTGGTGGTGGCTGATGGAGCACCTGTGTTTTCTTGGTGTTAATTATTAGACCAAAATTAGCATAGGCAGCAGAGAATTGATCCATACTTTGTAGCATCTCAGCTTCAGAGGTTGCATTGAGTGCACGATCATCTGCAAACAGAAATCATGCACCAACACTCCCTCCACTTTGGTCTTGGTTTGTAGCCTTTTCAAATTGAAAAACTTACCATCAGTATGGTAGTTGACCTCAATACCTTGTTCATCCTCACTGAAAGCATTTGACAACATGACTGAACACATCATGATAAAAATCATGGTAGCAAGCACACAGTCCTGTTTTGCTCCCTTGCTGACTGGGAAGGCATGAGAGCATTGTCCACTATCTAGAACCTAGGCAAACATGACATCATGAAACTGATGTACAATATTGATGAACTTCTCCGGGCAATCAAATTTTGACAAAATTTTCCATAAGCCCTCATGACTAACAGTGTCAAAGGCTTTGGTCAGATCTACAAACATTGTGTACAGACCTCTGTTCTACTCCTGGAATTTCTCCTGGAGTTGTTGGGCAGCAAATATCATATGGATTCTTCCTTGGCCCTTTCTTAAGCCACACTGGCTTTTGGGTATATGACCATCTTCCACGTGAAGGATCAGCCTTTAAGGAGGACTCTAGCAAGAATTTTGCCAGCAATGACTAAGAGAGAGACCCCCCCTGTGATTTTTGCAGGGCAATCTATTCCCTTTACCTTCATAGAGATTGACAATGGAGGAATCCTTGAACTCCTGGGGAATAACCTCCTCTCGCCATATAACCTAGAATATTTTAGTCAGCTTTTATATGAGCAGTGGTCCCCCTACTTTGTAAATGTCAGCTGGAATAGAATCAACACCAGGTGCTTTGCCACATGAAAAGAGTCTAATGGTCCTCAAAACTTCTTCTTCAGTTGGAAGTTCAGCTAAGGAGGGATTGACTTCAACCTGAGGCAAATGGTCAATAGCCTCAGCATTGATTGATGATGGTCTATTGGGAACACTATGGAAGTTTTCAGCCCATCTCTCTAGGATCATGTCCTTATCACTAATCATTGTGGCTTCACCAGCAGTGAGTAAATATGATGCATCATAGATTTTGGTCCATAAATAGCTTTTAGGAAATCATAAAAGTACTTTGGATTGTTACTAGTAGCATAAAACTGAGTTTTGAAAGTTTTGAATGCTGTGGATAAGTTCACTTGCTTTGGTAGTGTACTTTCCAGGGATGTACACGTTGACAAAGAGGTTGAAACATGCATTACAAGAGCTACCTCAGTGTTTGGGAGGCCCCAAAGAAAAGTTTGAGAGAGAAGAGGTATTAGACGGACTACCAAATTGAAAGTTTACAAAGTTATTGTTTTGACCTCGTTGTTTGCCTGTGTTACATGTACAGTTTAACAGCCAGAAAACCACCATGCCAGGAAGCTGAATTGCTTCCATTTGAACTGTCTTAGAAAGATTTTTAAGATCATCTGGCAAGATAAGGTACCAGACACTGAAATCCTTGCTCAAGCTGAACTGCTAAGCATTCATACTATGCTTCAGAGAGTGCAATGACAATGGGCTGGCCACATTGTTCAAATGCAAAATGTATGCTTCCCAAAAAGGCTATTTTATGGAGAACTCACGTGGGGCAGACAATCACATGGTGATCAGAAGAAACAATACAAGGACATTCTGAGAGTCTTTCTCAAGAACTTTGGATTTGACTGTGCAACATGGAAGACAGCAGCACAGGACTGCTCAGCATGGCGTACCAACATCAGAAAGGGTGCTATGCTCTACGAGGAAAGCAGAATTGAGATAGCATAGAGTAAATGCAGGATGCATAAATTTGGGGTATGCACTCCAAATATTCACATGGAATATCTGTGCCCAATCTGTGGTAGAGCATTTTGGGCTCCTATTGGCCTGATCAGCCATAGTCAGATACCCTGAAATTTCACTTTATCATGGTGATGTCATTTTGGTTCTCTTTGAAAACAAAGGACAACAACCAACTAGCGTATGTGACCTATTTAAATCACCTGGATTTAGAAACACAAAGTATAATAACTCTATTTGTCCTAGGATCCATGGACATATAGATTATAAGGCCAAGGATCCTAGAAGGGTGGAGTATGATGGCACTCAAATTAAGATCTTTTGCGCTTTTTGCTTTAATAAAAGTGCTTCTGATTGAATAATGTAATTAAAGAGGATCTTTCCTTCCCATTGATGGGCCTGCCCATTGTGGGAAGCTTGATTATGGCAGATATTTTGTAGGAGGGTCCCAAGTACCTTTTATTTTTTTCTATTGAAGCACTGGGTCAGAGTTTTATGCCCTCTGACTCTAAAAAAGGTAGACTACTCTGAAGGTGAGGTTTTACTTTGGGACTTAGTTTTTGTAAAAATATTTAAGTGCCAGATGAGGACTCTGGGACACCCCTTTAAGGAGCTCCCTGGCTTTGAAAGCCTAGATTTCAGTGCTTCCCCCTCTGGTAACTATTGTCAGAAAGATGAACTGTTTGTTGAATTCAGGGAGAGGAAACTATGTCTGTTGATCTTTGATTACTTTGGGGGCTTGCTGACTAGAAGTGTTTGGCAAGAAGAGGACTCTTGGAAGTTGATAAGGAGCCCCCCAGGCTTTGAGAAACCCTGATGTTCCCTCTGTGGTAAAGATAGAAGCTGATCAAAGAACCTGTGGTAGCAGGCCCTCCTGTGTATGTTGGAGTGCTTACTGATACAGGGAGGGATAAATTTTTCTAGCACCTAGTCTGAGCCAGGCTCTATGTTAAACACTTTAAAATCTCTCATTTGATCTTCACCGCCACTTCACAACAGAATAAGTAGGCAGCTAGGTGGCACGGTGCATAGATAACAGGACTTAGAGTGAGGAAGACCTGAATTAGAATCCTGCATCAGACAGTTAATAGTTGAGTGATCTTTGGCAAGCTGTTCTATCACTCAGTTTTTTCATCTATTAAGTGTAGGTCATAATAGCACCTACCTCTCAGGGTTGATGCCAAGATCACCTTAGATAACATGTGAAGTGCTTTACAAACCTTAAAGTTCTATATAAATTATAGTTTTTATTATAATATCAGCGACATCTATAGTTGAGTGAAATGTTCAATCTTAGTTAGAGGCTAATGAAAATAAAGATACATTTTTCCCATCCACTTTCATGAGGTCCTTGAAATCTATTCATAGGCCCCATGGATGCCAGATAAAGAGCCCCTGATTTAATCCAACACACACCTGAATAATAATCCTCTGTAGCATGTTACTACTTAATGGTTCTTCAGCTTTCTCTAGAAGATCTATAGTGAAGAAGAACATACTACCTATCATGGTAGCCCAGAATATTTTTGGATAACTTTGACCATAAGAACATTTTTCCTTACACTCACTTGACAATTATATCACTGTAATTTCTACCCATTACTTCTATTCTCTCTGAAATGAAGCAGATCAAGTCTAATCTGTTATCAGCATAAAGAGCCTGCCATATTTCAAGATATTTATAATTCTTCTCATGAGTCATTTTTCTCCAAGCTAAATATCAATCAACTATCAAGTATTTATTAAATTCCGTCTTTATGCCTGGGACTCTGCTAAGCACTGGGTATATAAATACAAAGGATAAAATAAACTTCACTTGCAAGGAGCTTTATATTCCAAAGGTGAAGACAAAAAGCACATCCAAAACATAAACAGGTGAATATTGAACTCACAAACACAGAAACGTATGCATTACATTGAGATTTATAATTTTCCAAACACTTTCATAAACCTTTTTTAATTGTATCTTTATAATAGCCCCATAAGTAATATTAACCACATTTCATCAAAGCTATTAGAAGATTTACACAAGGTTATACAGATAGTAACTGGCAGAGCCACAGACATTATTACTCTTTTTATTCATAGTCCAGTGGTCTTTAGACTAAACTTAACTGACCCCCACCAGTAAAGAGCAGCTATAACAACCAGATATAACAGCTCTAAACATGATTCAATGATTCTTAGATGGTAGCATGCATGATAAGGAAAGAAGTCTGAAAAGTTTTTATATGACTGGAGAGGAATATATTTTCTAAGTGATTACCAAATTTAGTTATATTTCCTTTTCTCTAGGTAATAAGCATATTTATATGGAATAATATGTTTAGGAAAGTTTATATATGTTCATACACAAATACACAAGAACAAGACACAGGTATATAGATCATACACACACACACACACACACACACACACACACACACACACACACACATCTATGTATCCAGAAATTAATTAAATATAAGGTAATTTGGAAGGAAGAATATTAGGAGCTGGAGGAATCAAGAAAGTTTTCAGGTGGAAGATGCAAGAATGGCATCTTTAAAAAAACAGAAGTACTTTACAAAGCAAAAATAAGAAAGGGACATGTGAAAGGCAAGGTGGATGACCAGTGCAAAGGCACAGAGATGGGAAATGCAGTGTTTTAAATAAGGAATATGGTGAATGCCAGACTGGCTGGATTGCTGAGTTTGAAAGTAGAGTTAATAGAGTTGTGAATATCCAGTAAAGTGTAAAGGTAGTTTTGTGTCAAGTTCTGTAGTGTTTTGAAAACTAAAAAAGGAGTGTTTATATTTTATGGTAGTAGAAAGTTGCTGAAGCTGACTGCGTAGATGAGTTACATGGTCATATCTGACTTTAACACAATTATTTGAAAGCATTATTAAAATAGACTAGAATGATGAGAAACTAGAGCTATGGAGATCAGAAAGTCATTGTAATGATTTAAGTGAGAGATGCTGAAAAAGGATATAGTAAATAATGATATTTGTCAACATAGTAGATATGTAAGGAGAAGACTGAAGACGAAGTATTATACATAATGCCAGGATTATATATCTGAGAAACAAGAATAGTGTTACCTTCCACAAAATTAGGAAGAATTGGAAGTCAATGGGTTAATTGAAAAAATAAAGAGTTCAGTTTTAGACATGTTGAGTTTAACGTATCTCCAGAACATGCAGTTAAAATATCTTATAAGTGATTGAAACAATCAAGAGAAGCAAATGGGACTGAATGTGTACATCTGGGAGTACTCTGAATAGAGACCCATGGCAACAATAAGATTACAGAAAGAGAGAAACTGAGACACACACAAAGAGAGAGAGAGAGTGAGACAGAGACTATGATGGAGAGAGACAGAGACAGAGAATGAGACAAAGAGATAGCATAGAAGGAAAAGAGAAGAATCTGGGATAGACTCTTGGGGAACATCCATAGTTGGGTAGGGGAGGATCTGCAGATGCTGAGCTCCATTCTAATTTTAAGGAATGATTTCCTTAAGTGAACTTTTAAACCTCCTTTTCCATTTGGCCAATTATGCTTTTTAAAGTATTTTTTTCCTCATTGGCTTTTTGAACCTCTTTTGCCATTTGTGTTAGTCTATTTTTAAAGACGTTATTTTCTTCAGTATTTTTTGGGGGGTGAGGCTCCTGTAGCAAACTGCTACCTTGTTTTGTTTTGTTTTGACCATTTTCTTGCATCACTCTCATTTCTCTTCCAAATATTTTCCTCTACTTCCCTTACTTGATTTTCAAAAGCCTTTTTGAGCTCTTCTATGACCTGAGGCCATTTCATATTGTTCTTGGAGGCTTTGGATATAGTGTCTTGACCTTGCTGTATTCCTCCAGTTGCATTCTTCAATCATCCTCATCTTAAGAAAGTGCCTTTACACCAAGAAAGTAACCTTTTATAGTGTTATTTTTCCCTTTTTGGTTATCAGTCAATTGCTTGACTTTTGAGTTCTTTGTCATGTGGAGTGTATACTATCCCAAGTTTTAGGGAAGTTGGGCAGCTATTTTCAGAGATATCTCTAGAGACCTGTAAATTCTCACTTCCTACAAAGTGGTATGATCAAAGGAGAGGTGTTTACTCCTCTGCTGTCCTGCGCTATGATCTGTGAACTATCACAAGCACTCTTTCTTGCCCTGGAACTGAGAGTAGGATTCCCTCTCCACAGTCACCACCAGCTCTGTCATGCCAACTCTCCTCCTTGCCCCAGGATAACCAGCTAGGACTATGATGCAGATCAATCACTCAATTAGCCCATCATTTCTAAGCCAAGAGCTATAGAAACAACTGCTGTTGAAGCAGTGGCTGCTACCATCCCAAAGCTGCAGTTGGGGTTGCAGCTAGACTATGCTCTCCTCCCACCCAGGTGAGAGAGTGAGCCCTCCCACTGACCCTTGATGTTGTCTTTGTCATCTGTGGATTGAGAAGTATGGAAACCACTATAGCTGTCTGGGATTCAGCACCTGCTGAATGCCTGCTCCAGTCTTGTCTACATTAGTGCAGCCCACACTGGGCTGAGCTCTGCTCCAAGCCCTGTGCAACAGACTGTTCCCTTTGGTCTTCCAAATTGTCATGGGCTGGAAATCTGCTTCATTCTACCATCCTGCTGTTCTAGAATTTGTTTAAAGTAATTTTGTACAGGTATTTTGAGGATTTGGTGGGGAGAGTTTAGTCAGGTCTCTGCTTCTACTCCAACACGTTGACTCATTCCTCCACCAAATACTATTAAATAATAATTCTAGCATATATGAATAACTTTACTTGACCAAAACCAGACTTATAAAATAATGACATTAAGTATTCAAGATTTGTTGAATAGAAGCCAAAGGAGGAGTATGAGCTTCCCAAAATGATTTAATTATTTGCTAGTTTCCCTATCTGTTTAAAGAAAGATTTTCCTAAGGAATTTTTTTAAAATTATACTGGAGAAGTGTAAATATCCCACCTCAATCAGTTTAAATACAGCTAATCTGTAACCTATAGATTCTTTTTTTTGAAGAGGAAGTTTATAGAAAAATAGATTTGATCATCTTTTTTTAGCTTACTCATGTATAATCATATTAAACACATTTCCACATTAGTCATGTTGTGAAAGAAGAATCAGAACAAAGGAGAAAAATGAAGGGAAGGAAAAAAGAGAAAAAAAGTAAAACAGTATGCTTCAATCTCATTCAGACGCTATAGTTCTTTCCTTAGACTGGCATAGCATTTTTCATCACAAATCCTTGAAACTGGCTTAGATCATTGCACATCTGAGGAGACCCAATAACATCACAGTTAATCATTGCACAATGTGGCTGCCACTATATACAGTGTTCTCCTGGTTCTTCTCACTTCACTGAGAATCAATTAATGTAAATTTTTCCAGGATTTTCTGAAATCCACCGACTCATCATTTGTTATAGCATAACTATATTCCATTATATTCATATGCTACAACTTGTTCAGTTGTTTCCCAATTAATGGGCATACCCTCAATTTCCAATTCGTTGCCATCACAAATAGAGCTGCTATAAATATTTTTGTACATGTGGATTGCTTTCCCTTTTTTATGATCTCTTTGGAATACAGACCTAGTAATGGCATTGCCAGTTCAAAGGGTATGCAGTTTTATAACTCTTTGGTCATAGTTCCAAATTGCTCTCTATAATTTATTTTCTGTTTTGGCTTTTATTGGTCTAGCTATCAGCACAATATTTTTGTCATAAAAAGAATTTTGTAGGACTCCTTCACCTATTTTCATAAATAGTCCATATACTATTGGAATTAATTGTTCTTCAAAAGTTTGGTTGAATTCACTTGTAAATCTATCTGACCCTAGAGATTTTTTCTTAGGCTTGTTCTTGATGACTTGTTAGATATTTTTTTTTCCCGAAGGTGATATTTAAGTAGTTTATTTCCTTTTCATTGTAATATAAAAAAGAAAGAAAAATAAAGGCCAATATCATTAATGCAAATCAAATAAAAAATTTTAAACAAAATCCTATCAAACTTTCTACATCCAAGAAATCATTATGATCAAGTGGGATTTATAGCAGGGTAGGAATGATGATTCGTTGTTGGGGAGAAAAGCTATATAATTAATCACATTAAAAAAAACCATGAAAAAAGCCACATAATCATCTAAAACATGTAGAAAAGGTGCTGGCAAAGTGTACTATTTTTTTATGTTAAAAGCCCTACAAATATTGTCATAGAGGATCTTTTTAACATAATAAAAAGAATCTAACATAAAAATGAGCCATCATATGCAATGTGAATATACTAGAACCTTCATTAATAAATACCAGGGTGAAATACTGATGCCAACTGTGCATGCTATTATTTTCACATTGTTCTAAAAGTACTAGCAATATTAATAAGAAGAGAAATTCATTAAAAGAATAAAAAATAGGTAAAGAGGAGATAAGATTGTTCCTGTTTGCTGATTATATGATGGTTTACTTGGACAACCACCAGTATCAGTAAAGATAGTAACTGAAAGAGTTAATAGTTTTATCAGAGTCTCAGAGTATAAAATTAATCATCAAAAATTAATATATCTAAATAAAAATAACAAATCATAAGAAACAGAAAGGGAAATCTTATTCCAAGTAAACATAATTCATAAAATGTGTAAAATGACAGGATCAATCTGCAAAAGCACACAAAAACTTATATATATTGAACTACATAATGTTTCTTAAAGAAATACAGAACAACCTAAATATTTGTGGGAATTGCTCATGGCTTAGCAATTCTAATATAATGAAAATGACAGTATTATAAATTAATTTATCGATTTTAATGCTATAGTAATCAAATTACCATGAGGATACTTTTACTGAATTTGATGAATTAAAAATATTTATTTGAAAAATAAAAAAAAAAACTCTAAAGTGTTAAGGAAAATGATTAAAAGAAGAATGTATGATGGGAGAAAAGCATTTCCTGACTTCAAACTGTATTATGAAACGGAAGTCATCAAAGTCATATAGTTTGGTTTAAAGAATAAAGACTTAGGTAAATGGAAAGGACTGGGCAACAAAGATTCAGAAGCAATAGTCAAAAACACAGTATTTATTAAAGATAAAAATATAATTATTTAGAGGAAAATTCCAAATTTAATAAAAAGTTCTAGGAAAACTGAAAAACAGTCTAACATAAATCAGGCTTAGAATAATGCCTTACACCTTACTCTACAATAAATTACAAGTGGACATATAATCTTAATGTTAAAGACACTATGACATAAGTTGGAAGAAAAAACATATCATGCACCTCTCATAACCATGCTTAAAGGATATATTTGTAATAAATCAAATTATAAAATCAATTACAAAAGATAAAATGGCTAACTGATTACTTGAAACTGAAAAGTGTTTTTTTTATAACATTATTGTTTCTAGGATAAGAAGGGAAGTAATCAAATAGGAAAAAAAGAACAATTTCATATCAAAATTCTCTGGTAAGGTTTTGGAATCCAAGATCTGTAACAAATAAATGCAAATCTATAACTAAATAAATGCAATTACATTCCCCACCAAATAAAAGCTAGGTGTCAGTGGATAAGCACTGGGCTTGGAATCAGGACAACCTGAGTTTAAATCCAGCCTCAGACACTTACTAACTACGTGACTCTGGGTCAGTCACTTAAACTTTTGTCTTAATCTACTGGATAAGGAAATGACAAATCACTCCTGTATCTTTGTGAATAAAATCCAATAGATAATATGGTCCTTGGAATCATGAAGAGTCAGATACAACTTAATTTAATTAACAACTACAACAATAACAAAGAAAAATTATATCCTTATTGCAAAGAGGCTGTTAGTTGGTGTAGCTGATAGAGCACCAGGCCTGGAGTCAAGAAGACCTGAGCTCAAATATGGCCTCAAATACTTACTAGCTATGTGACCCTGGGCAAGTCACTTAACCATGTTCATATGTTTCCTCATTTGTAAAATGAGCTGCAAAAGGAAATAACAAACCAATTCAGTATCTTTGCTAAGAAAACCCCAAGTGGGGTCATACAGAGTCAGACATGATTGAAAACTGTCTAAACCACAACTAGATGAAAAAATATATATGAACAAATAGCTCTCAAAAAATTTGCAAATTGTTTCCAATCACCTTTTTAAAAATTGCTCTGATTCTTTAAAAATAAGAGAAATGTAAGTCAACACAACCCTGAGGCTTTACTTCACACTTTGCATACTGGCAAAAAAAAATTACTAAAAAATGGCAACACTTAATGTTGGAGGTTTTGTGGAAAAATAAGCACACATACATTATTGGAGGGGCTGTAAAATAGTGCAACCATTTCAAAAAAAAATTTAGAATTATGCATATAAAATGACAAAAATATCTATACTCTTTGAACCAGAGACTTCATTCCTGGGCTTGTGCCCCAATAAAACTATCATAACAAAAGTGTCACCATATTCTCTAAAATATTTTTGGCAGTTCTTTTTGTGGCAGTTAAGAAGAGGAAACAAAAGTGAATCACCATTAATTAGGGAATAGCTAAGCAAATTTTGGTACATGAATGTAATGGCTTATTATTGTGCTATAAGAAATTATATATGTGATGTATATAGAGAAGCATGGAAATTTATATAACATGATGAAATGTGAAGTAAACAGAATCATGTGTGTGTGTGTGTGTGTGTGTGTGTGTGTGTGTGTGTGTGTGTGTGCGCACGTGTTTGGGAAAGAGTACCTGGGATACTAGGATGACTTAAAAAACAAAAAAAAATCCTTTCAGAAAAAAACTCATAAAATTTTAAAAACAATAATCAGTCACTCAAAACAAGCAAAAGGAAACTACCCTACTCCAAACCTAAAATATAATATTTGACAAATATGTACACACACACAAATATATTATCTATCTGTGTATATATATTTGTATGTATGTACTTGTGTGTATGTAATTGACAACCTCCTAGATCTCCATACTTGTTGATTAAATGGTGAAAACAAAGAGCGGACTGAACAATAACATGTCATTAAAGTCTTAAATGAAATGTAAAGAAGTGTTTGCATTTATTATACTTTTAAGAGTTCAAGTTCTTCAGTTTAATTCTTTGGAATTAGAGGGCAGGTAGTCTTTGAGTACTCAAAATATCAGCTATGTTCTTGAGGTTCCTTTAAAAAAAGCATGTTCTTTTTGAAGGCTGTTGAGGAAACAGACAGCCCTGAGTAGGGTGAGGTCTATAATTTGAGAAGAGAATCAAGGATGGAAGAAGAAAATGGCATTTCAAAAGAAATAATTCCTCAGTTTTAGATGTAGAAGAGAAAACTAGAAGAGAATTCTTCACCCTACTACCTCACCTCAATTTTCTGTGACATATTTCAGTGGAACCATCTGTCCACTAGGATACGGTACACTCAATTGGGGAGCAGGTCAACTCAGTTAAAGAATGAGACTGGAAAGTCTTTGGAATAGATGGCACTGGCTATCAGGAGTTGAACTGCCCAAAATATTAATCCCAGAGAGCCAAGAAGACATTTGAACGAAAAGTATTTGAAACTAGAAAAGATGCTGTGTCCAAGGTAAACAGCCTGAAAATACTCTTAGACAGGAAAAGACATCAGTACCCTGATTTGTTGAAGGTCTGAGTTTCCTGGGTTAAGTATGTGGCCTTCCATGTGTAGTGAAACAGTTCTTACTAGTATGCTTACAGTGAATCTTCCATTAATTTAATATGCGTAGTTTAAAGAGAGTGTTACCCAGATTATTAGGAGTAATATTTTGTTCCTAGTTTTTTATAATACCATCTCAACAAATACTTCTGCTTTGAGATATTGTCAATAGACTTAATATTAAGGATAAATGCAGTGCTGAGGCCTGCAGCTTGGTAAAGCAACTATAATTCTTAGATTGCAGACTCACTGAAGAATTTGAACTTTGCGCGTTTGGGGATAGGGTACTGGAGATGAACTGAAGGAAGTGCATAAAATTAATGATAATAATGGACATCACAGAATCACACATTTGAAAGGAAGAAACAGAAGGGACATAAAACCAGAGCACAGATGTAAAGTAGATGCACAAAGAGAATGTGGAACCAGAGAACACACTTGGAGGAGCAACTCATGGTTCCAAATTTTCAGAGTGACTGATACCTTCAAAAGATGTCATTATGCTGATCTTGCTGTCTTCAGAGTTGCTTCTGGAGTTTTAATTTGTGAGGCAATTCTGCATCACTTAATATCCACCTACTTGTCTTAACTTGCAAATCATCTTGTAATGAATAGAAATCCTCTCCTTCATAAGGACAGGTAGACAGTTCTTTCACTTATAGTCAAGGATATCAACCATCTAAGAACCAAAATACAAACATAAAAACGAAAACAAAAAAGTAGACAAAGCATTGTAGGGAAGAATGAGCATCCCTTTTAAACTGTCTGATGGCTGAATTACCCAATTCAGTTCATTATTCCCAAATAGAAATTTTGTTATTCTTCAGTCACATCCAATTCTTTGTGTCTCCAATTGGGATATTTTTTGGCAGATATTGGAATGATTTGTCGTTTCCTTCTCTCTCTCTCTCTCTCTTTCTCTCTCTCCCTCTCTTCCCCTGGGGGTGCATAGGATGTGTTAAGAGAAGACTAGTACTTCTGGTGTGAAGATTGCTGAACACTTCCCTGGGCTACTTTCCAACTTCTGTGTACACCTGTCACACCTGACTCTCACTGGTGGCTCCATGAAGCTGTATGTAGCATGAACAGCAGCAACACCCTGATAAATTATTTTGGCAGATGGTATAAACCAGGCTGAGGGTAACCAAGGGGTCTCAAACACATTGGTGAGTAAGGGGATGTCTACTCTAACCATGTGAAGACTTGTCCTTGAGGAATGGGTGGATGAGAACCATCTGATCCAATGACCATGAAATTGGCTAAAACAGGTTCTGTGGTGTGCTGAGAACTTGGTTAGACATTAAAGATGCCAAGGTCATCCACTGCATCTTAAGCCATTTCCAGTCATCTTGAATCTGTCCTGCTATTGGACTGTGATGACACTACACTGGAGGAGAGAGTGAGGACAACTTTGTGCAACTCTGACTCACTTAAATCCAATTTACTCATGAATCAAAAAACATCACCCATACCGTTTTTACCTATCTCAAAGTCCTATGGCGACAGGCAAGTGATGAAGAAGCAAGTGTGGATGCACTGGTAGCTAGTCACAATCCTTCACACAGGTGTCCCAGGCCATAGGGTTGTCTTCTTACCAAAAGCAGCAGTAGGATATGATACACCCCTGAGTGCCTGAGCAGCATTTTAAGGATTACACTGCTCACCTTGTGGTGTGAGGAAGGAACTAGAAAAGGTGCCATAAAAATTGTCTTCTTACCCAACCTTGGCCTGATTACTGTGGCAGGTGTGATCATAACACCTCCCAAAATATGCAAAAATGTCTGCAACGATGATTCCACTCAATATTAGCACATGGAACATGCACACACTGAATGTGCACACACTTATAGACAACACAAAATCCAGTAGACCTGAAAGATAAACAGCTCTTGTTGCAAGAGAACAGCAGGTAACACATTCAAATAGTAGTCCTGAGTGAAACAAAGCTGGCAAATGAAAGCTAACTTAATGAAGTTGGAGCTGAATAGACATTTTTCTGGAGTGACCACAGTGAAAGGGAGCACCATGAGGCTGGTGCAGGT
Organism: Notamacropus eugenii; assembly: GCF_028372415.1. Lineage (NCBI taxonomy): Eukaryota > Metazoa > Chordata > Mammalia > Diprotodontia > Macropodidae > Notamacropus > Notamacropus eugenii. The sequence goes on from NC_092876.1 coordinate 249,214,196, forward strand.
TTTGGGATCAGAATAAATCTACTCAGTAAGACTGTATGACTACCAAAAGGAGGAATGATACATTTATGACAATGTGATTGCCACTTGCAGGGAAATGCCATACCATCATCATCAGTGCCTGTGGTCCAACCATGATGAACCTTGATGAGGTCAAAGGAAAAATTTATGAAGACCTGAATACCCTTATCATCAATGTGCCAAAAGAGGAGAAGCTTATAATTCTGGGTGACTTTAATGCTACAGTAGGCTCAGACTACCAGACTTGGCAGGGAGTCCTAGGGAGGAAGGGAGTTGTAAACAACAACAGCAATGATCATGTACTACTGAAGACTTGTGCATCTCATGACCTTTTCATTACCATCACTGTCCTTCATTTACCTAAATGCACCACTACCAGTACCCCAGTTCAACACCAGACAAGCTGACAGATTCCTACAGCATCTAACTGCCAGGACTTGATGCCCCAGGACCTGAGGCCCTAGGACACAGTGACTAGACCCTTAGTTCCCAGTCTAAGAAGCTTGGAACAGTGCCCCCTATACCCCAGAAAGGGATTTCAACTTTAAAAACCAGGAAATAGGCAAAAAAGATAAAGAATAAACAAAAATGAACACTGATTATAGTCTCTTTTTGTAAAGACAGAGAAGACCAAAACTCAAACCCATAAGAGGATAGCATTGTCAACATACCTATATCCAAAACTTCAAAGGGAAATATGAATTGATCCTAAGTCCAAAAGTCTTCCTGAAAGAGCTCAAGAAGTATTTTAAAAGTCAAATAAGTAGAAGAAAAATTGGGAAAAGAAACAAGAGGTATGCAAGAGAGAGTCAATAGCTTGGAAAAGGAAGGAGAAAAAAATGCCTATAGAAATCAATTTCTAAAATAACACAACTGACCAAATGAAAAAACATACACTGAAAAAAACAACTCCTTAAAAAATAGAATTGGCAAAATGGAAAAGGAGGTACAGAAGCTCACTGAAGAATATAATTTGTTAAAAATAAGAATTGGGCAAGTGGGAGCTAATGACTATGAGACATCAAAAATCAATTGAACAAAATCAAAAGAATGAAGAAACTAGAGGAAAATGTAAAAAAAAAATTGCAGAAAGTATATGATCTCACTGTATTTGCCTTTCTCTTGAGAGAAAGAGAGGAACCAATTTCACAAGGATTGAGTTAAAAAGAGACTCTGTCCATCGCAAGAGGATGTTTATGGGCTTGTATCATTGGAGTCCCTGGATTTGTGGACACTGAAGTCTTCCTTCCTTTTCTACTGATTTTGGGTTCTGGGTATTGGTAAAGTGGTCTTGTTGCAACTTTGACAAGTTCCTCCTTCCTACAAATGCAAGACTTGAAACTTCTGGAACCTATGTGGGTTTCCCTATTGTTTTTCTATCCTGGGGACAACATATTCAATATTTTAAAAGCTCCACTTTTTTATGGTGACCATCAGTGGCTTCTAGGACTCAAAACTGCAGAATATTTGTCATTATAGAGAAGAAAACACCATTTTCCAACTTGGAGATTGAACACTTCTGACAGCAAAGGCACCAGGCCAGGATCAGATAGGACCAGAAATATTGCTTTGTGAAATGAGAATGGGGGAAGTCTGCTATCAATGTATTTTCTTCCTAGTTACCCTGCTTTTACATTTTACAAAAATTGTACTTTACACCTCAAAGTGAAATTAATTACTGGCTGACTGTGGCAAATGAAGTCAGAGTGAATTAATGGGGCCAGGCAGCATTAGTTTAAGTAGATATGAAACAAAGTCCAGCTGAGATAGTTAGAAGTATTGGAAGTAATCCATAACATGCATCAAAATAGTATACTTGAAAGAAGCCATTTGCTTGGTGAAAATTCAACCTTTAAGTAAAAAAAAAAATATCTTGCAAACTTTTAAAACGTTAAAAAATCTTGAAATATATAACCTGAGAGATAATTTTAAAATCACATAATTTTCAATATGCATCATACAAGGAGACTTGAGTACCAAGGGTATATTCCATTTTAATGAAGTTTGCCTAGTGTAGAATCCAAATGGAAGGACTCCCGACAGGTGCTTCTATTTGTGGATATCATTCTGCTCATTGTATGTAAGCTGAAATTAAATTCTCCCTAAGGAGATCCAAGACTGTACAAAAAAAGTTCAGTATAATAATCCATACAGAAAACAAGCAGTGGCTGAAGAACTACTGTTGCTCAGACTGCAATATTTAGTTTAATGTATTAGTCCATCTTCTAAAGTGACAGGTCAAGAGTCAGGAAAACCTGAGTTCACATCCAGCCTTATTTACTAGTCACTATTTGTGACCCTGGGCATGACACGCAGTCCTGTTTGCCTCACTTTCCTCATCTGTAAAATGATATGGAAAAAGAAATAGTAAGATACCCCAGTATCTTTGCCAGGAAAACCCCAAATGGGGTCACAAAAGGTTGGACAGTGCTGAAAGGCCTGAACAACAAAATGCCTATCTTGAACAGATGGAGTAGATAAACAATGTGACAGGGCCAGAACTGAATATTAAAAGAGTGGGTTGGATTGCATTTAGGAAAATGCAAAGTACTTTAAACAATACTAAATTGCATTCTGAGGCAGAAAACTATCTTCTTACTCTTCCCCCACCCCAATCAATACTGATAGCTTTCTAGTTGTATTACATGTCTATGAGTCATGGACCATCATACCATCTTGAAAATAAAATATAGATGACACACCAGAAAATGGAAAGAATGAGTAAGTATATATGTTGTCTTACATATAATTAATGATGATTTGCACAAAAGAAGGATCTTAGGGAATATATAACCCAGGAGATATCTGAATATAAAAAGAGATGGGCTCATCATATGGTGAGAGGAAATGACAAAAAGTGGACAGCTTGCATACTCCAGTGAAGCCCACTTATTCATTTCTTTATTTTGGGGGGACAGGGAGAGAAAATCGAGGTTAAATAACTTGCCCAGGGTCACAGCTAGCTAGTATCTAAGGCCAGATTTGAACTCAGGTCCTCTAGATTCCAGGGCTGGTACTCTATCCATTATGCTACCTACCTGCCCTGTTATCCACTTATTTCTAAAAGACATAGAGGAAACATAGTGTGCAGACACTTCAAACATTAATGGGATAGAAATGGACAATAGTCACACAAGATCAGAAAGCTGGGATAGCTTGAAATTTACATCATTGTAAGTAATAGCAACACCAATAAGATTATGAATCCATTAGTATGCTAAAGTATTAAATGAGAAAGAGAAAAATAAAGGGAGGGAGAAGCAATTTAAAGGAATATTTCTTACAAATACATTTATTTCTATTGTTAATAATGCTGTATTTATGAATTAATTTTGTCCCTCAAAGCACATAAAAATACAGTGCTAATTATATTTTAAGAAGATTTTATTAACTTATTTCTCCCTTCGAAAATAGTACAAACATGCTTTTAATTTTCAGGAAGATGCTTATAGGACACTTTATATGTAGAAGAAGGTTGTAGTTTTAAAATAATTCTTTTTAACACCAAGGTTTTAAAACATAAAATCCAATCTACAGCTCTGTTAGGCTTCCCCTGGGGAGATTTAAAGTAGTTGTGTCACTTCACTAAACAAAGTGCCTCTGAGAACATGTTGAGAGAGACTACAAGTCCCTTAATAGCTAGCAAGAAGACTGAGAAATTTAGGAGGCATAAAGGAGAATACTTTACCTCTCTCTCTCTCTCTTTCTCTCTCTCTCTCTCTCCCTCCCTCGTACCTCCCTTTTATTAAGGAAGCACTGTGGCTCTAATTTTATATGACTCATCTGGAGTTGTTTTACTACTCCTCATTGCCCCTACATCCAGGTTAAATCAAGGTCAGACTTTCCAATGACTAGCCAGAGCTTTTCTACCACTAACCTTCCTCTATGAAGATTTCCCAAGAAAGCCCTGCGTGTGTGAAAATCTTGCCATCTTCATCAATTCAATGCTCGTCCTCCTTCAGATCAGATCTCCAGAGACCTTTGAATTAATCTACTCAGCTCTGGAGTTTCACCTATGTGCTTAATTGTATTGGTTGCAAGTTCTCCTAACCTGCTGAATCTAACTACCCCCAGTCATATGTCACATTCTATCTAGCCATATACCAAGAAATCTGAACAAATGTGGGTGTATTCATAGGATCAAAGGTTTAAAGCCAGAAGGGACTTTAGATGCTATTTAGTCAACTTTCCTCCTTTTACAATTAAAGAACTGAGGCTGAGAGAGATTAAGATAACATTTCTAGTGCCACACAGTGTAAAATGGTCTCAGGTAAGATTTAAACAATGGTTTTACTGTCCCAAATTAAGAAATTGTCCAAAGATATGAACAGTTAAAGCTATCTATAGCCACATGAAAAAATATTCTAACTCACTATTGATTGGAGAAATGCAAATTAATGCAATTCTGAGGTACTCCCTTATACCTATTAGATTGGTTAATAGAATAGAAAAGGAAAATAACAAATGTTGGAGGGAATGAGAGAAAAATGAGACATTAATGCACTATTGGTGGAATTGTAAACTGATTCAACCATTCTGGAGAGCAATGTGGAACTTGGCCAAAAGGCTATAAATGCATGCACTTTGACCTAACCAAACCACTAGTAGGTCTATATCCCAAAAGAGATTTTTAAAAAGCAAAAAGGAAAAAAAAGATATTTGTATAAAAATATAGCAGCTCTTTTCTGGTGGCAAAGAATTGAAAATTGAGGGGATGTCAATCAATTGGGAAATGGCTGAACAAATAATTGTGGTATGTAACTATGATGTAATACTATTGTACTAGAAGAAATGATGAGAAAGATGCTCTCAGAAATACCTGGGAAGACTTGCATGAACTGATGCAAAGTGAAATGTACAGTGTGCAATGTAACAGCAATGTTGTAAGATGATCAGCCATGATTGATTTAGCTATTCTCAGCAATACAATGATCCAAGACAACTCTGAAGGAATTAGAATAAAGAAATTCTATCTATCCATCCCCACAGAAAGAATTCATGGTGTCTGAATATTGATTGAAACATACTTTTTCACTTTATTTTTCTTGAGAGTTTTTTTATTATTTTTTTCATAACATGACTATTATGGAAATGTTTTTCATGATTGCAATTATATAATCTATATCAGATTGCTTGCCTTCTAAATGAGATGGGGGGAAAGAGGAAGGCACAGAATTTGAAACTCAAAGTTTAATAACATGAATGTTTAAAATTGTTTTTACATGTAATGGGAAAACAAAATACTAACTAAAACAAACAAAAAAGAATTGAAAGAGAAAAAACAAATTTTTTTTTCTGAGTCCACCTTCAGTGTTCTATCTGTGGTACCATTTTTCTATCTGTTGTTCCACAATGTGTACAACCCTTTTCCCATTTCCATCTTTTGCTTTCAAAATAGTGATCATATCAATACTACCACCCATACTAAAAAAAATGACATAATTGATTGACTGGCATGTCTCCATTCATAACCGCCCTGCCGAGACTAAAGTCATCTTCCTAGGCTAATACTCTTCTGTGTGCTTTGCTCCCTCATCTTGGAATGCAAGTCCCTACAAGATAAGAATTGTTTACCTTTTTAAATTTGAATCCCCAGACATTTACACTGCCCCTGGCACATATACTAGAAAGCAGCAATTCTGATAGTTATTTTTTCCTTATCCATTCATTCATGCCAGGCTGGTTAGTTTCACCTCCAAACTTTAGGAGATACTATGTTCCCTTCAATATTTCATCATCTAATATAAAGTCCAATCCTTCATTAAACTTCTTCAGAGTTGATGGACTAACTATGTTATGCCATTTAATTGTTGTTGTTGCTCTTATCATGTAATATGAAAATATCACATAGGTAAATCAGATAACACAATAAGCCAATAAGTTCTATATCACATTTAATCTTAATGCTTTAAAGGAAATAAGCATCACTTCTTTTTAGACCTACAATTTTACTTGAACAGTAACACTGGATTAATTTTTAGTTTATCTTCTTATAGTAGCAGGAAAAAGACCATGAAGTAAGTAGTAATAGTAGGTTAATGTAATAAATTATGAGTTATTCAGTATTTATTAAATCCTACCTATCATTAGCATGTTAATTTATTAATAGGCACATTGCATTTTGCTTTCATTGACTTCCCTTATAGCTTTCTGATATTTTGGATATTTTAAATGGGCATTCGTGCACTATGAACAAAGTTGGTATCATCAATTCCATTATATTTTATTCATATTACCAGTCTATATTTTACTTATTTCTCTAAAAAGAAGGATCCTCATTATTTCTATACAAAATGTGTTCTCTGATCCACTCTGTTACTTGCTGTTTACTTCTCTGGAGACAAACACATTTAGAGTTTGTTTCTAGCTGACACAGCATATTGTAACTCAGCAGAAGCTATAACTTAGCTTTATTTTACAGCTTTGGCTTCCCTGCCATGCTTTTCTTCCTTGGCAGTGGTGCAATCCATAGAGTCACATACAGACAGCATCCCAAAGAAATAACAGTATTTTTCATTGGCAGTAGAACTGAACTCCCGTTACCATTATTTTAGCTAATACTAGATGGATCTTGTCTCCTGTCCTTACTTTCTGAAAGTGGATGATTTCTCCTTTCGCATTTAGAAATATGAATGATATTACAGTACTGAATGGCTGCATTGTAACTGCTAGAGAGTTGGGTGACCCAGACAAAGGGATATGCCATGCAATATTTTATAACATTATTCCTGTAAATGCATTTACATGACTTTTGGGGTACTATGCTTTTACATAAAAGATAACAAAAGTAACTATGGAAACAGGTAAAGTACATCAAAGGCATATAGCTCTGGAGCAAATTACAAAAGATACACATTGTGAGCTCTTTGCAAAAGGTTGCTCCTGAAATTCCATGGAAAGGAAAAAATCAGCATCAATGAGATATGTTAAAAATATTTTCAGTAAAACTGGCCTTTTCTTTTATATTGCATATGAAGTAAAAAATCAAGGTGTTAGGGCACAATTTCACAGTATAGTCTCTGTTATTAAGAGATTACTTGTTATTAGGAACAAATCTAAAGGATCACAAAGGTCTTGATTAACATAATTTTCTGTCTCTATGTTATAATTATTCCTTTGCCCTTTAATCAATAAATAAACATTTATTAAAAAGCCAACATATGCCAGGCATACTGCTAAGCACTGGAAATAAAAAAGAAACAAAAAACAATTTTACCCTCAAGGAGCTTGCAGTATAATAGGGAGGCAACAATTTATTATTTTTTTATTTAAAAAAAAATTTTTCTCCTGACTCATTTCTTTTACCTTACATGTACTGAGAAGTCAATGTTATATGGAAGAAGAAAGAAAATAAAAATGTGCACTCAGCTGATGACCAGCTTCCTTGTTTTCATACTACAGTCTTCCCTTTGCTTTGACTACAGGGAAGATATAAAATTAGAACAGGAAGTGTCAAAGGTAAAATTTTGTGAAGAAAGACAGAGCCAAAATAGTGGAAAGAAGGCAGGAAATTACCTGAGCTGTCCCCAATTTTCTTCAGAAACAACACTAAAATAAACCTCTAAATGGATTCTGAGTGATACAACCTACAAAAAAAGATGAAGTAAAACATTTTTCCAGCTTAAGATAACTTGGAAGGGCTTCAGGATAGGTCTATTTCAGTTGCGTAAAAGGGGACCACATCACAGTAAAGATGATATCCATTTAAGTCAGAGGAAGGCCCTTAACCACAGCACAGATCAGCAACTGAGGCCCCTCAGTCCTGGCTCAGCAGGCTGGTGGCTCAGCAGGCCAGCTGTGAGGCCTCCAGCCCCAGCGCAGAAGGCAAAGTGTCATCCCCCAAAACTAGGCAACAACAAGTGAGACTAGATCAGTGAACAGGCTGCCAGCATCTGAAGCATACTTTTTAATCCACCAATACCACTACTAGGTCTGTATTTCAAAGAGATTACAAAAAAAGGGGGAAAGGACCCACCTGTACAAAAATATTTATAGCAGTTCTTTCCATGGTGACCAAGAATTGGAAATTGAGGGGATGTCCCTCAATTGGGCAATGGCTGAACAGATTGGGCTATATGAATATAATGGAATACTCTTGTTCTCTAAGAAATGATGATCAGGTAGATTTCAGAAAAATCTGGAAAGACTAACATGAACTGATTGTGAGTGAAGTGAGCAGAACCAGGAGAACATTCTACACAGTAACAGTGACAGTGTGTCATAATCAACTTTGGTAGACTTAGGTCTTCTCAATAACACAACGATCTAAGACAATTCCAGAAGACTCATCATGGAAAATGTCATTGACATCCAGAGAATGAAGTATAAAGTCTGAATGTAGATCAAGGAATATTGTTTTCTCTTTTTTTCTTTCCCATGGTTTGTCCCTGTTGTCCTCATTCTTCTTTCACAACATGACAAATGTAGAAATGTTAAAATGATATTTACATATAATTGGAAAAAATAAAATGCCATTAAGTGGGGAATATAAATTTTGCTGGGCAAAAGAAAAAAGAACAAAGGACAACAGCACTCCCCCCAAAATGAGAATGGACCAAATGTAAAAAGAGGTGCAAAGACTAATTGAAGAAAGTAATTCCTGGAAAATTAGAATTGGGCAAGTGGAATTTAGTGATTCTATGAGATATCAAGAATCAAACAAAAATAAAAGAATTAAAAAATAGAAGAAAATGTAAAATACCTCATTGGAAAAATAACCAATCTGGAAAATAGATCCAGAAGAGATAATTTAAGAATTAGTGTACTACCTGAAAGCAATGATAAAAGAAGACCCTGGAAAGCATCCTTAAATAAATTATCCAGAAAAACTGCTCAGATATCCCAGAATAAGAGGGGGGAAATAGTCATTGACAGTATTTGACAGTACTGACCAATCACCTCCAGAAAGGAATTCCAAAATGAAAACTCCAGGGAAAATGGCAGTCAAATTCTAGAATTAGGAGGAGATAATTCAAGGTAATAATTTCAAGGAGAAAATACTCCAAGTAGCCAGAAAGAAACAATTTGAATATCGTGGAGCCACAGTCAGATTATGCAGGAGTTACTAGTTTCTATATTAAAGGATTGAAGGGCTTGAAACATGATATGCCAGAAGGCAAAGTAGCTTGGGTTACAACCAAGAATCAACTAGTCAACAAAACTGAGCATAATGTTTCAGGAGAAAAAAAGATGGACATTTAATGAAATAGGGGACATTCAGCCATTCCTGATGAAATGACCAGAGTTGAAGAGAAAATTTGATCTTCAAATACAAGACTCAGGAGAAACATAAGAAGTAAGCAAGAGGGGGAAAAAAAGCATGTTATTTATAAGGTTAAACTGTTTACATCCCTACACAGGAAGATTATACTTGTTACTCTTTAGAACTATATCTTTATTAATGCACTTAGAAGGGGTATACATAGACAGAGGTTGTGGGTAAAAGTTGACCTTGATGTGATGATATTAAAATAAAATTAATTAAGGGGTGAAAAACAAAAGGTTGTACTCCAAGAAAAGGAAAGGGAAAGGCAGAATCAGGTAAATTACATCACAGGAAGTGAGGGAAAGATCTATTGCAGTAGAGGAAAAGAAGAGAGGGAAGTGAGCGTTGTTTGAACCTTACTGTAATTGGATTTGACTCAAAAGGGGGAATAACATACACATTCAATTGGGCATAGAAATATTCTTATCCTATAGTGAAGGAGTAGGGGAAAGGTGAAAGAAAAGGGAGGGCACATTGAGGGAGACTGTGAGCAGAAGCAAAACACTTGTGAGGAAGGAAAGGGAAGAGAAAAGTGTGAACAGGTGAAAATAGGATGAAGAAAAAGACACAATAATTAAAACTGTGAATGTGAATGGGATAGACTCTCCTATAAAACAGAATTGAGTAGAAGAGTGTATTAAAAACCAGAATAGGTTGCCTACAACAAAAACATTTGAAGCAGACAATACACACAGAGTTAGGGTAAAAGGTGGAGTAGAATATATTATGCTTCAGTTGAAGTTAAAAAAAAAAAAACAGCAGGGGTAGTAAACCTGATCTCAGAGAAAGCAAAAGGAAAAATAGATCTAATTAAAATAGATAAGGAGGGAAACCCCATCTTGCTAAAAGTTACCATGGACAATGAAGTCATAACAGTACTTGACATAAATACGCCAAGTGATATGGCATCCAAATTCTTAGAGAAGAAGTTAAGTGAGTTGCAAGAAGAAATAAACAACAAAACTATGCTTGTGGGGGACCTTAACCTCCCCATCGCAAAACTATATAAATCTAACCATAAAATAATAAAGCAAAATGTTAAAGAAGTGGGTAGGATTTTAGAATACTTAGATATGATAGAACTCCAGAGAATACTGAAATAGAAACAGAAACAAAAATACCTTTTGCTCAGTGGTACATGGCAATGACACAAAAATTGACCATATGCTAGGGCATAAAAACCTCACAATCCAATGCAGAAAGGCAGAAGTATTAAATGCATCCTTTTCAGATCGCAATGCTATAAAATCAAGTGTAATAAAGGGATGTGGAAAGATAGATTAATTACTTATAAACTAAATAATCTAATCTCAAGAAGGAGTCAAACAACACATCATAGAAGCAATCAATAATATCATCAAAAAGAACAAAAATAATGTGACAACATACCAAAACTTATGGGATGCAGCCAAAGTAGTTCTCAGGGGAAATTTTGTATCTCTTAATGCTTACATGAATAAAACAGAGGAAGAGGAGATCAATGAATTTTGCATGCAACTAAAAAAGAACTAGAAAAAGAACAAATTAAAAATTCTCAATTAAATATCTATTAAAAATTCTGAAACCAAAGGAGTGATAAATAAAATTGAAAGTCAGAAAACTGTTGAACTAATAGCTGGTTTTATGAAAATCCAATAAAAGAGACAATTTGGTTAATTCAACTTTAAAAAGAAAGAAAAAATCAAATTACTAGTGTCAAAAATGGAAAGGGTAAATTCACCAAAAATGAAGAGCAATCTCAAACAATAACTAAGAGTGATTTTGCCCAATATTATTCCAACAAATATGATAACCTAAGTGAAATAGATGAGTATTGCCAAATAATACAAATTGGTGAGATTGACAGAAGAGGAAATAAAAGTATTTAAATAAATTCATTTTAGAAAAAAAATTGAAAAAACCATCAATTAACTGCCTAAGGAAATATCTTCAGGGTCAGATGGATTTAAAAATAAACTCCACCAAGGTATTAAAGAACAATTAATTTCAATACTATATAAACTATTTGAAAAGTATGCAAAGAAGGAGTCCTACCAAATCCTTTTTGTCATACAAATATGGTGCTGATACCTAAACCAGGAAGACCCAAAACAGAGAAAGAAAATTTTAGACCTATTTCCATAATGAATATTCATGCAAAAATAAAAAAAAAATTATTAGCAGACTATAGCAACTTATCACCAGGGAAATACACTATAAACAGTTGGCATTTTATCAGCCATGTTGTGCTGGTTCACTATGAGGATAACTATCAGTATAATTGACCATATCAACAAAAAAGTAACAAAAACCATATGGTTATCACCACAAATGCAGAAAAAGCTTTTGAAAAAATACAGCAATGATGCAGTTTTCCTTAAAATAGAGTTTAAGTATCATCAATGAATAACCATGAATAAGCATTATTTCTGATGGGGATAAGCCAGTAGCTTTCCCAATAAGATCAGGGGTGAAATACATAATCACCACTGTTATTCAATATTGTACTAGAAATGTTATTTTAGCAATAAGAGAAGAAAAAATAAATTGAGGGAATTACAATAGGCAATGAATAAATGAAGCTATTACTATTTGCACATCATAGAATGGTATATTTAAAGAATCCTAGAAAATTAACAAAAAACTACTTGAAATAATTGACAGCTTTAGCAAAGTTGTAAGTTATAAAATAAACCCACATAAATCCTCAGCTTTACTATAGATTACTAACAAATCCCAGCAGTAAGAGATAGAAAAAATTCCATTTAAAATAAGTATAATGCTTGGGCCTCTACGTGCCAAGGAACCACCAAGAACTACATGAACACAATTGCAAAGCACTTTTCACACAAAGTCAAATCTAAGTAATTGGAAAAATGTCTGTTGCCCATGGATGGGCTGAGCAAATGTAATAAAAATGATAATTTACTTAAATTAATTTACTTAATCAGTGCCATACCAATCACACTAACAAAAATGGTTTTGCATAAATAGAAAAAGTAATAACATGTTATTCATCTGGAAGAACAAAAGGTCAAGAATATTAAGGGAATTAATGAAAAAAATGCAAATGAAATTGGCCTACCTGTTCCAGATATAAAACGATATTTTATGGGAGCAATCATCAAAATCATTTGGCACTGGCCAAGAAATAGAGTGTTGGATCAGTGGAACAAGTTAGGTACATAAGACACGGTAGTCTATGACAGTAGTAATCTACTGTTGGATAAATCCAAAGACTTCAGCTTCTGGGATAAGAACTCACTATATGGCAAAACTGCTGGGAAAACTGAAAAGTACTATGGAAGAAACTAGGCATAGATCAGAGAGAGACAGAGACATAGAAAGAGTGAGACAGAGAGACAGAGAGCACAGGGTGAGTTGAATAGGAAAGGATGATATCTAAAAAAATAAAATTAATGGATAAGAGAGGAATACATTAGGAGCAGAAAGGGAGAGATGGAATGTGGCAAATTATCTCTTATAAAAGAGGCAAGAAAAAGCTTTTTCGATGGAGAGGAAAAGGGGCAAGGTGAGAGGGAAAAAGTGAATCTTACTCTCATCACATCTGGCTTCAGGAAGGAATAATATGCACATTCAATTTGGTATGAAAATCTATCTCATGCTATAGGAAAGTAGGGGAGAAGGGTATAAGTGGGGTGGGGGGATGATGGAAGGGAGGACAAATGGAGGAGGGAGAAATTAGAAGTAAACACTTTTAGGGAGGGACAAGGTCAAAAGAGAGGATAGAATAAATGTGGGACAGGATAGGATAGAGGCTTGGAAGTCATTTTCAAAATTCCACATATAGAGCCTATATTGAATTGCTTACCTTCTCACTGGGGATGGGTGGGGAGGGAGGAAGGAAGAGAAGTTGGAACTTAAAGTTTTAGGAACAAAAATTGAGAATTGTTTTTGTAAACAACTGGGAAATAAGAAATTCAGGTAATGGTGTATAGAAATTTATTTTGCCCTACAAGATAAGAGAGAAGATGGGGATAAGGGAAGGGAGTGGTTTTAAGAGGGAGGGCAGACTGGGGAAAGGAGTACTCAGAATGCAGGGTATTTTGGAATGGGGGAGGGGAGAGATGGGAAGAAAATTTGGAACTCAAAATTTTGTGGAAATGAATGTTGAAAACTAAAAATAAAAAAAAATAAACATTTTAAGAAAAGAATACAACTCATTCCCTAATTGACAAATGGTAAAAGGATATGAACAGGCAGTTTTCAGAGGAAGAAATTAGTTATCTATAGTCATATGAAAAAATGCTCTAAATCACCGTTGATTAGAGAGATACAAATCAAAACAGCTCTGAGGTACCACATCATACATATCAGATTAGCTGATATGACAAAACAGGCAAATGATTAATGTTGGAAAAGATGTGGAAAGTCAGGACTCTAATTCTTTTTGGTGGAGCTATGAGCTGATCCAACCATTCTGGAGAGCAATTTGGAGCTATGTGCTATCAAAAGTTCTATAAAAAATGTGCATACCCTTTGACTCAGCAATACCACTTTTAGGGCTGTATCTCAAAGACAGTATACAAATGAGAAATTAATCTAGTCATACAAAAATATTTATGGCAGCTCTATTTTGTGGTGGCCAAGAACTGGAAATTGAGGGGATGCTCATCAAATGGGGAATGGTTGAACAAATTGTGTTATATGAATGCAATTGAATACTATTGTGCTATAAGAAATGATGAGCAGGTTGGCTTCAGAAAAACTTGGAAAGACTTATATCAGTTGAATGAATTGAGGTGAACTATGAGAACATTGTAAACAGTAACATCCACTCTGTTTGTATAATAACTTCTCTATGATCTATGAGTATCTTATTCCTCTCACCCCTAATATTGAACCTAAACTACCAAGTCTATTACCCTGAATCGGACCTAGCCCAGAACTACTATTATTCAACCATTATTCCTTTTCCAGGTGCCTTGCAACTATCTAGCTCCCAAAAATCTAATTGTGCTCCAGGTATCTACTCCTAAGGGCAATTATATAACCTAATATCCACCCAGATAAGCAGTACAGTATATTTGGAACATTTGCTCCTCTCCTATTATATCTGTCTCATGCCACAAATTTCACTTAGTGTTTATAGGAGACATTCATTGAAAGTTGACTCTAAATTTCAGTGATTAATGAGTAGAAATTCCAAAAGTCTCTTTTTATTGTTCTAGTCCCCCTGGTTCACAAGTTGGGCATAATTCTTGACTTCTTAGTTTCCCTCATGCTATATATACATACACATACACACACACACATACATATATATATATATATATATATATATATATATATATATATATATATATATATATATATATGGAGAGAGAGAGAGAGAGAGATGATAGATAAGCAGATATCTGATTCATCTCTCTTCCAAGAAATCTTTACTACATGCCTTCAACTTTTCTTTGCATTAGTATTATTCCTTCTTTCCTTCCCACACTCTTTGATCTAGATAGTCCTCTTTTTTGGTTCTCATACTCATGCAAAAGAAAAACTAAAGCATTCAGACTTGAATAAGAGATTAAGGTGTTATACTCTTAAGCAGAATCACATAAAACTAAATTATGTTGAATTGGATTTGTATTGAAAACTGCTGAATTGAAATCAGAGAAAATTTGCTTAATTTTACATTGTTAATGGTTAATTTCTGCATTGTTAAATTCATTTCAGTCGTGGTCTATCATGTGACTGTTTTGTTTGGCTTTGAAAAGAAAGTATCTAAAAAAAATTCAACCTGTACAACTAGTAAACTGTTTAAATTAACCCAATAATTAATTACTAACAAGCAGTTAATATTTACAAGGCCTTGCTGTCCCCCAGGATTTATGCAGGATTTTTTTTTTTCAAGAATAATGAAACATATTTAATCAGTTCTCTCACAATTCTTCGGCCTGGGGCATAATTTTTAGCAGAAGCAAAAGGGGGTTTCATTTTTTATTATTAACAAATGTTTAAAACAGTATCTTTTACTTCATTTTCATTCCTTTCTTTTAAATTCTTGCATATGTTTCATATTATAAATAATAAATTAATTTGGTTTGTATATTTATAATAAAAATTAATGTAGACATAAAAGGAATGCTTAAAGAAATTACCTAAAGGTGGAGTTCACTATCTCAGAGGTTTGAAGAATTCTTTCCTAGTATACTCAGAAACTCTCTGAATTGTATCAGATACAATTTTTATCTCTTCCATAAGTATTTATCAGCAACTGCTACATGTCCAGTGCTATACTAGGCATTATATTGGGAAAGGAAATACGAACAATATCTGTGGTATGGTCCCTCCCCTTGAAGATCTTATAAACTAGTTTGGGGAGATCATACTTAAGCTAATCAGCCATACAATGAATGTGCTCAATTACTTAATGTAGTTCAACTTTATATCTATAGCAAGTAAGAATAAAGAAAAGCTATATACATGAAGGTAAGAATAAAAATAAAGAAATCAGAAAAGTGCAACAAAACAGGTCAAATGCAAGAGATAGTTCATACCATGTTATCAAAGTTTTGGTACACATCTTTTCTGTTTATGAGAAAATTACTGTAATGCCTGTTTGGGAGTTCACTTGTTCAACTCAAACTGTCATTGACAAGTTGAGTCCCCAAAATAATGGTTCCTACCATCTTATTATCAAGTGAGATAACATTTGTAGAGTACTTAGCACAATGCTTAGAGCATAATAGGTGCTATACAATGCCTATTGTATTACTTTCTACTACTTTCAGGAGTCTAGGAGCAGATCTGAATATGATTATTCATCAAAGCACTAGCTCCTGAGTCATTACTAGTGTTTAATCAGTGTTTACTCTCTAATTTCTTTTCTGAAGGATTTTACTAAAATATCATAACAAGAACTCAAATCAGCAAAAAAAATTTCCTACCAACACCTGTGACACAATCTGCTATGAATACACCAAGAATTCAGGAAGGGGGAAGAGTGGGCATGACTTCAAGTGCCATCATACTGAGATGTACATGTAGCAATACACATGCTCAAGGCAACTCAAAACTTTGAAACAGCAAAGCCTCAATATGCTTTATTGTTTGATTTTATTTAGGTTTTGTGTATTAGTTCTTCTCTCCTGCTTTTTTCTGGGGACACGTTTCCTTTCTTTTTTCCTCTCAGTTAGGAAAGTAGATTCTCCCTTCTTCCCCTCCCCTTCAATTAATTAGTTAGATAGTTGTTTTTTATTTCATTTTTGGGCTTTTTGTAAAAAAAAGATTTCTTTAGCTCTGTTCTTTATCTTCTCTTTTTGTTTACTCTAGACACATATTTTCTCATTCATGACTGCTCTAATAATATGGTTTCTCTCTTTCTTCTGTATTCTTCACAAAATCACTAAGTCATTCCTTCTAAACTCTGTCCTCTATGCACTTTCTGCCACTTTTCTGGAAAGTTTACCCCATGGATTCTCTTTTTCAAATATGACTCCCAGAACAATACCAATTATTGCCAGTGTCAGGGAGAACGTTGATCCATGGTAGGGAAACTCCCCTTACCCCTGTTGATCTGTACTTTTTTTTTTACCTTTTTCTACTTTTGCTTAAAATTCACCTCCCTGTATCTATACTCTCCCATTCATAGTTTCAGATTGCCCCTAGGAATGCCAGCCTTTCCCCACCCACCCACTCCCAACAGAATGAGTGGATTTTTCAGGCAGTAAATCCACCAGGTTTCAACCAGTGTAAGGTCTTCATCTCTCTTTACCCATAGGAACATTCATCTGTGAAACCCTCTCCTACCCTACTTACTTCCCCTTTCCAATCTTTCCGCATTCCTCTTCACTTGCTGCCCTGTAGGCTCTTCTCTTTTTCAGACCAAAAAGAGGTCACCTTCCCTGAATTTCTGTCAGTGAATTTGAACCCAACACATGACCATTTTCTCTCTTTCTCCCAGTTCCACTGACCTCCTATCATGTACCTTCCCATGTTGTAATGTAGTCCCACAAATCATTCACCTGTAGGAAGGATGTTGCCAAGTTCTGTTCATAATACTCCTTCCCTGCTTCTTCACTGTAACATCTACCAGATTTCCACTTTCATACCTCTCTGGTAATGTAGATTAAAAAAGAAATCTTTATGGGTCTCTCTGCTATCACTATGTTGCTGCTGCTGGTAGCACTTATTCATTCCTCTTGGATTTCTGTTGCTTGGGGAGCTTGAGAAGCAAATAATCTCTTCAGTTCTGATTTTCTTTCAAGAAGTCTCAAACTCTTCTTTATTATTGAATGCTCATCTTTTGTCCTTTACGGTTAAGGTCAAATTTACAACATCAGTTAACCTGAGCTACATCCTGAGCTTCAATGCTTTTTGGAACACACTTTCTAATTTCCTCCTCCTTTTTTTAGTTTTAGAATAGTCTTGCATTATTTGAATATTTTCTCCTTTGTGTTTGAAAGTTTTTTCCTGATAGTTTGCAAAACTTGTTATTTCCAAAAGAAATGTTCAATTTAACTATTATGTGTTTTTGGATTTGTAGCATTGAGGTTTTTTGCTTGTTTGTTTGGTTCTGGAGGTCATCTATGAATTCTTTGTGTTGGACTTACAAATTTCTACGTTCCAGATTTCTTGATGGTTCTCTTATTATTTCCTTCATTATGATCTTAAGTTTTTTTTTCTTATAATGTTCTTTTGGGAGGCTTATGATTCTTGGGTTGTCTCTACACATCCTGGCCCTGAGATCCACATTTTGCTTGCAGAGTGAATATATTTTCTTTTCACATTCTTGACTTTTTGCATCTTTTTGCTAGTTTGTCCTTCATTTCAGTGTGTTTGAGTTCCAGGTCTATTTTTTTTCTCTTTTGTTTCTTTGGTGAGGCGTTCCACTGTAGATTTAAAATTGACTATTCTACTCATCATTATTTTTTGCTCTTTAAAACATAAATTCTACCCTCATAACTCTGATTTCTCTTTTAAACCACTTAGGTGTGGTTATGTTATTGTTCCAATTTTTTTCTTAAATTCTACAGGTCCCTCAATCAAATGTTGGATGATTTTCTTTCATTTTATGTTATTTTTTCATAGATGCTTGAACTTATTTACTAGAGCTGGAGGTAATATTTCTGCTATTGCACTTTTTTCTTGTTGATTTATCTGTTTATGTTTAAGGTATTTGAGATTTCCTCTTCCTGGAATCTTTGGTTCTTTCAGTCACAATTTTTTCTCTTACTCCTATTTTCCTCGTTATTTACTTCCTGACTCTACCTTCTCTGATTGTGCTTTCTTTTGGGGCTTGATTTCTAAGTATCTCATTTTCTTCCCATATTGGGTAATTCATAGTTCATTGCCCTATATTTCTATCCTAACTGACTCTTGGGCGTTTACAATTGGTTCCAGCTAGATGCTATGCTCTTTCTCTCAGATTTGGTGACGTGCAGAGGCTCTCCACATGCATATGTTCCTTCCTGATGACTTGTTCTACTTTCTTTTTTCCTTAATTCTCTGGCTTGGTGCCACTAGTACAGAGCTTGCTTTCCTCAGCAATACTGCTTTAGAGTTTTGCAGCATTGGTATTTCCAGGTTTTAGACCCTGGCACGATTTTATTTCTGAATGGCCATGGCTGTTGTAACATGAGCAAACTTCCTATAGTTTAAGCCTCTATGGCTCTGGAAAGAAGAGTAGGGAAAATGGGTTTGATTTGATGGAAGCATGTGTCATATTTTATAGTACAGCCTTGCTTCAGTAATATTGCAAGTAGGGGAAAGATGCTGAGTCAACTCAGTGTCAGGGAGCATCACTTTCTGTTTTTTTTTAACTGTTTCATGAATTCTGTATATTTTATGCCAGGGAAATGTCTGAAGTTGTTTTATCTTTAGTGCTTAATTTCTGTTTTGGAAAAGCTTGAGAGATTATGGGAATTGGAGAAAATATCTAGGCAACCATCTTGTTGAATACTTGACACAACGTTGGCACCTACTCATAAGCAAAAGTGAGAAATAACATGTTCTCTGTCACAATCATACTATTATCTTACATAGCTGTAGATCTCCATTTTGGGGAAAAATGTACTTTTTGGGAGGTGGCATTTAGCTGCCTTGGGAGCTAATGCATTTTCCCATATCAAAGGCATTCAAATTAAAGTTTTACAGCATACTAAAGATGAAACAGAAAGGAAACTTTTCCAGATGGCCTCTGAGATCCCTCCTAAATCTTAGATTCTGTGAATAAGGAAGTTGAATTTAGTGAGAATGGAAAAAGAAGGAAATGGTCAAGATTTAAAAAAGAGATAATAGTGAAAATGGGAAAATGAAAGAATTGTATTAAAAATGTAACCAAATTATCACCTAAAAGTCAATTAAATTAATTTTCAGTAAATCACATTTTTAAAAGATGGTAAAAACAAAAATAAATAGTTAATTTATTGAATAAGTCAATAAATGAATGGATAGATAAATTAATATATAAAGAGATAGATAGGTAGTTAGATCAAATGAGAACTTGTTGGAAAGAAGAATTTTTAAGTATGTATTTAATTAGAAAGCTCCTGTGTTCCCTTCTAACTGAAATTCTGTGATTTTGGAGACAATGAAATGAATCAATATATTAAAATTGCAATATAAATAAATAATAATAAAACCTATAGAGCTTCACAGAAAGGGAAAAGTGTTTGTTGATTTTCATGGTTTCTTGATTTTGATGTATACATATTATGTTAAAGATACACAAAAACATTGGTAAAGAGCAGAAAAGTATAGCTGGTTTAAGTACATTAAAACAATCAGAGATGATAGTTTTTGATGTGATATTTAAATAGTTTATGTCAAACAATTAGAAGATGAATTAATTGTACATTTAAAGTTTCCATTTCCATCAGAATACATACATAAGCCAATTCATACATTTTTGTTTGCCAGTTACTCTAAGATCCCTTCCAGTTCCCAAACTACCATCCTATTGTTGCAGCTTCATTATGTGTTGTGGAAAAACTATCTCAAAGAATTGAGAGTCAAACCAGTTCTAATCCAAGTATAGATATGTATTGATATTTATGCCTCTCATGAAGCAGGCTATGTTCCAAGGGGAACCAGCAATTTCAGAGAAAGCAAGATGGATTTTATAGAGTAAACATGTAATTACATAACAGAAATTATGAATATTAAAAATACAGGAAGGAAATGTTAAGATATTAGGCGATAAGGGAGGGGTCCCAGGGACAGTGGAACTTTGCATGTGATTACCTAAAATGCACACAGAGAAAACCATTTGGGGAGGGGTATATATGCATGTATGATAATGATAGTATAAAAAGTCTCTTTATATCACAAATTCACCTAAAAGATAGCTTTTGCTAAGTCCCTTCTTTTGTTTTGGGGCCCACATCCTGCTTTTTGATTGACTGAATATTGTGGTCCTGTCTGAGACTAGATGGATAGGTTTGTAGTTGAGTGTGTGGACACACCTGCTATTTCTGCAATTAATACAAGTTCATAGATACAGTGAGCAATGAGGCATATATGAAGAAGTTAAGATATTGAGTTGGGTGGGCTAGCTAGGTAGAGGCAAGGGTCCTGCTGTTTGGTGAGGTCTATAAGAAAGTTAGACCGTTGGGACTGGAGACAGCTTTATTAGTATTCCATCATTTCCCCCTCAAAGAACTGGGGCACCAATTCATTTGGGAAAAGGCATGAAGGTCTCAGTTTTTGTAACTTCTTCAGGACGAAAAGTGGTGTAGAGCTGTCCCTGCCTCAAGGGGTCCTGGGGTAGGAGATTGACTGCAACCAAGCATAGGCTACATCTAGGGAATGATGGGTGAGTATAGGCTGGTATCCATTGTTGGATGCCACCTGGATGTGAATTGGTCTGTAGTCCATTTATTTTCTATAAGATACATCCTATCCACCAAAACCAAAATTATCTTCCTCTGAAGCCCTTTAGTTCTCCCTATAGCCCCTACTGCTTAAGCAAAAATATCATGATAATTTTGTTCTTTTAACTGTCTTAAAATCCAGTCTCATTTATATACATCACTTATTAAAACTTATGGAATGTATACAGCAATTAAAATAGTTAAAATATTTCTAAAGTATGTTAAAACTATGGTCCTTATCTGTAATAAGATTAGTGAAAGACAAAAAAAATCCATTTAATCAGTTTTGAATAGAGTAGAAAAGACCCAAGGCAATGGGATTTCCAAATCTTTGTAATTGTACATGGTCAACTGGGAATCATCCTTATATTTATTCAAATAGGACAAGATATATTCATATTAATCTCAACAACAACAAATGAATATACTTGGCATTACATATTTAGGTAGCCAGTGGTGGTCAGTAGGTTGCTGAAAATATATTATCTGGTGGAGGGGCAGAATTTATAGTAAGTTTCTCTGATAAAGGGCTCATTTCTCAAATGTAGAGGGGATTGAGACAAATTTATAAAAACAAGGGGCATTTTCCAGTTGATCAATAGTCAAAGGACATAAACAGGCAATTTCCAGAAGAACCAATCAAAGTTTCAAAAGTCGTAGACTAAGTGCTCTAAATCCCTAATAATTAGAGAAATGCAAATTAAAACAACTCTAGGGTATCACCCCAAACTGTCAGCTAATATGACAGAAAAGAAAAATGACAAATGTCGGAGGGGATGTGGAAAAATAGGTACACTAACATACTGTTGGTGAAGTTGTTAGCTGATTCAACCATTCTGGAAATCAACTTGGAGCAATGCTCAAAGGTCTATAAAACTGTGCATACTTTTTGATCCAACAATACCGCTATAACTTCTATTCTCCAAAAGAGAAAAAAAATAAAAGATATTTATGTACAAAAATATTTATAGCTATTTTTTTTTTGTGGTGGCAAAGAATAGAAAATTGAGAGATTGCCTATCAGTTAGTAAATGGCTAAAAAAGTTGTGGGATATGGTTGTGATGTTATTCTATTGAGTTATTAGCAATTATGAAAACAATATTATCAATAAAACCTGGGAAAACACATATGAACTGATGCAAAGTTACGTGAGCAGAAACCAGAGAACACTGCACTCAGTAAATTGATGATCAAATGTGACAGTTATTCTGATCAATATCATAATCCAAAATAATTCCAAAGGTTTAATTATTTTAAAAATTGTTATTCACCTCCAGAGAGAATATTAATGCACTATGAATACAAATTGAAGGATATATACATATATATAATATACTTATATTCATATTATATATGTATATGTAATTTTGTCTTGCTTTTTCTTTCTTTTTTTGCAACGTGTCTAATATGGAAATACATTTTGCTTGATCACATATGTGAGTGTCATCTTCCTTGCCTTTTCAGTGGGTGGGGGAGAGGGCAGGTAGAAGGAGATAATTTGGAACTCAAAACTTAAAAAAATGTTTAAAAAGAATTTTATAAGTTCTTTCTCTGATTTTTTTCTAGATGATATTTAAGGAAAATTTAATGGAAAGCAAGTTTAGTGTAATGGGACAAAATCAAGCAATTTAAATATTCTTACTTTTCTAGAGTGAATTTACAAATATTTATATTACTTAGAAACCTTTTTATGTAACAGAGAGGAGGGCAGTGGAAGAACAATACAGAAATCATCATGGATATGAAAGCAGAGAACATGGATTCACATTTCAACTGCATTCTTTTGATGCTTCTGATATCTCAAAGGTCCCTCCCATTTTTAAGTTCTATGATTTGAAGTTCTATGAATTGAACTTATAACTCACTGAATGAAACACACAGTCAATGAAGTACTGAGAGAACTTTTCTATGGATGAAGAATAGAACCTGAAGAATTTATTCCTATGTGGAAAGCTGTTGTACAATATAAGGATCTTCCTGGGATCATGAGCAACCATTAGCAGTTGTTATTTAGTAGAGTTGCTCTTCAGTGCTTATTCGCTTCACTTTTGTTGCTCTCTTAATAGATATTAGGTGTTGGGGTTCCTCCAGCTCTTGACTCTTCTTCCACTTTCATGTTATACATTTTGCTTCTCCTTACTTTCCCCAAGAATACCATGCTTTTCCCCTAATTTCTACCATCCATTTAATATTAATCCCCTCTTTCTCCTTCAAAATGGCATTTGATTTTCCCCAGTTACATGTGAAGAAAAATTTAGCATTCATTTTTGCAAGATTTTGAGTTCCAATTTTTTTCCCTCCCTGCCCTTCCTGCCCTCTTTTGAAAAGGTAAGCAGTTTGATATCTTTTATATAAGTAGTATCATGTAAACATATTTCCACATTAGTCAGTTTTGAAACAAGAAACAAATGAAAAAGGAAACAAAATAAAAATGAATAAATTGAAAAAAATTATGAATGATCTGCTTTCAGATTCATTCAGTTCTGTATCTGGACGTAGATAGTATTTTCCCTGGTAAATACTTCGTACTTCTATTGGATCATTATGTTCCTGAGAAGAGCAGAGTTATTCATAGTTGATCATCACACAATGATGCTTATACTGTATACAAGGTTTTTCTGCTTCCAGACATTTCATTTTACATCAATTCATAAAAGTCATTCAAGGTTTTTCTGAAGTCTGCCTCTTCACCATTTCTTATTGCAAAATAATATTCCATTCATTATATTATATATACACACAGCTAATTTATTCATTTCCTATTCAATATGCATCCCCTCAACTTCCAATATTTTGGCACCATGAGAAAGGCTGCTATAAACATTTTTGCCCTTATAGGTCCTTTTATCTTTCTTATGACCTCTTTGGGATACAGACCTAGTAGTGGTATTGCTGAATTAAAGGGTATGCACAGTTGGGTTGCCCTTTAAAGACAGTTCCAAAGTTCTCTCCAGAATGGTTGGATCAATTAGCAACTCCATCAGCAATGCATTAGTGCCCCCATTTTCCCACATCTTCTCCAGCACTTATCATTTTCATTTTCTGTCATATTATCCAATCTGATAGGTGCAATATGGTACCTCAGAATATTTGAATTTGCATTTCTCTAATCAAAAGTGATTTAGAATACTTCTTCATGTGCCTATAAATAGCTTTAATTTCTTCATCTGAAAAGTATCTGCCCATATAATTTGACCATATATCAGTTGGGGAATGGCTTGTATTCCTATAAATTTGATTCAGTTATCTATTTATTTGGGAAATGGGGCCTTTATCAGACACACTTACTGTGAGGTTTTTTCCCATCTTTCTGCTTTCTTTCTAATATTGGTAGTATTGCTTTTATTTCTACAAAATCTTTTTATTTTGATATAATCAAAATTATCTACCTTATATTTTACAATATTCTCTATCTCTTGCTTAGTCCTGAATTCTCCTCCTCCACATACATCTGAAAGATTAACTATTTCTTGCTTTTCTAATTTATTTGTGTTGTCACTTGCTATGTCTAAAACATTGCAAATGTCTGGCATATCTAACTTTTAAAATATTTTGTCTGAATTTTTTCCTGTGTTTTTTTGATTGGATTATTGAATTCTGAGAGGGTTCAATTGAGGTCCCCCACTTGCATAATTTTTTCTGTCTATTTCTTCCTATAACTCCTTTTACTTCTTTAAGAATTTGGATGCTGTGCTCCTTGGTGTGTGTGTATATATATATATACATATGTGTGTGTATATATATGTATATATATATACATATACATATATATGTATATATATATATATATATATCCAGTAGTGATATTGCTTCTTTGTCCATATTACCCCTTAGCAAGATGTAGTTTCCTTTTTTATCTCCTTTAATTAGGTTCATTTTTGCCTTGACTTTGCCTGAGATCAGAATTGTTACCCCCCTTTGTTTTCACTTCAGCTGAAGTTTAATAGGATTCTACTCCAGAACCCTACCTCTGTTTTTCTTGTGTCTCCATGCTTCAAGTATGTTTCCTGCAACCAAGATATTGTAGGATTCCATTTTTTGATCCACTCTGCTATCTGCTTCCATTTTACAGGAGAGTTCATCCCATTCACATTACAGTCGTGATTACTACCTCTGTATTCACTCCATCCTATTCTTCCTCCTGTCTGTCCTCTCTCTCTTTTCACCATTTCTTTCTTCACCAGTGTTTTGCTTCTTTCTACCACCTCCCCTCAACTGCCCTCTGTTGGGATTGGAAGCTCAATTCCGTGTGGACGGTCTCGGGCGGGTAAAAGTGGGACTTCTAAATCTTAGAGTCTTACGAGGCCCTCCATGAACAGCGGGGGTTCGAGAAGGTCAGACTGAGCTAGCTCGGCTAGCTCGGGTATTTCCGCCTCTCCCCGGGAGATACGTGATGGGTGGAGTCTCCCTGCCCTCGAGATTGTCCCGGATTGGAGCACACCTAGTTACCTAACAGCACGGTATTGAGATGCAAACTGTGTGGCTGAAGGTTAAGTAGGATTGAGGAAGCCTGAAATCTCTCTCTTAGGACGTGAGGAGCCAAGAGGACAGTAGGCTCCGCTTTCTTCTTTCCTCTCTCCCCTCCCCCTCTCTCCCCGCTTGTACTTCTACTTCCAATCCCTTAAGCTTAGCCTCCTTAGGAAATCTCCCCCTCTTCCTCCTAAGGAAGACCCCCCTGCACTTGTAACTAGACCCTGAAATAAAGCTCAACCCTTGTTCGACTCTGGAACGTCCTTTCTCTCATATGTGCATCCGGTTTTGGCCAGCCGAAGACCTCGGAGGTGAGGTAAGAAAGACTCGGGTAGCCCAATACAGGCCTCTAGGCCTGGCAGCCCTCCCTTCTGTTAGTCCCCACCCCTCCTTTATTTGATCTTCTCCCCTCCTACTTCCCTGGTGGGTAAGATAAGATTTCTATTTTCAACTGATTGTGTATATGATTTTCTTTTTTAGTCAATACTGATTAGAGTTGGGTTCAAGCAATATCCATCATCCATTTTCCCATCATCCCCTTCATTGTAATAGGTCTTTTGTATCTCTCCAAGTGAGAAATGCTTTAAGCTATTCTAACTCTACCATTTTTGTATTTATTGTACTCCTCTTTCTCATTTTTAATTTTTTTGTCATTCCCTCAAATTCACCTTATACCAATACCCTCTGTCTATGCATATTCCTTCTAGCTATTCTATGAGTGATATAATTTTTAAGAATTACAAGTACCATCTTTGCATGTAGAGATCTAAATAGTTTAGCTCTATTAAATCCCTTGTTGTCTTTTCCCTTTTTACTTGTTTATGATTCTCTTGGGCCTTGATATTGGAGGTCAAATTTTTTTATTTAGTTCTGGTCTTCTCCTTATGAAGTCCTGAAATTCTATTTCATTGAATGGCCATTTTTTCCCTTGACACATCATGCTTTATTTTGCTGGGTAAACAATTCTTGGTTGCAACCCTAGATCCTTTGACTTTCATAATATCATGTTACATGACATCTGATCCTTTAATTTTGCAGCTCCCAAGTCCTGCATGATCCTGATTGAGACTCTCCAATATTTCAATTGTTTCTTTCTGTACTCTTCTAGTACTTTTTTCCTTGACCTAATAGTTCTGAAATATACCTATAATATTCCCTGGGATTTTTATTTTGGGATCCCTTTCCTGATGTGATCAGTAGATTTTTTCAATGACTGTTTTGCCCTCTGGTTCCAGGACATCAGGGGAATATTCCTTGATAATTTCTTAAAAGATGCTGTGCAGTTCATCCTTTTGATTACGGCTTTCAGGTAATCCTAAAATTCTTACATTGTCTTTCCTGGATCTATTTTCCAGGTTAGTTGTTTTTCATGAGGTACTTTAGATTTTGTTTCATTTTTCATTCTTCTGAATTTATTTGATTGATTGTTAAAGTCTCATAGAGTCTTTACCTTCAACTTGTCTAATTTTAACTTTTAATGTATTGCTTTCCTCAAATAGCTTTTGTACCCCCTTTTCCATTTTGACAGTTGTGATCTTTTAAGAGTTGTTTTCTTCAGTGGATTTTTGCATCTCCTTTTCCATTTGCCCAATTCTACTTCTTAAGCAGTCTTTCAAGCTATGTTTTTTTCATAATTCTCTTGCATCACTCTCATTTCTTTTCCCATTTTTCTTATACCTCTCATATTATTTTTAAACTTCTTTTTGAGCCTTCCATGAGTTGTTTCTGGACTTGAATGACTTTTCATTTTTCTTTGAGGTTTTGCCCATAGATATTTTGACATTGTGGTCCTCTTCATATTTTCTGTCCTACTCTTCCCTGTCACCACAATAACTTTCTCTGTCAGATTCTTTTTTGCTGTTGTTATTGTTGTTGTTTTGTTATCTTTTTTTGGCTTTTTCTCTTCCTTTTAAATTTGAGCTCTGCACTGTCACATATTTATTCTGTCAGTAGCTGCAGGCCCTGGCAGTTTACTTGGTGTGGCCCTGAGGTCTCTAGGTGAACCTTATGTTTGTGCTGAAAGGGTAGAGTTGGGGGAGGGGTAACTGGCATGGCAGAAAGTCACAATAATTAATTCCCTCTTTTACAAATTTCACAATACTGATTAAAGGACACAAATTCACTCATCAGATTTTCATCATACAATCCACATTTTTTTGTTGTTATTGTTAAGTCTTTCTTCAGTCGTGTTTGGCTCTGAATGATCCAACTTAGTGTTTTCTCAGCAAAGATACTGAGATGGTTGGCCATTTCCTCCTCCAGCTCAATTTTACAGATGAGGAAATTGAGGCAAACAGGGTGAAGTGACTTGCCCAACATCACATAACTAGTACATGTTGGAGGCCATTTGAATTCATGAAGATGAGACTTCTTGACTTTAAGCCTTGCCCCTATACATTGCACCACCTACCTGCCCCAAATCTACATTTTAGGTATATAAATATTGGACAGATATTTGTGAAAAGAGCAGGCAAGAAATAAAAAAACATAATGCAAATATTCAAGTAAGAACATGGTTTGGTGAATTTCAGCTTTAGGCAAATGTCTCAATATGTAAGCATAGGTTAGAATTTTAAAATATTCATCCACCTTTAAGCAGTTATTTCTTTTTTTTCTCTTCTTACTAATTTATTTATTGATTTTTAGTTTTCAACATTCATTTACATAAGATTTTGAGTTCCAAATCTTCTCCCCATCTCTCCCTCCCTCCTACCCTGATATGGCATGCATTTGATTATACCTTCCCCCAGTCTCCCCCCACCCCTTATCCCCTTCCATCTTACTTTCTGCCAGGCCTAGAGGCCTGAGGGCTACCTGAGTCTTACCTTACCTATCGCAGGTCTTCGGCTGGCCAAACCGGATAAACGTATGAGAGAAGAGACTTTCCAGAGTTGAACAAGGGTTAGGCTTTATTCATGGTCTTGGTTACATGTGCAGGGGGAACTCTTCCTTAGGAGAGAGGGAAATCTCCCAAGGAGGCAAAGATCTTACAGTAAGAGAATGGAAGCAGAAGTGGAAGTGGGGAGAGAGGGGGGAGGGAAGAGCGAAGAGAGGAAAAGGGGCCTTCTGTCCTGTAAGGGCCCCTCAGCGCTAAGAACGCCTTTGGGCTTTCCTGACCCTACTTAAGCTCTCCTGCCGCATAGTTTGCACCTGAATACCGTGCCTGTTAAATAACAATAGGTGTGCCCAGATCTGGGCCAATCTCAAGGGCAGGGATGCTCTCTCCCATCATGTTCTCACGGGAAGAGGCGGAAATACACGAGATCTCACTCCTCAATTCCCTGCTGTTTCCTGGGGGGCCTCATGAGAACTCTAAGGTTTAGAAGTCCTCACTTTTACCTGTCTGAGACTGTCCACATGGAACTGAGCTTACACCCCCAACAACTTTCTTGTGGGGGAATATAGATTTCTATTCCCCAGTACCTATACATCTTATTTTCCAGTTGCATGTAAAAACAATTTTTAAAATTTGTCTTTAAAACTTTGAGGTCCAAATTCTCTTCTTTCCTCCCTCCCCTCTCACCCTCATTGTGAAGGCATAAAATTCAATATAATTTTTACATGTGTAGTTATGCAAAATATTTCCATGTTTAGTCATGTTTTAAAAGATTCTATTTCTCTCCATCCTGTCCTGTCCTCACTTATTAGCTTTTCAACTTTGACCCTATCCCTTTTCAAAAGTGTTACTTCTGATTACCCCCTCCCCCAATATGCCCTCCCTTCTCTCATCCCTCCTACACCCTTCCTCCTTACTTTCCTATAGGATAAGATACCCAATTGAGTGTGTATGTTGTTCAGCCTTCAGCCAAATCTGATGAGAGTAAGATTCATTCATTCTCTCTCAACTCCTTCCTCTTCCCCTCAATTGCAAAACATTTTTCCTGCCTCTTTTATGTGAAATAATTTACCCCATTCTATCTCTCCCTTTCTCCTTTTCCCAATATATTCCTCTCTCAGCACTTAATTTTGTTTTTTAGATGTCATCCTTTCATATTCAACTCACACTGTGGCCTCTGTCTATCTATCTATCTATCTATCTATCTATCTATCTATCTATCTATCTATCTATCTATCTATCTATCTATCTATCTATCTATCCATCTATCTATCTATCTATATCTATACTCCAAATACTCTAATACTAAGCAAGGTCTTATGAGTTGCCAATATCATCTTTCCGTGTAAGAATGTAAACAATTCAACTGTAGTAAGTCTCTTATGATTTTTCTTTGAAGTTTATCTTTTCATGCTTCTCTTAATTCTTCTATCTGAAAGTCAAATTTTCTATTCCACACTGGTCTTTTCATTAGGGAGTCTTGAAAATCCTTTATTTCACTGAAATTTATTTTTGTCCCTCAACTAATTATATGCAGTTTTGCTGGGTAGGTGATCCTTGCTTTTAATATTAGTTCTTCTCACCTCTGGAATATCATATTCCAAGCCCTTCAATCCTTTAATATAGAATTGCTAGATCTTGTGTTATCCTGATTGTATTTCCCTAATACTTGAAGTGTTTCTTTCTGGCTGCTTCTAATATTTTTCTCCTTCATCTGGGAACTCTGGAATTTGGTTACAATATTCCAAGGAGTTTTCCTTTTGGGATCTCTTTCAGAAAGTGATCAGTGACTTCTTTTCATGTCTGTTTTGCCCTCTGGTTCTAGAATATCAGGGTAGTTTTCCTTAATTTCTTGGAAGATGATGTCTAGGCTTTTTTTTTATTATGCTTTTCAGTTAGACCAACAATTTTTAAATTGTCTCTCCTGGATCTATTTTCCAAGTTATTGTTTTACTAATGAGATATTTCACCTTATCTTCTGTATTTTTATTCTTTTGGTTTTGCTTTACAATTTCTTGGTTTCTCATAAAGTCATTATCTTCTACCTGCTCCATTATAATATTTAAAGAGATATTTTGATCAAAGAACTATTTTCCATTTTCCCAATCCTACTTTTTAAAGCATTCTTCTCCTTGGCTTTTTGGACCTCTTTTGCCATTTGGGTTAGTCTATTTTTTTTTTAAATTTATTTATTTAACATTCATTTTAACAAAATTTTGGGTTCCAAATTTTCTCCCCTTTTATCCCCTCCCCCCCAAACACCAAGCATTCTAATTTCCCCTATCACCAATCTGCCCTCTCTTCTATCATCCCTCTCTGCCCTTGTCTCCATCTTCTCTTTTGTCCTGTAGGGCCAGATAACTTTCTGTACCCCTTTACCTGTATTTCTTATTTCCTAGTGGCAAGAACATTACTTGACAGTTGTTCCTAACACTTTGAGTTCCAACTTCTTTGCCTCCCTCCCTCCTCACCCCTTCCCTTTGGCAGGCAAGCAATTCAATATAGGCCAAATCTGTGTAGTTTTGCAAATGACTTCCATAATAGTTGTGTTGTATAAGACTAACTATATTTCCCTCCATCCTATCCTGTCCCCCATTACTTCTATTCTCTTTTGATCCCGTCCCTCCCCATGAATGTTGACCTCAAATTGGTCCCTCCTCGCCATGCCCTCCATTCCATCATCCCCCCCCACCCTGCTTATCCCCTTCTACCCCACTTTCCTGTATTGTAAGATAGGTTTTCATACCAAAATGAGTGTGCATTTTATTCCTTCCTTTAGTGGAATGTGATGAGAGTAAACTTCATGTTTTTCTCTCACCTCCCCTCGTTATCCCTCCACTAATAAGTCTTTTGCTTGCCTCTTTTATGAGAGATAATTTGCCTCATTCCATTTCTCCTTTTCTCCTCCCAATATATTTCTTTCTCACTGCTTGATTTCATTTTTTTAAGATATGATCCCATCCTCTTCAATTCACTCTGTGCACTCTGTCTCTATGTGTGTGCTTGTGTGCATGTGTGTGTGTGTGTGTAATCCCACCCAGTACCCAGATACTGAAAAGTTTCAAGAGTTACAAATATTGTCTTTCAATGTAGGAATATAAACAGTTCAGCTTTAGTAAGTCCCTTATGACTTCTCTTTGCTGTTCACCTTTTCATGCTTCTCTTCATTTTTGTGTTTGAAAGTCAAATTTTCTTTTCAGCTCTGGTCTTTTCATCAAGAATGCTTGAAAGTCCTCTATTTCATTGAAAGACCAATTTTTCCCCTGAAGTATTATACTCAGTTTTTCTGGGTAGGTGATTCTTGGTTTTAGTCCTAGTTCCTTTGACTTCTGGAATATCCTATTCCATGCCCTTCCATCCCTTAATGTAGAAGCTGCTAGATGTTGTGTTATCCTGATTGTATTTCCACAATACTTGAATTGTTTCTTTCTAGCTGCTTGCAATATTTTCTCCTTGACCTGGGAACTCTGGAATTCCACCACAATGTTCCTGGGAGTTTCTCTTTTTGGATCTCTTTCAGGTGGTGTTCTGTGGATTCCTTGAATATTTATTTTGCCCTCTGGTTCTAGAATCTCAGGGCAGTTTTCCTTAATAATTTCATGAAAGATGATGTCTAGGCTCTTTTTTTGATCATGGCTTTCAGGTAGTCCCATAATTTTTAAATTGTCTCTCCTGGATCTATTTTCCAGTTCAGTTGTTTTTCCAATGAGATATTTCACATGATCTTCCATTTTTTTATTCTTTTGGTTTTGTTTTGTGATTTCTTGGTTTCTCATAAAGTCATTAGCCTCCATCTGTTCCATTCTAATTTTGAAAGAACTATTTTCTTCAGTGAGCTTTTGAATCTCCTTTTCCATTTGGCTATTTCTGCTTTTTAAAGCATTCTTCTCCTCATTGGCTTTTTGAACCTCTTTTGCCAATTGAGTTAGCCTATTTTTCAAGTTGTTATTTTCTTCAGCATTTTTTTGGGTCTCCTTTAGCAGGGTGCTGACCTGCTGTTCATGCTTTGACTGCATGTCTCTCATTCCTCTTCCCAATTTTTCCTCCACCTCTCTAACTTGATTTTCAAAATTCTTTTTGAGCTCTTCCATGGCCTGAGCCCACTGGGTGCACTGGGATACAGAAGCCTTGACTTCAGTGTCCTTGCCTGATGGTAAGCATTCTTCATCAGAAAGGAAGGGAGGAAATGCCTGTTCCCCAAGAAAGTAACCTTCTGTAGTCTTATTTCTTTTCCCTTTTCTGGGCATTTTCCCAGCCAGTGAATTGACCTCTGAATATTCTCCTCACACTCACCTTGCCTCCTGATCCTCCCAGCCAGTGCTTGGGGTCTGAGATTCAAATGCTGCTTCCCAGCCTCAGGGCTTTGGGGAGGGGCAGGGCTGCTATTCAGTGTGAGATTAAGTTCAGGTGCTCAGGTCAGGGCAGGGCAGCCTCTCAGGCTCAGTTACCTCAGGGGGTTTATGCAGAGACCTTCAACAATGGATCCAGGCTCCTGTCTGCTTGGGGAGCTCTGGTCTGCTGCTGCCTCAGCTGTTACCTCCTGAGGGGGCCTGAGTTATGGGGGCACCCCACTCCCCTCTCGACCCGCCAAAGAGATCCTCTCACTGACCCCTGTCACCTGTGGGTGGAGGGACCCGCGCGGCCGCTGGAGATTCCGTCTCTGAAGCCCGCTCAGATCTGCTCTTGGTGCTGTGGGTGTGGCAGGGCTGTGCTGGGCTCCCAGTCTACAGCGCAAAGGACCTTTTGCAAGAGGTTTGCAGGTCCCTCTGGAACAGAAATCTCCTTTGCTCCACTGTTTTATGGCCTCTGTTGCTCCAGAATTCGCCTTGAGTTCCTTTTTACAGATGTTCTATGGCTTGTGGGTTCGGAGCTATGTGTATGTGCGTCTTTCTACTCTGCCATCTTGGCTCCGCCCCCCAGGGTTAGTCTATTTTTAAAGGTGTTATTTGTTTCGGCACTTTTTTGAATCTCCTTTAGCAAGGTGCTGCCTCACTTTTCATGATTTTCTTGAGTCACTCTCATTTTTCCTCCCAATATTTCCTCCACCTCTCCTACTTCATTTTCAAAAACCTTTTTGAGCTCTTCCATGGCCTGAGACCATTGCATATTTATTTTGGAGATTTGTGATATAGAAGCCTTGACTTAAATATCTTCCTCTGAGGGTTTGCTTTTTTCTTCCCCATCCAAAAGAATGGAAGAAAATACCTTTTCATCACGAAAGTAACCTTCTGTAGTCTTGTTTTTCCCTATTTTGGTGGCATTTTCTCAGCCAGTTACTTGACTTTTGAGACATTCATCAAGTGGAGGGTATATTCTAAGGACCTGTATGTTCTCAGTTCCTCCAAGGTGACACAATCAAGGGAGAGGAATTTACTCCTCTCTTTGTCTGAGCTATTGTCTATGAGCAAACATAATCACTCTTTTCTGTCCAGGATCTGTGAGTAAGATTCCCTTTCCACAGCTACCTACAACTGTACCATTCCAGCGCCAGTGCTGCTCTTCACCCTAGGACTCAGGGCTCAGATCCAGGTCAACTGCTCGATTGCCCCAAGTTTTTTAGGCTAAGGGCTCCAAAAACGGATGCTGCTGCAGTGACTGCAGCTTTCCGGGGGCCACGGCTGGGAATGGAGCCATGCCCTCCCTCTCACCCAGGTGAAAGGTCAGCTGCTGACCTTTGTAACTGTCTTTGTTATTCATAGTTTGAGAAATCTGGGACCCACAGCTCTTTCCCGTGATTCCACATCCTGAACCCTGCTCCAGTTCTGTCCATGAAGTGCTGTGTGGGCAAGGTTAGGCTGCACTGGCTCTTAGCTCATATATATGTATATATGTATGGGAAGAGAGGGAGGGTGGGAGAAAGAGGGGGAGAGAGACAGAGAGAGAGAGAGAGAGAGAGAGAGAGAGAGAGAGAGAGAGAGAGAGAGACAGAGACAGAGACAGAGAGAGAGAGAGAGAGAGAGAGAGAGAGAGAGAGAGAGAGAGAATGATACATATGTACATGTTTTAGTAATTGTTTGCTGACCTTATTGATTTGTTCTAGTTGTGTCCAACTATTTGTGACCCTATTTGGTTTTCTTGGCAAAGGTAATAGAATGGGGGGTGGCTCTTGGAGCTCCATGTGGATGTCAGGCTAGAGTACTCAGGCAGAGCAGGGCAAGAAGTGGGGCTGGAGGCGGGGGTGTACATATGTATACCATGGTGAAATTGCTGCAGGTACGCTAGGTGATGGACACCACGGTGAAAGGGCTGGAGTGGGAGAATGTTCAGATAGCAGCAGCAGGAGGGCAGGTGGAAGCACTCCACAGGACCAAAACCACTGAGTCATGCTAGGGTCCTTAGGTAGCTGCCAAGTCAAAATAGAGGACCTTTCTCCCAGACTTTCCTCATTAAATGAAAATGTTTTCAAGATCAGGTATGTTAGGACTAACTTTCAGAGAGGTAAATTGGTGGAGAAGAAGCTTGGCTTTCCTCCATAATCCATTCAGAAGACTGGAACCAGGAACAATGACATCTGAAACATCTATCACACCTGACCAAGAGTGAGACTGGATTTGAAATGCTTCTTTTCTATTTGCTCTTACCTGACCTTAGGTCAATGAGTATCCCTAGATTGACTTGTTCAGATGAGGCAATCTTTTGAGTTAAAAAGGTGTGCAGATCTGAGGTCTTAGTCATTTAGAACTGAATGACAGAGTGAGGAAGAGGCCTTGGCAATTATTCTCCTGTTCTTAGAGAAGATTACTGCCAGTGAAACCTAGTCATTTAACCAGCAGTTTTACCAGGAGTAATTTGGACAGTGCAGAGCTAGGTGAATTGTAAAATGCATAATTAGTAGACCTGGAAAATGCTTTCTATTAACATGGGTTTTAAGTATCAACATTTTGGCAGATTGTATACATACAAATTGAGTTACTAAATTCTATTTTAAATTGCTATATTAGTACATACCAGGGATCTTTTACATTTATCATTTCTTTTTTGCATAGTAATAAATCACCTCTCTCATATCTGTTTCATATTATACATTAAGTACCTTTTTTGGTAAACCCAAGACATGAATCATAACCTAAAGCATAAATAAAATTGACCCAAGGCTGTCAGGGTGCAAATTTTAACAAGCTGAAGAATATGAATAAAGGGAGCCTATCACCTCTCATTAAGTCAGGCCCTGGAAGATTTCACTTGCTCCAAACCACATCCCCAGGTATAGAACAAGGAGAGGCACAGTACCCCAAAAGTCTTTGGATCAAGCATCAATTTTTCTAGGTTAGCCTTTAAAGCATCCATAAGACACAAAAAAGGAGAGATTCCATAAGTACTCTTATTTTCTTCCCTTTACGGGATCACTATGCTCCTCTCTGTAGAAATTGACATGACTAATAAGGAGAAATCACTGTCTCACAATTATAACCATTATGCCAGACCTTTCCATTTTTACCCCTTTGGAATCTTGTGATTTAGATATTGTTGTGTTTGTCCTTCGTTCTCAGAGGACCATGACATCAAGGTGATGACATGGGTTGCAATTAATTTTGATTTGAGTGAGGGAGAACTGTGCAAGTCATCGATCTCACTTTCTTCTCTTGAGCCATCTGGGTCCAGTGGCCTGATGTTCTTCAGAATGACTGGAGATGGCCCAGGATGCAATGTGAGACCCTGGCCCTTTCAGGCTACAATCTTATTGCACTCTCACTTTGAGTGAGATATACCCATTCAAGGACTTGGCTTCTTTAAGTAGGTTATTCCTGAGATAAAATGTCAGTAATCTGTATACTGTGCAGGACTTTAAACGTATCTTTTTGACAACCTTCAAAATTACATCATTATTTACTTCTAATTCTGTGATAATTCATGTTGAGAAAAAGAATACAAACCACATTCAAGGGGAAAAAATTAGCCCAATCTGTTAGGAATATATCATGTGATTAAGTTAGCTTTATCATTATCAACACAATTAAGGGGAAAGGGGGAGTCACTCTTTAGGATAAATTAAACTGTGTTTATAACAAAAGTCATATTTTTATTACCAGTAATTTTAAAGTAAAGGAATGCTATTTATAGTTAATTTTCTTTTTATATATCATGTGAAATTGCTTCTGTTATTGCAAAAAAAAAGGTGTTCCTTCTTTTATTTCACAGGAACCATTTAGGGGAGGGAGATTTTAAGAATTTTCATGGCTCCACTAATGATTATGTTTTAATGAAGATACATCTGGTTTTTTCAAGTTAGAGGAAAAAATTAATTGAGTGATTTAGATGTTTCCCTGCTGACCCCACTGTATACCAGGATTATTGAAATGGTATTGACATGACTCTAAGCTTAAAATGAGAAAAACAGAACCAACTTTTTCTCAGAACAGTTCAATCTTGTTAATCTCATAAGACACCCTTTTGTCCATTTTTATTCTAGGATTTGAATAGTTTTACTCACATCATAGATTCAAAATGAAACTGAAAATGAATAGGAGAACATAAAACATATTATTTTGGTTTCAGCTGAATTTGACTTATCATGATTACAGATTTTGCAATAAATTGGAAATTCATTTTATTGTCTTCCTGTCAAAAAGAATGCTTTAGCTTCTGTCATAGAGAATGTTTAGAAATGTAGCCAATGCAAAAATATATTGGAACTTTCAAATCACAAAATTTTGATTTTATTTTTGATTAAGCAAAATGTAATGGATCAGGAGAAATGTATTTCTTTTGCTGTCCTCATTTCTATCTTAATTTTCCAGACTTTTTTTCTTAAATTCATATCTTCCTTTTTGCAAGATTTTTTTTTCTTCTGGTCCCTGCAGCTGCTTGTCATTTCCCCTGTGAGATTAGCTTTTATTTTTATAGATGTGCATCATATATATATATATATATATATATATATATATATATATATATATATATATATAAATATATATATATGTATATATATATATGTATATATATATGTATATATATATATGTATATGTATATACATATATATATATGTAGATAGATAGATAGACAGGTAGATAATATAGATAGATATGATAGTTATTTATATGTTATCTCTCTTATTGTCATATGAACACCTTGAGGGTAAGAACTGTTTTGTTTTTGTTTCTGAGAAGCTACATCAATAGAATGCTGAAAATCAAGGTAGAAACATGGGTTTGAATTAATCCTCAGAGACAAAGTACTTGTACGTTTCTGTACAAGTCATTTAACCTCTAAAATTGCCTCGGTGTCCTCATCTATTGGCACATACTTCTCTGGCTTGTTGTGAGATCAAAATCAGATATTTGCAAAACACTATAGAAATGGCAGTTGTTGTGGTGGTGGTTGTAACAGGGTGACTGTTTTCCCCAGAACTTAGTACAGTGTTTAAAACATAGTAAGTGCTAATAAATGCACTTGACTAGCTGAATAGTGAATTAAAATCTTTGTCCAAGAACATAAATACATTTCTATTGTAAAGGAATTTACATTTTGATGACCCCTTTTATTCCACTTAGAAAAAATAAGAATTTAGTGAAGTTTTTAAATTTTTTGTTTTGTTTTCTAATTTGAACATTAAAATGATGAAATAGGTACTTATGTGGTAATTTTAGGCAA
Organism: Notamacropus eugenii; assembly: GCF_028372415.1. Lineage (NCBI taxonomy): Eukaryota > Metazoa > Chordata > Mammalia > Diprotodontia > Macropodidae > Notamacropus > Notamacropus eugenii. Next base: position 249,252,191 of record NC_092876.1, read on the forward strand.
ATATTTTTACATTAGATCAAGCCATCTTCTTAGGTTACTAGAAGTGGTAAGTTTAAAGTGAGAAATGAGACTGATAAATCACAGAAAATCTAAGTTTATTCCCAGAATAGGAAGTGATGTGACAAAAAGACAATAGAAAGTAAGAGAATGGGATGTGACAATAAATTTCTTTATATATATTTTTTCCCTACTTATCTAGAGAGGGAAGAATAGAATGCAGTGGCTACAAGCAGCAGTAAAGCAAATATTGGATCCACCCTAACAATTAGATCTACCTATGAGAAGAAGCGGGGGCTCAGGAAATAGTGGGTCATGCCTTATTGGAGAGTTTCAAAACGAAGTCAGAAAAAAAGTAGGGGTCACATAAGATGACTATTGAAGGTTTTTTTCAAACCAGAGATTCTAGGGTTCTAGGATTCAGGAAAGTGGAATACATTTGAGGTGATAGAAATAATGTAGTAGAAATGAAGTAAACTTCAAAATTTTTAGTAATTTTATTCTGTTTTAAGGGTCTGGGGGAATAAACACATAGATTTTCTACTTGATTATTATTGATAGATTTTAAAGTAAACCTAGAAGACAGTGAAAACTATTTATGCCTACCTTGTTTTACAAGTGTGCCTATCTAGATTTATTGTCTGTCAAATATTAGTGCCCTGCCTCCTATATTCTAATATAATTGTGCATGTCTTGTTCAGTTTCATCTTTAAAATATTCTCTTTTTAAAAATCTGACAAAAAAAGAAAGCAGCAACAGTGTACTAGAGAAATCAGATGAAGTACCACTATACCATTGACACCAGAAATGTCCACAGTAACTCTAGAGTTGTCAGTGTCTAATTAGAAAATGCAGTCAGATTTAATCCCAGATGCCCAAAAGAGGATAATTTTGTCCTTTACTTATCTTTGGACTTACATATTTTTATTTTTATGAAGCTTCCTATAACTAAGCAGTACCAAAAATGATTAGTTAGTAACATTAATAGTACATGTGACTTCATATAAATCTTCATCCCTTGCTCAATTAGGGAATGGAGGGAGGTCATAAGTATATGTAGTATCTACTATGTGTCAATGGCTTACAAGTATTAATCCATTTTATTAAATAATTAGTTAAATAATAAGTCCAGTTGGTGTTTAATAATTTTCAGCACATAGAGACAAGGGAATATGTCTCATTTCCTATTATTAAATTGGATTTATTTTATGTAAGTTTATTATTTTAGTAAGTTGTAGTTATGTACCTATGGAATTTTTAAAGTAAGTATTTACATGATAAACAATAATGACTCCTTAAGAACCATTAAGGCTATTATCAGCTATCTTCTTTACAGTTAAATATCCCTTAATGCACATTTACATAGATTGTCTTTTAAAAGGTCCATTAATACTTAAAGTTATATTCCGTTTTCTTGGCTAGATTTTATATGGTGAAAAGTTACAGTGTTTCACTATGTAGTTCTTTGATTTCAAGTTACAAATGAGAAATACTGTGGGCTCATGTAGCCTATTTCAGTGACTTTCCTCCAGATTAAATTGTCCAGACATACCTAATATAGAGTTTAGAGGTTGACTCAAAGCTATTGAAAATCTGGGCCCAAATATTTAACTAATATTGCAAAGATATTGAGTCTGAGTTATTTTAAATATGTGGTATTATTAAGGTGGTATTCATTTAATCTACTAACAAATGATCTAAATTTAGAATGTAAAAAATGAATTCATACAAGAAATAGTTCAAGTAGAAAATAAGTTATCTAACTTTGAATCCAAAAGCAGTTGTTGTTACTGTTTCAAAACTAGGATTTTTAAAAATTATCATATATTATATATATGTATATATATACACACATACGTATATATGTGTGTTTGCATGCATGTATATATGTATATGCATATATATATATATACTATGTATGTATAAACTAAATAATACTATATATTATGTACATACAAACAAAATTATTTCATTATTCAACCTCAAATACATGTTCAGTATTTAGGTAAATATCAATTACTCAAATTTCATAATTTGCATGAACTCAGACAAATTGCATATTCCTAAATTTTATGAGGTAATATTCTAATAGAGATGGTTGTTGTCCTTTGTTCTCAAAGAAGACCAAAATGACATCACTATGTTAGAGGCAAGTTTCAATGTGTCCAGCTGTTGCTGATCAGACCAATATGGGCTCAGAATGCTCTACCACAGGTCAGGCACAAATACTCCAAGTGAACATTTGGAGTGAATTCTCTAAATGTGCATATCTCATATTTCTTTTAAGCTCCTTCAATTCTGTTTTGCTCACAGAGCACAGCACCTTCTCTGATGAGGTCAAAATGGGAGATCCTGTGCCAGTTTCTCTCACATCATGGATTCCATGCAAAAGTTCGTAAGAGAGACCTTAAAAGTATCCTTATATCACTTCTCCTGACCACCATGTGAACACTTGCTCTGTGTGGGTTCTCCACAAAATAGTCTTTTAGGCAAGCATATGTTTGGTATTCAAACATGACTCATCCTTTTTAGTTGCACTCTGTGCAGTAGAGTTTGAATGCTTGGTTCAAGAAAGGAACTCAGCATTTGATGTCTTATCCTGTTAATCTTTCAAAGACAATTCAAACAGAAGTGATTCAGTTTCCTGGCATGGCACTGACATACTTTCCAGGTTTCACAAGCATACAGCAATGAGATCAGCACAACAATAGACCTTCAATTTGATAGGCAGTTTAATACCTCTTGTCTCCCATGTTTTTCTTCAGAGCCTCCCAAACATTGAGTGAGCTTTGGCAATGAGTGTGTCAATGTAATTTTCACTGTATACATCCCTGGAAAGTACACTGCCAAGGTAAGTGAACTTAGCCACAGCATTCCAAGCTTCTCCACTTGCTGTAAGCAATAATTCCACATATCTATGGTATGGTGGTGGCTATTGGAACGTCTGTGTTTTCATGGTGTTAACTGTTAGGCCAAAATGACCATAAGCAGCTGAGAATTGATTGTTACATTGTTGCTTCTCAGTTTCAGAGGCTTCATTGAGTGCAACCAGAAAATCACACCAACACTTCCTTCACTTTGGTCTTAATTTGTAGCCTTTTCAAGTTGAAGAATTTACCATCAGTGCACTATCTGACTTTGATGGTATGGTCATCCTCATGGAAGGCATTCAACAACATGATTGAAAACATCATGCTAAAAGCATGGAGCAAGTACAGAGCCTTGTTTCACTCCATTGGTTACAGGAAAATTGTGAGAGTATCATTCATTATCCAGCACTTGGGGAAAAGATGCAGTCTTAGCAGAGACACACAGAGGAATAAAGAGAGACAGAGAAAGAGACAGACAGAAGGAAAGAAGAATTGAGTGATGTCCCTCTTACGAGAAGTTATTCCTGGTATGTGATAGTACAGATTCCAAATATTTTCTATATTTTCAAGCATGTTTTCCTATATTAGGTGCTTCTGTAGATCAAATCTTAAAGTAAGAACTTCCCATCTATTTATGAATTAAATGTCACATGCTGGAAATAGCCTCTGGAAATCATTTCTGCTAGATCTTTTGCAGTCTAAATCCAGACTCAGATACTTACTAGCTGTGTGTGGCCCTGGGAAAGTCACAACTTCTGTTTATCTTAATTTGCTGAAGAAAATATGGCAAACCATTACAATATCTTAGTCACAAAAATCCCACAGACAGGGTGGTTCATGAGGTCCTAAAAGGTCAGAGATAACTGAATAACAAATGAATGTATTTAATTTTGAATCCTACCAATTTGTTTCTCTCCATCCTAGAAGTACACATCTCATATTCCCACCATTGATCAATCCATGTACCTACACACTTAATGAATCAATTAAGTGGAGGTAATGAAAGGGGAAGATAGCGATTTGTATGAACTCTCTATGTGAACAACTCCCCATCTGACTTCCCCAGGAGAAACCCAAATTATTTCCTATCAAAATAGGACTAGAGTCAATCCATAAAGAAGCATGGTTGAGAATTGAATACCATTCACTGTATTGTTTTCAAATTTATCAGTGAGAGCAGACACAGGCTCTGATGAGTTTCTCTACTGTCATTTTTCTTTTTTATCAAAGGTCTTTATAGCCATGAGAACACCATTAGTTTACATTTGCTTTGACTTCTAATTCATTTAACATGGAAGGAAATATCTCAAAAAATGTGTTACCATCAGGAAATTTCTCTGGAAGCCTTAAGGTAATCATAATCATTGACACTGAATCTACTGAAAGACATTTTCATTAGTGGTATTAAGAATGAATGTGCTTTATAAAGCTAATGGAGCTAAACAAAATAGTACTAAAATTCTGTTAAAAGAGTAAATGGTTTAAAATCTGAGCGAAAATAATGAAGATAAATAAGAATAAAGTTGAATTTACAGATTTCAAATCATATTCTTAAGCACTAGTCATCAAAATTTGGTACTGGTTAAGAAAAATTGAAAAGATCAGTAGAGCAGAATTGCTAAGCATGAATAAAAACCTAACCAATTTAGTAACTAAGTATATAATAAACCTAAGATTATTTACTTAGAGAGAATTCTTCTTCACATTCAAGACAAGAACTATTGAGAAATCAAGAAAGCAGCCTATCCAAATACAAAAAATAATGTTTTAACCTCTTGTATAAAAAGAAGTTCTAAATGCATACTAACTTAAATATGAAAAAAATGACATGCCTTTTTTTTTTAAAGGATGGAAATGAATCAATCTATCTTTCACAACTATAGTGAAGGGGACAATCCTTAACCAATCAAGGGATAGAGAAGATCATGAAAGAGAAAGTAGAAATGATAGCCATAAGCTTCAAATGAACAAAACCAATGTAGCCACCATAAGAGGAGAAACAATTTATTTGGGGAAAACCTTTTTTGATCTTTTAAGGGTTTGTATCTATCTGTGGCATCTTTGGGTCAAAGGTGATGGAAATTTTTAAGCACTTTTAGGTATTTTTCTAAATTGATTTCCAGAATGTTGGTGAAAATCTTATCAAGTGTCTCTGATGCTCAAGATAGTTATGGAATACATTTATACTTGTAAGATCTAGACCCCTTCACTTATTGATAAGTGGTGAATAGATACAAGCAAAGGCTTCTCAAAACAAAAATTTTAAACCATTCACTAAAAGAGAAAAGTTTTTTCACCAAAAGATTGTTCACACCAAAAGAAAAATATCTATAAATAAAACATTTCTTAGGTTTTACTTCATACTCAGCAAATTTGCAAAGTTGAAAAAGATTAAAAGAAAAAAAAAAACATTGTTGGGAGAGAGCTTATGGAAAGACAGATACATTATTACACTATTATGTGTTAGTCTAAAAGTGCCAGGGGTGGGGAACCTTGTTCCTTAAGGCCACACGTGGCCCTCTAGGTCCTTAAGTGTGGCCCTTTGACTGAATTCAAACTTTACAAAACAAATCTTTTTATTAAAAGTAATTGTGTTGTGAAGTTTGGATTCAGTCAAAAGGTCACACCTATGGACTCAGAGGACCACATGTGGCCTTGAAGCTACAAGTTACCCAAATATGAACCATTCTGGAAAATGATTTAGAAGTATGCCTAAAATGTGCTTGAAATAACCATACATTTACATCCAAAGATGCCACTGATAGACATATCCCCCCCCCCCCCAAAAAAAAAGGCCAAGGCAAGACATATATTCCACTTGCAGAAAAATATTCACAGTAGTCCCTTTTTTTGGAGCAAAACTTAGAAAATTGGAGGTTCCCATGAATTGGGAAATAAATTGTGGTGTATGAATGCTATGACCTATCACTGTAATATAAGAAGTAAGATGATATAAGAAACTAGAAGCTGAGAATTGACTGCCAGGAGTCAAGATGGTGGAGTAAGAAGTAACTCATTCTCTCTCTTTTTATTCACCTCTAAAACCCCAGAAAATATTGTCCCATGAAAACCCTGGAAAAGGTGAGGAAACAGAAAGATGGGGTTCAGCAGTCTTTTAACCTGGGAAGATTGGGAGATTAACAGGAAACATCCCTCTCATTCTGGCAGAAGAGGAACAGTATAGGATATAAGGCAGCCCAGAAAGCCAGCAGTAAGCCCCACTAGACAAGCCAGCACAAGTTCCTGAGCCCCAGCGTGATAGAGCAGGAAATACCAACAGCAGGATCTCCTATGTGCCTTGGTACAAGCAGGAGAACAGGTAGACTCCAACAGCCAAACCTCCTTGTGCTTTAGAACAACTCCAGGAAGCACTACTCTAGGCAGGCTAGCATCTTCCAGCAGCCAAACCTTCTTGTGATTCAGAAAGGTCATCTTCCAGGGGCCAGACTCCCACCACCCTGAGAGTTTCAGTGTTGCTGATTCCACCTCAGCACCATGTAAGCTGACAGACACATACAATCTCCAGATGCTAGTACCAGAGACCCTACCACACAAAGCCAGTGACAAGGTCTCTGGCCCTCAACACAAGAAACTTGGGTCAGTGCCCCCTGAGCTCCAGTAGGAGAGCTCAATTTTAAAAAACAAGAAACAATCAAACATCATGAGTAAAAAACATAAAGAAACACTGAGCATAGATTCTTTTTATGGAGACAGGCAAGATCAAAACACAAATTCGGAAGAGGACAACATTGTCAATATACCCACATCTGAAATCTCAAAGGAGAATATGAGCTGGTTTCAAGGTGAAAAATCTTTCTTGGAAGAGCTCAAGAAGAATTTTAAAAGGCAAATAATGAGGCAGAAGAAAAATTGGGAAAAGAAATGAGATATATACAAGAGACAGTCAATAGCTTGGAAAAATGATGGCAAAAATTGACTGTAGAATTAGCCAAGTGGGGAAAAATTACACTGAAAACAATTCCTTAAAAAGTATAATTGGCCAAATGGAAAAGAAGGCCCAAAACTCACTGAAGAGAATTCCTTAAAAAGTAAGATTGGCCAAATGAAAAAGCAGGTGCAAAAGCCAATTGAAGAAAATAATTCATTAAAGTTAAAACAGGGCAAGTGGAAGCTAATGACTCTATAAGACATCAAAATCAGTCAAACAAAATAAAAAGAATAAAAAAAAAGAATAGAAGAAAATGTAAAATGCCTCATTGGAAAAACAACTGACCTGAAAAATAGATCCAGGAGAGATAATTTAAAAATTATTGGTCTATCTGAAATCCCTTAACAGAAAAGATCTTGGGCAGCATCTTTGAAGAAATTATCAAGGAAAACTGTCCTGAGGTTCTAGGTCTAGGGAGTAAAATACTCATTGAAAGAATCCACTGATCATCTCCTGAAAGAGATCCCAAATTGAAAATGTCAAGAAGTATTGCAGCCAAATTACAGAATTAGTAGGTCAAGGAGAAAATACTGTAAGCAGCCAGAAAGACACAATTTAAATATCGTGAAACCACAGTCAGGATTATGCAGGACTTTGCAGTTTCTACATTAAAGGATTGCAGGACTTGTAATATGATATTCCATAAGGCAAAGGAGTTTGGATTACAACGAAGGATCAACTATCCAGTGAAATTGATCACAGTCTTTTAGGGGAGGGAACTTACAGTCATTCCTGATTAAAAGACCAGAACTGAACAGAAAATTTTATCTTCAAATACAAGACTTGAGAGAGGCATAAAAAGGTAAACAGGAAAGAAAAAATCAACAACAATGACATGATATTCAATAAGGGAAAATTATTTACAAATGCAAGGGAAGATGATACTTATAATTCTTGAATTCTGTAGCTTTGTTGCAACATTTAGAAGGGAGAGTTTGATTATAAATTGAATTTTATGTGGTAACTAAAAATATAAGTAGAGAAAAGGAATTGCACTGGGGGAAAAAGAGAGAAGAAGGCAGAAAATGGTAAATTATATCACATGAAGAGTAGAGGCAAAGAAAGGAAGGAGAAGAACATTACCTGAACCTTACTGTCACCATATTTTACTCAAATAGGGAATAACATATTGAGTTAGGTATAGAAATCTAACTCTATAGGAAGTAGGAGGGGAAAGGGGAAAGAAAAGGGAAGAGGTAGATAGAAGGGAGGGAAGATTGAGGGAGATGGTAGTCAAAAGCAAATCTCTAGTGAGATAAAGGAGAGAGAAACTCGTAAATAGTGGGGGAAATAAAATGGAGAGAAAGACACAGGTAGTAATCATAACTATGAATGTGAATGGGATGAGCTCTGTCATAAAATGGAAGCAGAAAGCAGAGTGGATTAAAAAACAATCCTACAATATATTGTTTACAAGAAACACATTTGAAGTACAGGAATATAGAGAGTAAAGGCAAAAGACTGGAGTAAAATATATTATGCTTCAGCTTAAGCAAAAAAAAAAAAAAAAGAAAGAAAAAAGCAGGGGAAGCAATCCTGATCTCAGACAAAATAAAAACAGAAAATAGATCTAATTTAAAAAGAAAAAGAAGGAAACTACATCCTGCTGAAAAGGTGAAGCAAGGATATCCATTATAATGAGTGTTCTTCAATATTGTACTATAAATGTTAACTTTATCAATGAGAAGAAAAAGAAATTGAAGGAATTAGAATAGGCAAAGAAGAAATAAAGCTATAACTCTTTGAAGATATGATGGTATCCTTAAAGAATTATAGAGAATGAAACAAAAAAGAAATATTTGAAATAATAAACAATTTTAGCAAAGTTGCAGGATATATAAAAAACCCACATAAATCATTGACATTTCTATATATTACTAACAAAGCTCAATACCAAGAATGAAAAAGAAAAACTACATTTAAAGTTATTGTAGATGTTATAAAAAATTTTGGAGTTTACCTTCCAAAACAAACCAAGGGATTATATGAACACAGTTACAAAGCATTTTTTGCACAAATAAAGTGAGATCAAAATACTTGGAAAAATATCAGTTGCTCATTAGTAGGTTGAGCTAATATAATAAAAATGGCAATTCTAACTAAAGGAATTTACTTACTCAGTACCATACCAATCAAACTACCAAAGATATTTTGTAGAGTTAGAAGTAATAATAATAAAATTCTTCTGGAGCAAAAAAAAGTCCAGAATATCAAAATAATTAATGAAAAGAAATGCAAGGGAAGGTGGCCTAGCCATACCAGATTTTGAATTATATTATGAAGCAGTAATCATCAAAACTACTTGGAACTGGCTAAGAAATAGAGTGGTGGAACAGTGGGATAAGATTAGTTACACAAGACATATTACTCAATGACTATAGTAATTTACCATTTGATAACTGGAAGACTCCAGCTTCTGAGGGAGGGAAGGAAACAAAAAAGAAAAAGAAAGAAAGAAAGAAGCAAAGAAAGAAAATAATAAAGAAACTAAGGAAGGAAAGAAGGAAGAAGAGAAGGAGGTAACAAAGGAATGAAGGAATAAAAGAAGGATGGAAGAAGGAGAGAAAGTGATGAATATGATGGATTCAAAGGATCATAGGTCATGAACTGAAAAATGAAGTAAGTAGAATTAAAGGAAGTGTAAAAATAGCTACAACATTGTAAATATAAGTAATTAAGCACAATTGAGCAATGCATAATTATTATGACTATGCTCTGCCCAGGAGAAAAAAAAATTAAATTCACCTCATTAAAGAAGTAGAATACTATGGAAATGACTCATTTTATATTATTGTCAGGCTACAGGGGTGGGGAAACTGTGGCCTCAAGGTCACATATGGCCCTCTAGGTTCTCAACTGCAGCCTTGTGACTCAATCCAAACTTCTCAGAACAAATCCCCTTAAAAAAAAAAAAAAAAGGTTTTATTCTATAAAACTTGGATTCAGTCAAAAGGCCTCACTCAAGAACCTAGAAGACCACATGTGGCCTTAAAGCTGCAGATTCCCCATCCCTGGAAGTGTTTTTTGGCATTGCTCAATTTTTTTTTTTAATTTATGACTAAGGCTCAGATTCAATCCAGCTCAGATTCTGTCTAGCTGAGATTCTATCTGGCCTGCTTGTGAATACAAGCGTTACAAATGCTTATCCTCCTTAAGAGGCAACCCAATTAGGCGAATCCTTAATAAACTTTGTTTTCTTTGGCTTTAAGGAGGCTTGAGTTGAATTCATTCGTGCATGGCCCAGACCCATCGGTATTTTGGGGTCCCCCATCACCCCTCAGCCTCATCATTTATGGTTCCCTGATCTGGATAAGCTGCTAATCTCAAGTTCTTCTGCTCAAACTGGAAGGTTTGTCTTCCGCAGAGTGCAAGCCATCAATTTCCAGATGACAGCCCATGCTGTATACCAACCTCCAACTGAATCCAAGGTCTCCAGCCCACTGGACCTGGCACCACCTACGTTCTGAAGTCTGACCCCTTGAACAGGACCCACCAAGGCAGGAACAGCTCTATGCCCCTTGCCAGCAGAAAGAAGTTTCAGAAGCTGAGACCTTCGCCCTTTACCCCAAAAGAATTTGGGTTCAATCTGTTTGAGGGGGGAATGATGAGGTTCAGACTCTGGGAACTTCTTGAGCTCCCCTGGAATCTCCTCACTTAATCTGACTTTTCATGCTCAAATTGAGCTCTCCTTGTATCTCTCCACAGAACCAGGCTTTTCATACTCAAATCTGTGACCATTGTCTGTTATCGCTTGATTGCCCCACCTGCATCCCACCCAAACCCTCCATTATTTGATATCTCCCGATAGCCTCCAGCTGTTTCCAGCCTTTGACCCTCCTTGGATTTCCTCCTTGGACTTCTTCTCAAGACTCTTCCTAAACCCCTCCTCCCATCACCCTAGACTACCAGACCACCCCACCCCCCCAGATCCCTCCTATACTCTTTTCTGTATTTAAGTTCCATGTTGCCTCCATGAAGGTGCTCAGATTCAATCCAGCTCAGATTCTATCTGGCCCGCTTGTGAATACAAGCGTTACAAATGCTTAGACTCCTTAAGAGGCAACCTAATTAGGTGAATCCTTAATAAACTTTGTTTTCTTTGGCTTTAAAAAAAAAATAATAAATTGATGACTAAAAATGGATTACTGTGTAAGGGCAGTTGGGTGGCACAGTGGATGAAGCACTGGACTTCTCATGAGAAATATTCTACTTCATGAGCTCAAATCCAGCTTCAGACACTTACTAGCTGTGTGATCCTGAGCAAGTCACCTAATCCTATTTGCATCATTTCCTTGTCTGTAAAATGAGCTAGAGAAGGAAATGGCAAATCACTCTAGTATCATTGCCAAGAAAACCCCAGAGAGTTGAACATGACTGAACAACAGCCAAAGGTGAAGGAAGGTGAGGATTACAGTGAAAAATCAATATTGTTCAAAACAAAATAAAAAGTATCAACAGAAATTCCTCATAAAAATAAAACTTTAGAAATAGCAAATTTAAGCTCCTTCCTCCTTTTCATTAACAAATTTTTGTTAAATGAAAGGACAGAGGTAAGCATTTAAAATTCTGTCTCATTAGTCTAATTCAATCTTTCCTTTAGAGAAGGGTTGTGAACTTGGCCATCCTTCTGTTTTCTGGCTTATTTTAAAGTTTGATTTTGTTATTAACACCATTAAATACCTTGTACAGTATGAACAAAAATCTTATCTCTTCAATTCAGTTTTAATTGGCACATAATGCCATTCTCTAAAAGTTGTTAGGTTGGAAGAATTTTACTGAAAAGATTGCTCAAATAATGCACTGATTATGTGACCCAGACCTTAAACTGTTGTGTCTCTTTCCCAGGTTTTGGCTTATGAAGCTGACTTTGTAAATCAAACACAGGACTTTAATATTTACTTGTATTAAATTTCATCTTATTAAGTCTAAACTAACATTCTAGCCTTTCAATATCTTTTGAATTCTGACTTCCTGCCTCTGTATTAGCTGTCCCACTCAGCTACATGTCACTTGATTTTGATAAGCATATCATCTATATCAGTGATAATAAAGCGTTAACCACCAAAGAGAAGCCTCTGGTTGCTGCTGAACCATTCTCAAAAAAATGGGAGTTTTCCTTTATCCCCAGAATTTCATTATTGGAATAGTAAATAAGAAACATGGTCTATATGATCTATAGTTCAAATAATGTTATCAATGAACAACATTCACTATTTCCGCATATTCTTCACTTTAAGAAAAAAATGTATGCCATTTCATCATTGAAAATATATGAAAAGTACATTAACCACAGTTCTATGTCTAGTTATTTTTCTACTAGATTATTTGAAACCATATTCATTTCAGTGATTTCGATTGTCAAAAATAAATTATTTATCAAGTGAAATCATCATTGTTTGTTCTAACTGAGCCTCAACTTCTCATTTCTAGTCTTTCAATTGATAATAATGCTGCTAGGATGTTAATAGGGAGATTTTTAAGCTGCACACGAATAAGACAACAAATGCATAATTAAGAATTTACTAATTTTACTGATTATATGGTGAGCATGATTATTTAATGTTTGTACTTCTGTAAACAATTGTAAGTACTAGGAAATAAGCATGGTAAATCTAACATGACCATAAAAGTAAGGAATGCATTGATAACAAATTGTGTCTTGCTTTTAAAATACACTCCCCTGCATGAATGAGGGTTTTCATTCTAACCTCACAGCTTTTGCTATAAGGAAAGTGCTTTAAAACTTTGGGAGGGGAAATGGGAAAAAGGGGAAAGGGAGGTAAGGGGAGGAAAAAGTATTAGAAGGAAAAGAACAGAATTAGTTGATTCTAGTGAAGAAGGGATCATTTAAGGGAAATGTGCTATATTTGAGAGAGAGCATATGGACTATTATTCTTTATTGAACCCAGTCCATACTCTTTCATTCACCACTGTCTATCTTCACCATCAAATGTATTCTGTTTCCCTTTCCTTCTAGCAAAGGCTGCATTGCTCTTCTCATCTTTTGCATTAGTCTATTGGTATTCATTTTTATAAAATGAGTCAAGCCTAAGACTTTTCAAAGGAGTTGGACTGAGGCAATAAAATGTTAAGCAGTGAGGATATAATAAAAGGAATATAGGTTCTGGAGACAAAATTTATAGCTGGATTCAAATCTTGGCCACACTACTCATTTTTTTTTTAATCTGAAGGGGGATATTTAACATCTTTGAGGTTCTATTTCTTCATCATGAAAGTGGTCATAATTTTTATTAACTTGGGTAACCTGCTTTTACAGATTAGTACCTGCATTAAATTAAATAATGTATATAAAACATATTGAAAAGGTGAAATACTGTATTCATAAGATCGTAGCTTGATTTCATTTTAAAGATGAGGTAACTGAGTCCCAAATGGCAACGAGGTGCCCCAGTGGATAGAGCACCAGGCCTAGAGTCAGGAAGACCTGGATTCAAATACCTCCTCAGATATTTATAAGTTGTGTGACCCTGGGCACGCCATTTAACCCAGTTTGTCTTAGTTTCCTCACCTGTAAAAACGGGGCTGGAGAAGGAAATTGCAAACTGCTCTAGTATTTTTGCCAAAGGCACCTCAAATGGAGTCACAAAAAGTTGGATAAAAATGAACAGCATCAAAATATCTCTCTCTTTTTTTGTTACTTTTTTAGTTTTATGGAATATTAATTGATTTATTTATTCCTAGTTTTCAACATTCATTTCCACAAGATTTTGAGTTCCAAATTTCTCCTCATCTCTCCCTTCTTGGCACCTCAAGACATCATACATTCTTATTACCCCTTCCCCAAATCTGCCCTTTCTTCTATCACACCCATCCATTCCCCTATCCCCATCTTCTCTATTTTCTTGTAGGAAAAGATAGATTTCTATACCCCATTATCTGTATTTCTTATTTCCCAGTTGCATGCAAAAACAGTTCTCAACACTCATTCCTAAAACTTTGATTTCCAACTTCTCTCCCTTCCTTGTTCCTATCCCCACTGAGAAGGCAAGCAATTCCATATAGGCCATATATGTGTAGTCATGCAAAAGGCTTCCAAAGTAGTCATGTTGTAAAAGACTAACTTTATTTCCCTCCATCCTATCTTGCTCTCCATTTATTCTATTTTCTCTTTTGACTTTGTCCTTCCTCAAAAGTGTTTACTTCTAATTACTCCCTCCTCCCATTTGCCCTTCCTTCTATCATCACCCCCACACCTCACTTCTTCCCTTCTCCCCAACTTTCCTGTAGTGTGAGACAGATTTTTATACCAAATTGATTGTGTATGTTATTTCTCTTTGAACCACATGTGATGAGAGGAAGCTTCATATTTTCCCCTCTCACCTCTCCCACTTTTCCCCTCCATTGAAGAAGCTTTTTCTTGACTCTTTTATGAGATATAATTTGCCCCATTTTACTTCTCCCTTTCTATTCCCAATATATTCCTCTCTCACCCCTTAATTTTATTTTTTGATATCATCCCTTCTTATTCAACTTATTCTGTGCCCCCCCCATAGATAGATAGATAGATAGATATAGATATAGATATGTGTGTGTGTGTGTGTGTGTGTGTATAATTCCTCCAACTACCCAAATACTGAGAAAATTTTCAAGAGTTACAAATATTATCTTTCCATGTTGGAATGTAAATAATTCAACTTTAGTAAGTCCCTTAGAATTTCTCTTTCCTATTCACCTTTTCAAGCTTCTCTTGACTCTTGTGCTTGAAAGTCAAATTTTCTATTCAGCTCTGGTCTTTTCATCAAAAATGATTGAAAGTCCTCTATTTCATTGAATTACCATTGTTTCCCTTGAAGTATTACACTCGGTTTTGCTGGGTAGGTGATTATTGGTTTTACTCATAATTTTTTGACTTCTAGAATTTCATATTCCCAACTTTTCAATCCCTTAATGTAGAAGCTGCTAAATCTTGTGTTATCCCAATTGTAGTTACATAATTCTTGATTTGTTTCTTTCTAGTTGCTTACAATATTTTCTCCTTGACCTGGGAACTCTGATATTTGGTTACAACATTCCTAGGAGTTTTTCTTTTCATATCACTTTCAGGAGGTGACCAATGGATTCTTTCAATATTTATTTTTCCCTCTGGTTCTAGGATATCTGGGCAATTTTCCTTGATGATTACATGAAAGATGATGTGTAGGCTTGTTTTACAATCATGCCCTTCAGATAATTCCATAATTTTTAAATTGTCTCTCCTGGACCTCTTTTCCAAGTAAGTTGTTTTCCCAATGAGATATTTCACATTATCTTCTATTTTTTCATTCTTTTGTTTTTGTTTTGTAATTTCTTGGTTTCTCATAAAGTCATTAGCTTCTATCTGCTTTGTTCTAACTTTTAAAGAACTATTTTTTTCAGTAAGCTTTTGAAACTCCTTTTTCATTTGGCTAATTTTTCTTTTGAAACATTCTTCTCCTCATTGTTTTTTTTTTTTTTTGGACCTCTTTTGCATTTGAGTTAGTCTGTTTTTAAAGGTGTTATTTTCTTCAGCATTTTTGGATCTCTTTTGGCAAGCTGTTAACTGGTTTTTCATGATTTTCTTGCATCACTCTCATTTCTCTTCCCAATTTTTCCTCCACCTCTCTTAATTGATTTTCAAAATCCTTTTTGAGCTCTTCCATGGTCTGAGACTACTGCATATTTATTTTGGGGGTTTTGGATATGGAAGCCTTGATGTTTATGTCTTCCTCTGATGGCAAGCATTGTTCTTCCTCATCTGAAAGGATGTAAGAAAATACATGTTCACCAAGAAAGTAACCTTCTATAGTCTCATTTTTTCCCTTTTTTGGGCATTTTCCCAGCCAGTTACTTGACTTTTGAGTTCTTTGTCAAGAGGAGGGTATACTCTGGGGACTTGTAAGTTCTCAGTTCCTCCAAGGTGGCACAATTGGCCTGGAAGCAACCACAAGTTTTTCTTCCTAGGATCTGTGAGTAGGTTTCCCTGTCCAGAGCCTCCACCACCTCCACCAGCCTGTTCTCCTCCTCACCCCATGATGGCCACTCAGGCATGAGATTCAGGTCACCTGCTTAATTCCCCCAGGGTCTTTATGCTGAAGGCTCCAAAAATGTATGCTGCCTAAGTGACTGATGAAGACTTGGGGCTGGGGCCAGACGATATTCTCTTCTCACCCAGGTGAAAGAACTTTCTCAGTTATCTTTGAACCTGTATGTGGCATTTGTGGGTTGAGAAATCTAGGAACCACATCTGCTGCCCATGATTCTGTGCCCTGAAGCCTGCTCCAGTACTGTCCACACCACACTGCCAAGGCTGGACTGCACTCTGCTCTGAGGCCAGTGTGATAGACTTTTCCTATTGGCCTTCCGGGATCTCTTGGGCTGGAAATCTCTTTCACTTTGTCATTTTGTGACTTCTGCTGCTCTAGAATTTGTTTAGAGTCATTTTTTACAGGTCTTTTATGGGCTATAGGAGGAGAGCTACAGTAGATCTGTCTTTTCTATTCTACTGTCTTGGCTCTGTCCTTCTCAACTCTCTACTACTTTTCTCAGGGATGGCATAGTGGATAGAGTGTTGGGCCTGAAATCAGAAAACTTTATCTTCCTGAGTTCAAAAGTGACCCTGGGGAAGTCACTTCATACTGTTTGCCTCAGCTTCCTATAAAACAATCTAAGGAAGGAAATGGTAAGCCACACCAGTATCTTTGCCAGGAAAATGACAAAAAAAGTCACGATGTGTCTGACACAGCTGAAATAAGACTGAGCAAGCGTCCCACAAAACTTAAGTGATTTGAGTAAAGTCTTATTCTTGAAATTGGCAGAGCCAGGATGAAAAACCCAGATCCTCCTAATCTTAATCCAGGACTCCTTCTATGATACCAAGCTACTTTTTGTTATTGATGCAAATAATGTTATTTTTCATATTTGCCATTGTTATTGATATTTATTTGTGTATTGCTGAGATTTCATCCTTGTCTTCTTGTAAGAGCTAACATTAGTATATTTACTCAAAATAAAATGTCAACCCTGTCTTTGACTCATTGATACCAGTAACAAAGAGTTCACCTTGAGAAAAAAAATGCATATCACCTGGAAAAATACCAGCTGGCCTTAATCTTTCAACATTGCAGCAACTCTGTCCCATGTCAGCAAACTTGCAGGTTTACTTTTTTTTTTTTTTAGATATAACTACATTTTTTTCTTTCTTAAAAATGACTTTCTCTCCTGCCCTCTCCTAAAGCATACCTGTTCATACTCGCATGTATACATACACACAGGAGCACACATACATTATAAGGAAAATTACAATAACACCAGGTTAAAATGTTAGGATTGTCCCATTTTCATTCTCCCCCACATGAGTTTCTTTAAGGCATTTTAAATACATGATTTGTTTTTGCTGTCATTTTAAACTCCTTAGCAATAACATAAAGATTCATTCCTTTTGTTGGCTGTATAATGTACAAAATGAACATTGTGGAGAGTACAGTAAAAGGTTCATGCCTTGTGTGTATTTGAAATCTTTCCTCCCTCCCACTTCTTTAAGAAGAAGCAATAGCAAGACAGACTTATAAATATTAACCTTACTTCATTCTTCATTTAACAACAAGGCAGATATGTTGGTTGAAGTCTCCTGAGTTTCTCTAACAATGATCTTTTCATTATTTTAAAATCTTGCACTAAGGCAGTTTCTTTCTCCATGTCACGCCAGAAAAATACTTTTATATTAAGCAAAGTGTAAAGTAAGATGTCATGTATAGACCTTAAGTACCACAGATACACTAAGCATGTAATCATGATAAAATTTTGTTAGCAATTTTGTGCCCACTCCTGAAGGTGTTACAGGAAATGTGCTCACTAATTGAGCTGGACATGTGTGTGGGGAGGAGGAAAACTTTCCATGGCCTATGCTAAAAATATGACAACAAATAAAAGCGGAAGGCCAGATGAACTGTATCTTGTCATTCACATATAAATCTGAGGGAGTAATCAATGACTATGGGATATTTATGAATAACACTGCCAAGTTTTTATTTCACAAACTATGAGACTAGAATTTTAGAAATAGTAACGAGAAAAAAAATTTGCACTATTATAGGTAAATAACATCTGTGAAAAATGAGAATTCATCTTATTTACTGACTCAGCCTTTTCAATTCAACACTATTTCATCCTTTGATTCTAGTAACAATTCCATAAGTCAAGGTCTTTACATGAGATAAGGAAACTAGAATGCACATATATCTTCCTTTCTTTTACCATTAGTTTCTCAAGGGCAAAATCTCACTACCTTCTTTCCTCTACCTTTTCTTCTTTTATTCCTTCCTTCCTTCTTTCCTCTCCCCCTCACTCCCTCTCTTCCTCTCTCCTTTCTGTCTTTCTTCATCCCTTTCTCTTTTTATTTCTTTCTTCCGTCTTTTTTCCTTCCTTCCTTCCTTCCTTATTTCCTCTTTTGACTTTGTGTTTCCAGTAGCTAGCACAGCACAAAATAGGCACAGAATAAATATTTGATTAATCAAATTTAATTACTTTCCCCCCATTTTATAATTATTTCAATGGAATATTGAAACTGGTGCATTAAATTATACCTGTATTTGATTGCTGATGAGAGACAGAGGCACTGTTATATTGTGGATTTTCATATTTTTATGTGATAAATTGTATTCCTTCAAAGTAAGTAAATACATTATGGTAAATCAGTCTCTGTCTCTATCTATCTATCTATCTATCTATCTATCTATCTATCTATCTATCTATCTATCTATCTATCTATATGTATGTGTTTATGTATGTATATGTGTGTATATATACATATATATTCTCAAAGTTTAATACATAGAAGAAAACAACATTATAATATAATTACTTTTATGTAAGTGACTTTCCACCTTCCCATAACCCCAGATTAAGTGTAAGTGTTATAAATGACTGCCAAAATAAATAGATAGCATGTTTAAATCTACCTGAAACTCCACTAGGTAGAATTATTTAAATGATTTTTTTTACACCTGAGAAAATATTCTTATTGGAAGAAAGAATTCTCACTGTCATTTAAACTGTGAATTGGGCAAGTCCCTTAACATCTTGCCTTAATTTATGTAACTATACCAGCAAGTGAGTATGCTTTGCTTGACTATGACTGTTACAAGAAATTTGTTTTCCTTTCTTTTTCTTCCAATAATGGGAAGGAATGTTTTTCTAATTAATTTTTTAATTAAAAAGGTACAGCAGATATGGAATGGTGTATGTTATTTCAGGTTATATCATTGTATTAGTTTTGTTTAACTGTTTTAATCGTTATGTTACCTCTGATAAAGTAAGGATATTATATAAATAGTTTTTAAGGTGAAAACAAAATGAATTCATTGAAATATTTTCTAAAAAGAAAGAAAAAGCATGGAGTTTAAAATTGAAATACAAGGTAATGTAACAGCAAAACATCTTGCTTGAATTGAATGTAGAGACACACAAGGAAAATAACATGAAACACATCTGGCAAGGTAGACTAGCAAAGGACCTTCGGCCAGATTGAGTTTATATTTTGCCCTAGAGATAATAAAGAGCAGCCAAACGTACCTGATGTAGTAGCATCCTTAGAATTGTACTTGTACCTTAATAGTACTTTAGACTTTTACTTGTATTTTAGGAAGATTATTGTCATGGCCCTATGGTTGATGGATTAAGGATCAGACATTCCATAAACAAGGACATAGTTTAAGATGTTATTAAAGTAATTAGTACAGACAAAAGATGAAAAGAGACTATCTTCCTTAGGGTAGTGAACCTGTGAGTAAAGAGTAAGGGGAAAATAAGAGAAGTGTTTTAAAGTTAAAATAAACAAAACTAAGAAACTGATTGGCTGGAGGAGGGGAATCTCAAAGAGGAAATGTTTGAGAATAACCATTAAGTTGCCAACTAGGATGAGTGGAAGTATGATTATGACTTCAACAGGAACAATGAAATATGAAAGAAGAATGTATTTAGAGGAAAACATATATTTCCAGTTTTGACAATTCAAGTTTCAGATATCTAAAGGATATCCTCGGGGAGATGTAGAGACAGATAGTAATAGTGATCCAAGATCCAAACAGTGGATAAATAAACCTTAGTTTGTTGATAAAATGAACAGAAGAAAAAAGTATATGTAGGAAAAAGACCCTTTCCAGACCTGATGTTATGCAGCTTTGTACTTTTAGTAGAGAGAGAAAACATGAAGCTTACTCTCATCACATTCGACTCAAGGAAAGAATAAAATGCACACTCATTTTGGTATGAAAACCTATCTTACAATACAGGAAAGTGGGGGAGAAGGGGGTAAGCAGGGTGGGGGGGATGATGGAAGGGAGGGCATGGGGAAGAGGGAGCAATTTGAGGTCGACACTCTTGGGGAGGGACATGATCAAAAGAGAGAATAGAAGCAATGAGGGACAGGATAGGATGGAGGGAATTATATTAGTCTTACACAACATGACTATTATGGAAGTCATTTGCAAAACTACACAAGTATGGCCTATATTGAATTGCTTGCCCTCCCAAAGGGAATGGGTGGAGGGAGGGATGGGGAGAAGCTGGAGCTCAAAGTTTTAGGAACCACTGTTGAGTATTGTTCTTGCAACTATGAAATAGAAATAGAGATAATGGGGTATAGAAAGTTTTCTTGCTCTACAGGACAAAAGAGAAGGTGGGGATAAGGGAAGGGAGGGATGTTAGAAGACAGGGCAGATTGGTGATAGGGGAAATTAGAATGCTCAGCATTTTGGGGTGGAGGGAGGGGAGAAATGGGGAGAAAATTTGGACTCCAAAATTTTGTGGAAATGAATTTTGAAAAGTTAAATAAATAAATTAATTTAAAAAAAAAAAAGAATGTAAGATTATATTGGTGATAGATGCTTCCCCTCCTGTTGGGTAGTTTGACTCTTTATACCCAGGATTTATATACTTCTCAATCTCATGGGTCACCTTCAAGTCTGGATACATCCATTATGGGACAGATATTCTTTAGTTAAGATAAAGAGAGAACAAAAATTTAATAGTCATTTCAGACCTTAGCTCAGGCTTATCCAAGAGGGTCATGTGGTTTAGATACCATATACTCATGATGTTATAGAGGCCAAAGTGAAGGATAGAACAGTCTGTCCCTTCCTTACTTCCCTCACAGATAACAATGTGAAATAGTACTTATGGGATTCACAACTGAGAAGGAAAAGAAAGATGAAAGTGGTGTTACTCATTTTAAATATCCACTGAGTCATAAGCTTATAACTAACAAGGGGACTTTTCATCTTTTCAAAAAACATCCCCTAAATGATGAGTCACACATGACTGGAATTAGGCCTGAAAGTTCTCATGTGGTCACCTAGAAGAAGGAAGGGCAATTTTTTTTCTTTGTTTTTTTCTTTTTCATTTTTAACACAGTTTATAACAGATAAAGCAATTCAAACTTTTGGTCAAATAATACTTCTTTTTAAAGCATTTAAAATATGGACCAAGAATTTTTTTTAAACATTAACCAACTGAGACACAAATAATATTTATATTGTTAACATCACAAGCTCTTGACCTAATTGTCTCCATAGTATTACTAAGAATTAAAGGACCTTAACTTATTGTTGTTGGTCTAAAGTCCTATGCCTAAGAGCTTAACTTTAGACTTAACCTCGGATGTTCCCCTACCAATAATCTGTAATTTAATAGATCTGGTATTAAGTTTACAAACCTTTTAACTGTAGGAAATTGCCACCAAGAGTAGGGACATTGCAGGGATACAATATCTCCCCAACTTCACGTCAGTTCCAGGCAGGATTAGATTGTCCACTTGCATTCAGTCAGGCTTAAAGTCTGCCAGGTGTCAGTGGGGAAATTGAGACAAGAGAATCCTACCTCAGACCAGGTGGAACAGCCACTCTTCCACCCTTCCCATGAGATCATCTTTTGCAGTTCATGCCAGCATCTCATAGGCTTATTGGCATCATGGATTGGAGACTCAGACCACCTTTCTTGCTATCCATATCTGGAGTTAGAGTCAAGAACAATCACTTAAGAGTCGCATAGCATCTAAAAATGGCAAGTTCCAATAACCAGGTTTCAAATATGGTTATAATTTCACTTTGGCTAAGGAAAATCTTTTGGGGCAAGTCTTAAGTGCCTTTTATGCCTTCCTATATATGTTCTAGCTCCTGATTAAATAGCAATCATAAAATCAGATTTACCATTAAAACCTTAACTTTTCCATCAACTTCAAATTTTACCTGAGGTTTCAGGAAGGGCAATTTTGATCATGTTCTCTGAGATGGTCCTTTTTAAAATGCTCATTTCTGTGTTGTTTTTCCCAAGCAAAATATAAGCTCCTTGAGGGTAGAAATTGTCTTGTTTCTGTCTTTTTATGCTCAAGGTATAATATAAATTTGTGTATTTTGTAGAAATCAAATAACTACTTGTCTAATATACATTTGGAGTTAAAGTCTACTGCAGCTGCTCAGAGCTGCTGCTGCTGCCTCTGCTGCTGCCACTGCCGCCTTCTGATCCTCCAGTCCCTCCAGTCTCTCGGCCATGGCAGCCCCTCCTTTGAGAGTGTGCAACATGACTTCGGGCAACTGAGGCTGAGCTATGGCCAAAATCATTGGCAATAATGTAAGGAAGCCCCAGAAGTTTGACCCAATGGTCAAGATGTGATTCTTTGAGCAGACGATGAATGAATGAAAACTGACAGACATCATCAGTAACGATCATGAGAACGTAAAATACCTCCCCGGACACAAGCTGCCTGAAAATGTGATTACCGTCCCAAGTCTCATTGAGGTGGTTGGAGACGCAGACCTCCTGGTCTTTGTGATTCCTCACCAGTTCATTCACAGGATCTGCGATAACATCACTGGAGGAGACCCCAAGAAAGCTCTGGGGATTATCTCATCAAGGAAATTGATGAGGGTCCCAAAGGGCTCAAACTTATTTCTGACATTATCCAAGAGAAGATGGCCATTGATATCAGCGTACTGATAGGTGCCAACATCGCCAACGAGGTGACTGCTGAGAAGTTTTGTGAGACCACAATAGGCAGCAAAGTCCTGGAGAAGGGACTGCTCTTCAAGGAACTCCTCCAAACCCCAAAGTTCCGAATCACTGTAGTGGATGATGCCGACACCGTGGAACTGCTTGGGGTGTTCAAGAATATTGTGGCAGTGGGAGCCGGCTTCTGTGACAGACTCTGCGGCGGGGACAACACCAAGGTTGCCGTCATCCTTCTGGGGCTCATGGAAATGATCTCTTTCTCCAGGATCTTTTGCAAGGGGTAAGTGTCCAGGGCCACCTTCCTGGAGAGCTGTGGCATGACTGACCTGATCACCACGTGCTACTCGAGCCGGAACCGAAGAATAGCTGAAACATTTGTCAAGACTGGAAAGACTATCCAGGAATTGGAGAAAGACCTGCTAAATGGCCAGAAGCTCCAGGGATCCCCGACCTCAGTAGCGGTGTACCGCATCCTCAAGCACAAGGGGATACTGGAGAAGTTCCCCTTGTTTACGGTCATCTATCAGATCTGCTACGAAGGTCGACTAGTGCAGGAGATGCTGTCCTGCCTCCAGAACTGCCAAAAGCATTTCTAATAGGGGAAACACTGCCATGTGCTGGGCAGCCTCTGCCTTTCCAAGTGACCCACAGGCTTGAGCAGCAATGATGGCGAAGGCCAGACCCTCCTTGCCTGATGCTTTACTCCAAAAGTGAATGTTGGTGGATTTCTCTAGGTTCATTCTTTTCTAGCCCAGATGGAGAGGGAATTGGTGGTGGATGGTCCAGTGCTGGATGGATTTGGGCTCATTTTGTTGGCCAAGATGTGGGTGTTTTAAACACCATCATGCAAATGTTGCACAGCTGTCCCTCTGTGTGTGTGTGTGTGTGTGTGTTTCTGTGTGTGTCTGTGTCTCCGTGTGTGTTCCTGTTCGTCCTCTGTATGTATGCCTGTGTGTGCCTCCAAAACCTACTTGTGGATTTTTGGATTCATCTTTTGGAATTACTGCATCATGGTAGCTTGGAATTTGGGGACTGTCTTTACTTGTTTCTTTTTGTTTGTTTTTAAATTGAACTCATTATTATTAGGTCTTTGAGTAAGGCCAATTTTGTTTTAAAATGACAATTAACATTATTGTGGTGAGTGCGAAAGAAGAATAATATTTATCTGTTCAATGCATCAAATATATAATGAGAATTTAAAAAGAAAATCTGGAGTTAAAGAAAGTTAGGTAGTACAGCAAATAATGCATTAAGACCACAGTCAGGAAGAACTGAGCACTAATCTCATCTCAGACACATTGTAGTTATGTGACCCTGGGAAGTCACTTAACCTCTGTATGCCTCAGTTTCCTCAATTTTTAGAGGGATAAAAATAGAGCCTAAACTCCAGAGTTGTGAGAATCAATGAGACATTTGTTAAGTGTTTGGTACAGAGTAGGGACTTAATAAATGTGTCCTAAAGCATTCCTAAAGTAAGAAAAAGCCTTCTTATTGGATTACAAGTTATCTGACTTGAGAAAAGATACTCTATAGGGATATGAATTTAAATAAGGAAAAATTATGATACCCTTTAGTCTTATGACATTTTAGACTTCCAACCCAATACATAGGAAGGCCTAAAGAGAATTTATTAGTTTTTATATTTCATGTTCCTATTCATATAAATTATTTACTAAATTATTCATATTTAGCTAGTGGACTTTTATTCTTGTATTTATACTAATTCATACATCATTAAAAATATGATGTGATTTAAAATATGATGTGATGTTATCAAGAAAAGCTGCATTTCATTGTGCTTTTTTTTTTTTTTTTTTTTTTTTTAGCAATCTCAATTCATGGAAGATATTTGTCCCACACCTCCACTCAGAGCAAGGTTGATGGGTCAAAACTGAGACAGAGTTTAAAAATCTATGCTGGTACAAACTGACACAATTAATTAGATTTTATTTCAACTCCTGGAAGTATTGAGCAAACTATTTTGAAATGTAGTTAGGTTCACATTATATTCTTTTGTGTGTAATGCTAAGATGAGACTGCACTATTAATTTATACACAAAATTTAAATGAATTTTAATACTATCTATAGATAAAATACCTCATCCAAAACATCCATTGAGTATTCAAGTAACTGTGTCTTGATTAACCAGCTGAAAAACACTCAACTGTCCTGAATGTATAAAAGAATATCAGACCAAAAATACATTAGATCATTATAATAAATTATGATCACAAACATATACACATTGAAAAAAATGAAATTAGTGACATTAGTAACCAGAAGTTTTACAGTGCTGTAAGATTTAAAAGACTTTAAATATGTGCAACCTCATTTGATTCTGTCAACAACACTATATCCATTACTGGCTTCATTATTTCTTTTTCATAGTGGCAGGTGCAAGTTTCAAATCCAGATCCAACATTTTCCATTATAGAACATTAATAAACATTAAACTCTTAATATTGGGTTTGAGTGGCACAATTTTCATACTTAAATGATTTATAAAGATGAATTATCATTGTAATTCTTCCATATGTTGATGAAAGAATAATAAATCTCATAGAATAGTTTCTCAATTATATAAATCACCATAGATAACATATCATGATGTGGTCATTTGTGGATGCTATGACTATCTTTGCTAATCATTTCAGCATTTACATGCAAATATCCAGAGTTGATCTACATGTAGAGTTCCATAATTCTAGCCCTATGGCTACACATCTGCATTCAAAGTTTCTCATTTAAAAAGCATGTCTACATCTCAACTACTGTGAGAGCCACTAGGGGATTTCATTTAAATAAGTAAAGCTATCTTCACATTTTTCTTTTAATAAAAAAATGGAAATAGTCTGCTATAAACAATTTAATTTTTCACTTTGGAGAGACGTCACTTTGTGAATAACCGTAGGATTCATGATGTTCTGTACTGGGGCAAGCATAGGCAACACCCCATATAGGATCATCTCCAGTAAATTGATTAAATCTGTCAATGAATTATTAGATAAGGAGTTAACATTTGTAAAACTTTAGAGAAAATGAGGGTGAAAGGGCTCTCAATCTCATCATCTTGTTCATCTTTTATCACACTGATAAGGAACTGATGGGGCAGCTAGGTAGTGCAGTAGATACAGCACTAATGCAGGAGTCAGGAAGATCTGAGTTCAAATCTCACTTCAGACACTTTACACTCACTAGCTGTGTGACCTTGGACAAGTCACTTAACCCCAATTGCCTCATCCTGGGTCATCCTGATGAACATCTGGTCAGTGGATTCAGATGACTCTGGAGGAGAAGTGAGGCTGGTGACCTGCACAACCTTCCCTCACTAAAAAAAAAAAAAAAAAAAAAAAAAAAAAAAAAAACAAACAAAAGTCAGCTGCAAGTCATGTCATTATTTCTCTGATGGCATGGTCTTCTTTGGCAAAGAAGGACGAACACACAAAGAACTGAGCAGGTGCAGTGGTAAGAATGCTAGATTTTGAATGAGAGGTCTTCATTCAGAATCTCTACCCTCCAGTTTGCTTACCTGGGTGTGTTAGCAGGCCATTTTAAACTTTCTGAGTCTAAGAATTCTTATCTTGCTCTCAGTCTCTTCTATGGTGCCTCCCAGGTCTAAATCAATTACCCTATGCAAAAAGGTAAGGATCTTCTATGCACAGAGTGGATAGATTACTGCGCCTGGAGTCAGAAAAACCTTAGTTCATATCTAATGCTAGGCACTTACTAGTTGTGTTATCCTGGGCAAGTGATATGGCCTCTGTTTGTCTTGGTTTTCACATTTATAAAATAACACCAACCTTCCAAGTTGTTATGAGGAGTAAGTGAAATAATACTTGTAAAATGCTTAGCAAAGTGCCTGGCCCATAGTAAATCCTATATAAATGTTAGGTGTTAATTATTGTTATTACTACTATTCTCATATTTTTACTGACTGCTTTAGTATATACATATTGTTAACCAAACTTTAACTTTCTCATCCTGAGTTTCATTATCTCTAAAATGAGGCTTTGGCTAGATGAATTCTAATGTCCTTTTCAGTTCTGAATTTATGATCTGTAATTTAGTGGAAAAGATATTGCCCATGAAAAATCTGTAGGTTTTTCTAAATGCCTGGAGATTGAAGGTGAATGAAAGGGGTACTGAATTTCATTGATACTATCAGTGGTAATAGGGGAACATTCTGTCTTAGAAAACAAACAAATGAGGCCAGGTTTAAACATACTGACTTCAGAATTACCATCAACTACTCATTTTTCTTCACCTAAATAAATTTTCCACCCTTGTCATTTCTTCTTCCATAACATGTCTCAAATCTGTCCCCTTACCTTTATTCATAGAGCTACCACGTTAATTCTGACCCTAGTCACCTTTGACCTAGATTATTGTAAAAGCCTCCAAATTGTTTTTTTTTTTTTCCTTGCTGCTCATAATATTTTGTCCTTGATCTGGGGGTTTCAGAATTTAACTATAGTATTCCTGTGAGTTTTCCTTATAAGATCTCTTCCAGATGGTGATGAATGGAATTTTTTTCTGTTTTTACTCTCCCTTTTGTTCTAATGCTTCAGGAAAATTGTCTTTAATTATTTCTTGTGTTTTTATCTCAATATTCTTTTTTGATCACAGCTTTCAGGTAGTCCTATTATTCTTATGTTTTCTTGATCTGTTCTCTAGATCAGTTTGTTGTCTTATGAAATGCTTCACATCCCCTTCTATTTTTTCATTGTTTTTTTCTCTTTTCATTCCTTCATCTCTTATAACTTCAAGGGCTTCCCCTTGTCCAGTTCTGATTTTCAAGGAGTCATTTCCTTCCTTAAGATTCTGAATCTCCTTTGTAATTGGTTGAGTTTCTTGTCATGATCTTCTTGTTTTTCTTGTATTATTCTTATTTTTCCTTTTACTTTTTCCTCAATTGTTCTCATTTGATATTGAAAGTCTTTTTTAATTTCTTTAATGAATTATTTTGGGGCAAGTGACTATTTGACACTATTCTTTGGTGGGAGAATAGGGTTTCTTTGCTTCATTATCCTCCTCTGAATACAAACCATGGTCTTCTCTATTCCCATAGTAGCTCTCTATGGTTGGATTCTTTCTCCTTTGTCTATGCTATTTTATTTTGGTAATAATTTAGTTTTTATAATCACCTTTATTCCTGGGGTTTGGGGGATGGTGCCTCTGTCCTGTGATCCTCTTGCATTCTCCCGTCTGACCTTGAACTCCAACCAAGACCTCCAACCTCCTATAAGTATTCACAAACAGAGACATCCCTGCCCCATTGCTTCTGCACTCACCAGGCATGTGCTGGTTCCTTCTTGCCCATGCCACTCCCCACAGCACAGCTGGGTCTAGAATTTTCCTTGTCAGCAGAGGTCCCCTAGATTTTTCCCAGGTTAGCTGCCCAACTCCCTTTACTGTCCCAGGGGTAAAAATTCCTGTGGTGGGTTGAGACAGCCTCCCAAGCCAGCTAACCTTAGGGTTTGCCACTTGTTTAAATGGCTTGCTACCTGTTGTTAAGGGGGAAACTACCCTGGGGGTATTTACTCTTCACAGGGAGGAAGTCTAGTCCTGGGATTTTTCTTCAGGTCTTCTCCAAGTGTGCTAAGGAGAACCCTGTTCTACTCTTAACCTTATTTGTTTTGATGGTTCTGTGTTCATCCAGAGGTACTATTTTTTCCCTTTTGTGGAGGAAAATCTTGAGAGCTTGAAACTTTCTGACCTACTCTGCCATCATCCCAGAATCCACTCTGGAACATTGTATTTTAAAGAGCAAAAGAGCTGGGGTTTCATCCAAGACTAATTTAACT
This sequence comes from Notamacropus eugenii, assembly GCF_028372415.1. Taxonomy (NCBI): domain Eukaryota; kingdom Metazoa; phylum Chordata; class Mammalia; order Diprotodontia; family Macropodidae; genus Notamacropus; species Notamacropus eugenii. The sequence goes on from NC_092876.1 coordinate 249,280,793, forward strand.
AGCAATGTTGAGTGTAATCCTGAATGAAAAAAATGGACATTTAAGGAAACTGAAAGACTGTCAGGTATTTGTAACAAAAAGACCAAATCTCATTGGAAAATTTGATATGAAAGATCCAGAAAAAATAAAAGGAAATCATTAAAGACTAATTATAAGGCACTGATTAAGGTCAAAGTGTTTACTTATGACATATGAAAATGTTATTAGTACTTTCAATTATTAATGATTAGTAGTAGTATTATTTAAACTGTTAACATTACTAAAGTAGTTTGAAAGAAAGTTGGAGGCCAAGTTCTTAATGATGAGGTGATTCTAAAAACAAAATTGGGTAGGAAAAGGTTAAAAGGAGAAATTATATCATAAAAAGAAAAACTAATAGAGAGGAAGCAGATGGGAGTGGAAAGTTGGTAATATTGGATAGTTACTCTCATCTGTGTTCAAGAGGAAACAAAATATATACATACATACATATATGTATATGTGTTTGTGTAGTACACACACATATACACATACATATATAATATGTGTATATATGTATATATATATATATTTATGGAGAGACAGAGAATTTAGAAGTCTTCTGAAAATCTGAAGAAATAAGAAGGAATTTCTTCTGAAATCTCTGAAAAAGAGAGGTGAGAAAACTGTAGGATTGGATGGGGAGAATATTAGGAGGTATTTAGAAGGGTATATTGATTAAGATTGGGTGTGTGAGAAAAAATAGATAAGGGTGGAACTTTTAGAGTGGAGGATAAAGTAAGGAAAAAGAAGGTAAAGGGAGAAGAGAAGGTAACAGGGATAGGGTGAAAAGAGAGGGTGAGAAGGAAAATAGTGAATAAAAATAAGATTGAAGGGAATTCACAAATAACAATTTTAATTTTGAATGTGAAAGACAAATGAATTAGTGAAGGGTTGAGCAAGTCATGGTATATGATTGTGATGGAATAGTACTATGCTATAAGAAATGATGAGTTCAATGATTTTAGAAACTCTTGGAAATGCTGAACAAAATAATGAAGAGAGAAATGAACAGAATCAAAAGAACATTTTATACAGTAAGAGCAATATTGTTATAAGAACAGTTTTTAGCAAATAAGTTATTTTGTCTATTGTAAATACCCAAATTAACTATAAAAGACATATGAAGAAAGACAGTATTTGAATCCAGAGAAAGACCAAAAAAATGTATATAGAGAGTATATATATATACCTATTTTTGCCTAATGTTAGTCATCTCTAAGGTTAGTGTGGGAGAAGAAATAAAAAAAAGAAATTTATATTACAATTTTATTATATTTTTGAAAGGAATGGTAAGATTTGCAGTTTCATGCACAATTTTTTTATTTACCATGTCATTGAAATGTGTGTTTTATTACAGAAATTAAAAAGAAAAGGGAAAAAGTTGTGCTTAAAAAATATTTATTCAATTTGAAATGATGGGAAAAAAAGCAAGTATAATACAGGATAATTTTTTTTAAAAGGGGGTGGAGCCAAGATGGTAGAGTAGAAACAGAGACCTATGAGAACTCTCCCCTCAAACTCCTCAAAAAAACTATAAAAAATGACTCTAAACAAATTCTAGAGCAGCAGAAGACACAAAATAACAGACTGAAACAATTTCCAGCCCAAGACAATCTGGAAGATTGACAGGAAAGGTGTATTGCCCCAGAATGGGAGTGGAGTTAAGCTCAGCATGGGCGACTCTGGCACTGATAGACCTGGAGCAGGCCTTAGGGGACTGAATTGTTTGTTGGTGGCTGCTGTGGTTTCCAGACTTCTCAACCCAGAAATACAAAAGACACTTTTGAGGGTCAGCTGGAAAGAACATGGTTGGGTTCAGGCCCACAGAAGCAGCAGAGACTGCTGAAGCATAGAATGCTTCTGGAGCAGTACACCTAACAAAGAGCTCAAAAAGAAACAGACTATAGAGTCTTGCTTTCTCATTGAAGAGGTACTTTCTTATGTTATTAGTGATGAGAAAGATCAAAACATGAAACGAGAAAAAGACAACAAAGTCAAAGCTCCTGCATCCAAAGTCTGCAAGAAAAAATATGAATTGTTCCCAGCTCACGGATGAGCTCAAGAAGGATTCTGAAAATCAAAAAAAGTAAAGTAGAGGAAAAATTGGGAAGAAAAATGAGAATGATGCAAGAAAATCATGAAAAATGAATCAATAGCTTGCTAAAGGAAACCAAAAAAAATGCTGAAGAAAATGATACCATTAAAATTAGACTAACCCAAATGGCAAAAGTGGTCCAAAAAGTCAATGAGGAGAAGAATACTTTAAAAAGCAGAATGGGTCAAATGGAAAAAAGAGGTCCAAAAGCTCACTGAAGAAAATAAGTCATTCAGAACTGGAATGGAGCAAATGAAAGCTATTGTAGCCAAATTTCACAGTTCCAGGTCAAGGAGAATATATTACAAGCAGCCAGAGGTCAAAGAAGACAGGATTAAAACCAAAGATCACCTACTGTTACATTAATCATGTTGTAAAGAAGAATCGGGATCAATGAGAGGAACTACAAGAAAGAAAAAAGCAAAAAAACCAGGAGAGAACAAATAATCTTTCAATCTCCATTCAGACTCTGTAGTTCTTTTTCTGGATGTGGACAACATTTCCATCATGAATCTTTTGGAGTTGTCATAGATCCTTGCAATGATAAGAAGAGACAAGTCTATCAACATTAGTCATCACATGTCGTAACTGTTGCTTTGTAAAATGTCCTCCTGGCTCTGCTCACTTCACTCAGCATCAGTATTTCCAGGTTTTTCTGAAGTCTGTCTGCTCATCACTTCTTATATCACGATATTATTTCATTATATTCATATACCACAGTTTATTCAGCCATTCTGCAACTGATGAGAACCTCCTCAATTTCCAATCTTTGGTTATCACAAAAAGAATTACTATAAATATTTTTTACATGTGTATCCTTTTCCCATTTTTATGATCTCTTAGAGGAAACAGACCTAGAAATGGTATTGTTGCATCAAATGCTATGCACAGTTTTATAGCCCTTTGTACATAGTTCTAAATTGCTCTCCAGCATGGTTGGATCAATTCCATGGTTGGATCACAATTCCATTCAACAATGCATTAGTGTTCCAATATTCCAACACCTTCTCCAGCATTTATCATTTTCCTCTTTTGTCATGTTAGGAAATCTGCTATGTGTGATGTGGTACCTCAGGGTTGTTTTGATTTGCATTTCTCTAATCAATAGTGATTTAGAGTATTTTTTTTCGTGTAACTAAATATAGCTTTAATTTCTTCCTGTGAAAACTGCCTGTTCATATCTTTTGACAATTTTCCAATTGGGGAATGATTTCTACTCTTACAAATCAAAGTCATTCTTAAAACAATATTACTATTCCTGTATACAACGTTCTCCTCATCCTGCTAATTTGGCTCTTCATTATTTCATACATCTATCCTTGTTTTCATTTATTTATTTACTTACTTATTTAAATTTATTTATTTAAATTTATTTATTTTTTTAAATTTATTTAACTTTTAACATTCATTTACACAAAATTTTGGGTTCTAAATTTTCTCCCCCCTTGTCCCCTCCCCCCACCCCAAAACACCGAGCAATCCAATTACCCCCATCACCAATCTGCTCTCTCTTCTATCATCCCTCTCTGCCCTTGTCTCCATCCTCTCCTCTGTCCTGTAGGGCCAAACAACTTTCTATACCCCTTTACCTGTATTTCTTATTTCCTAGCGGCAAGAACAGTACTCGACAGTTATTCCTAAAGCTTTGAGTTCCAACTTCTTTTCCTCCCTCCCTCCCCACACCCTCCTTTTGGAAGGCCACTATTCAATATAGGCCAAATCTGTGTAGTTTTGCAAATGACTTCCATAATAGTCATGTTGTATAAGACTAACTATATTTCCCTCCATCCTATGCTGACCCCAGTTACTTCTATTGTGTCTTTTGATCCTATTTCTTCCCATGAGTGTCGACCTCAAATTGCTCCGTACTCCCCATGCCCTCCCTTCCTTCATCCCCCCCACCCTACTTATCCCCTTACGCCCCACTTTCCTATATTGTGAGATAGGTTTTCATACCAAAATGAGTGTGCATTTTATTCCTTCCTTTAGTCGAATGTGATGAGAGTAAACTTCATGTTTTTCTCTCACCTCCCCTCTTTATCCCTCCTCTAATAAGTCTTTTGCTTGCCTCTTTTATGAGAGATAATTTGTCCCATTCCATTTCTCCCTTTCTCCTCCCAATATATTTCTCTCACTGCTAGATTTCATTTTTTTAAGATATGATCCCATCCTCTTCAATTCACTCTGTACACTCTGTCTCTATGTGTGTGTGCGTGTGCATGTGCGTGTGCATGTGTGTGTGTGTAATCCCACCCAGTACCCAGATACTGAATAGTTTCAAGAGTTACAAATATTGTCTTTCCCTGTAGGAACGTAAACAGTTCAACTTTTATAAGTCCCTTATGACTTCTCTTTGCTGTTTACCTTTTCATGCTTCTCTTCATTCTTGTGTTTGAAAGTCAAATTTTCTTTTCAGCTCTGGTCTTTTCATCAAGAATGCTTGAAAGTCCTCTATTTCATTGAAAGACCAATTTTTCCCCTGAAGTATTATACTCAGTTTTTCTGGGTAGGTGATTCTTGGTTTTAGTCCTAGTTCCTTTGACTTCTGGAATATCCTATTCCATGCCCTTCCATCCCTTAATGTAGAAGCTGCTAGATGTTGTGTTATCCTGATTGTATTTCCACAATACTTGAATTGTTTCTTTCTAGCTGCTTGCAATATTTTCTCCTTGACCTGGGAACTCTGGAATTTGGCCACAATGTTCCTAGGAATTTCTCTTTTTGGATCTCTTTCAGGTGGTGTTCTGTGGATTCCTTGAATATTTACTTTGCCCTCTGGTTCTAGAATCTCAGGGCAGTTTTCCTTGATAATTTCATGAGAGATGATGTCTAGGCTCTTTTTTTGATCCTGGCTTTCAGGTAGTCTCATAATTTATAAATTGTCTCTCCTGGATCTATTTTCCAGGTCAGTTGTTTTTCCAATGAGATATTTCACATGGTCTTCCATTTTTTCATTCTTTTGGTTTTGTTTTGTGATTTCTTGGTTTCTCATAAAGTCATTAGCCTCCATCTGTTCCATTCTAATTTTGAAAGAAGTATTTTCTTCAGTGAGCTTTTGAACCTCCTTTTCCATTTGGCTAATTCTGCTTTTGAATGCATTCTTCTCCTCATTGGCTTTTTGAACCTCTTTTGCCAATTGAGTTAGCCTCTTTTTCAGGGTGTTATTTTCTTCAGCATTTTTTTGGGTCTCCTTTAGCAGGGTTTTTACTTGTTTTTCATGCTTCGCTTGCATGTCTCTCATTTCTCTTCCCAGTTTTTCCTCCACCTCTGTAACTTGATTTTCAAAATCCTTTTTGAGCTCTTCCATGGCCTGAGCCCACTGAGTGGGCTGGGATACAGAAGCCTTGACTTCTGTGTCTTTCCCTGATGGTAAGCATTATTTTTCCTCATCAGAAAGGAAGGGAGGAAATACCTGTTCTCCAAGAAAGTAACCTTCTATAGTCTTATTTTTTTTTCCCTTTTCTGGGCATTTTTCCCAGCCAGTGACTTGACTTCTGAGTTTTCTTTCCACACTTACCACGCCTCCAGATCCACCCAGCCAGTGCTTGGGGTCTGAGATTCAGATGCTGCTTCCCAGACTCAGGGCTTGGGGCAGGGGCGGGGCTGCTGTTCAGTATGAGATTAAGTTCAGGTGCTCAGGTCAGGGCAGGGCCACCTCAAGGGCTCAGTTCCCTCAGGGGGTTTATGCAGAGACCTTCAACAATGGATCCAAGCTCCTGCCTGCTTGGGGAGCCCCAGTCTGCTGCCGCCTCCACTGCTGCCTCCCAAGGGGGCCTGAGCCACGAGGGCACCCCACTCCCCTCTCGACCAGCCAAAGAGACCTTCTCACTGACTCTCACCACCTGTGGGTGGAGGGACCCATGTGGCCCCTGGAGATTCCATCCCTGAAGCCCATTCAGATCTGCTTCTCTCAGTGTTGCGTGGCCTCTGGGTAGGCTCGGTTCTGCATCTGCAGCGTGAAGGACATTTTGTGAGAGGTTTGCAGGCTCTCTGGAATGGAAATGTCATCTGCTCCATTGTTCTGTGGCTTCTGCTGCTCCAGAATTTGTTCACAGTTCTTTTTTACAGATATTTTATGGACTGTGGGATCAGAGCTAGTGTATGTGCGTCTGTCTACTCCACCATCTTAGCTCCACCCCCCTATCCTTGTTTTTCTAAGATCATTAAGCTCATCTTTTCTTGTAACACAGTAGTAGTTCATCACAATCATATAGCACATCTTATTCAGAAGTTCTCCATTGGTGGATATCCCAACTATTTTCAGTTCTTTGCCACCACTAAGACAGCTGCTATAAACATTTTAGAACATTTAAGCCCTATTTTCCCCCTAATCATCTTTGGAAATACACCTAGAAGTGTTATTGCTCAGTCAAAGGTACGGGCAGTTTAATAACTCTTTAGGCATAATTCCAGATTGTTACCCAAAATAGTTGGATCAATTACTAATTTCACCAAAAAGGAATTAGTGTCCCAGTTTTCCCACATCCCTTCCAACATTTGTTGCTTTCTTGTTCAAACATTTCAACCAATCTCATTGGTGTAAAATGATATCTTAATTTGCATTTCTCTAATCAATAATATTTTCAAGTATGTTTCCATATAACTATAAATTGTTTTGATTTCTTCACCAAAAAACTGCCTGTTCATGTACTTTGACTATTTATCCAAGTATGATTCATATTCTTATAGCTTTCACATGGTGCTTTATATAAGATATAAAACCTTTATCTGAAAAACTACCTTTAAAAATCCCCCCTCAATTTTTTGCTTTCTGTCTGATTTTGGCTGCATTTGTTTTATTTATACAAAACCTTTCTAATTTAAAATAATAGATCTTATTCATTTTATACCTCACAATGCTCTCTATTTCTTGCTTATTTATAAATTTTTCAAGTATTCACAAATCTGATAAGTAATTTCAGTACTGCAAATACAGACATGAAAATATTATGGAGAATTCATCCAATAAACTGAACTGTGATTAGACCATTATTCTTTATCTAGTTGTCGCCCAACATTCTGACATATAAGTTTGGTTTCAGAAGAATTGTGAACTTAATAGATACAGGAATAATCTTGGATCCATGAAGATCCAACTTCAAGTCCTACTCCAAATATCCTAAGGCTTTTCCGACATTCAGATTAATCTAAATCTTTCTCTAAAAAAGTCAAAGCTACACCCAAGACTTGATTGGCCCAGAGTGCTAAGCCTCAGTCCATCATACTTATCCAAGTTGAGTATCCTTTCTATGCCAGAGCTAAACTGAGCTGACTTTTGCAAACTGTTCAATGATTGCCTAGTGTCTTCTTTTGTTTCATTTCTGAACATGATCCACAAGGCCAGTGTAACCCAAGCGTGTCCTACTACATCTCTGCTGAGAGACAAGAGACATATTTCATCATCAAGCCCTCTGAGAAACCACTGGTCACCACATCAATGATTTATTTTCTGTTGTTATTGTCTTCCTTTAATTATTATGATCATTACTTGTTTTACTCTACAATACAGAGTTTGAATCTCCCTAAGATGGAACTCTTCATATCAGCTTATCTTTTATGGCATAATAAAACTCAATTACATTTTAGATACTAAAATTTTTCCATTCATTTCCCAATTGATGGGAACCTAATTTCTTTCCAACTCTTTGCAACTACATAAAGTGCTGTTATATATATTATGCATGTGCATGTATGTATATGTAATGTATAAGAATATGTAAACACACACACACACACACACACACACATATATATATAGAAAGATAGATATAGAAATAGACATAGATATATAGAGAGATAGATAGAGATATGAAACATTTGCCTTATTCTCTGATGTTCTGCAGGTTGGGGAATAAGCTTATGCTCAGTAATGGAATCAGAGAGAAAATATCAGATAATGCTCTTTTTGTTTAGATTCATTAGGAGAATAGTATTGTAAGATTATTAAATAAATATCCATTACAACACTTTTGATTTTGTTTTTGGATATCATGGTACAACCAATTCCACTAACTTTTTTGCTTTCCTAGAATAGCTTCTACCAATTCTTTTATTAATTTCCTCTAGGAAAATAGATGCTATAAATTTGTTATATCTTGTTGTTTACTTTATAGCAACAATGTCCATCTTTACATGACTTTATCTAAAGCTACAATGGCTGTCAGGTATATGACTGTCTTCCAGGTGAAGGATCAGCCTGTTAAGGAGGACTCTAGCAAGAATCTTCCCATCAATGACTAAGGGAGAGACCCTCATGATTGTTGCAGGACAAATTCCTTTACCTTTATAGAGATGACAATGGAAGCATCCTTGAACTCCTTGGTGATACCCTCCTCTTGTCATATAACTTGGAATATTTCAATCAGCTTTTGTGTGAGCAATGGTCTCCGTAACTTATAAATCTTAGCTGGAATAGAATCAGCATTACCAGGTGCTTTGCCACATAAAAGTAGACTAATGGTCCTCAAGACCTCTTCTTCAGTTGTAAGTTCAGGTAAGGAGGGATTGACGTCAACCTGAGGTAAATGGTCAATGGCCTCAGCATTGATTGATGATGTTCTGTTGAGAACACTATGGAATTTTTCAGTCCATCTCTCTAGGATTATGTCCTTATCACTAATCAATGTGGCTCCACCAGCACTGAGTAGTTGTGATGCACCATAGATTTTGGTCCATAAATAGCTTTCAGGGAATCATAAAAGCATTTTGGATTGTTACTATCAGCATAAAACTGAATTTCATCAACACAGGCCTTCTTAACGAGCCAGGAACCCTGCATCTCTCTAAGGTTTGTTTTTATTTTGTTTTGTGTGTGTGTGTGTGTGTGTTCATTCAATTTTATTTTTTTAATTAATTAATCAATTTTTGTTTAGCACAAGATTTTGTGTTCCAAATTTTATCTACATCTTTCCCCTTCCCCTCCCCAAGACATCTTGAATTCTGATTACCCCTTTCCCCAATCGGCCCTCCCTTCTATCACACCCATCTTTTCCCTTATCGCCATCTCTTCTATTTTCTTATAGGGTAAGATTGATTTCTATACACTATTGCCTGTATTTCTTATTTCCCACTTGCTTGTAAAAACAAATTTTAGCATTCATTTTTAAAACTTTGAGTACCAAAATCTCTCCCTTTCTCCCTCCCCATCCATCACCACTGAGAAGGCATACAATTCAATATAGGTTATACATGTATAGTTATGTAAAAGACTTTCATAAAAGTCATATTGTGAAAGAATAACTATGTTGTCCTAGATCCTATCCTGCCCCCCCATTTATTCTATTCTCTCTTTTGACCTTGTGACTCTCCTAAAGTCTTTACTTCCAATTACTCCCTCCTCCCATTTGTCATCCTTTCTATCACCCCTCTCACACTTCACTTATTCCCTTCTCCCCTACTTTCTTGTAGCGTAAGATAGATTTTCATGCCAAATTGAGTATTCGTGTTATTCCCTCCTTAAGTCAAATGTGATAAGAGTAAGCTTTACATTTTCTCTCTCACTTCCCAGCTTTTCTATTCCATTGAAAAAATTTTTTCTTGTCTCTTTTATGAGACATAATTTGCCCTATTCCATTTCTCCTTTTCTCCTCCCAATATACTCCTCTCACACCTTAATTTTATTTTTTAGATATCATCCCTTCCTATTCAATTCACACTGTGCCCTCTGTCTATAGATATATAATCCCTCCAACTACCTAATACTGAGGAAAGTCTCAGGAGTTGCAAATATGATCTTTCCAAGTAGGAATTTAAACAGTTCAATTTTAAGATTTAAGTCTTTTATGATTTCTCTTTCCTGTTTACTTTTTCATGCTTCTCTTGATTTTTGTGTTTGAAAGCCAAATTTTGTATTCAGTTCTGGTCTTTTCATCATGAATGCTTGAAAGTCTTCTATATCATTGAACAACCATTTATTCCCTTGAAATATTATACTCAGTTTTGCTGGGTAGGTGATTCTTGGTTTTAATCCCAGTTTCTTTGTCTTCTGGAATATCCTATTCCAAGCCCTTTGATCCCCTAATGTGGAAGCTGCCAGGTCCTGTGTTATCCTGATTTTATTTCCACAATACTCAAATTGTTTCTTTCTAGCTGCTTGAAATCTTTTCTGTTTGACCTGGGAACTCTGAAATTTGGCCACAATATTCCTAGAAGTTTCTCTTTTTAGGTCTCTTTCAGGAGGTGATCAATGGATTCTTTCCATATTTATTTTGCCCTCTGGTTCTAGAATATCAGGGCAGTTTTCCTTGATAATTTCATGGAAGATAATGTCTAGGCTCTTTTTTTTTTTATTATGGCTTTAGGAAGTTCCATAATTTTTAAATTTTCTGTCCTGGATCTATTTTCCAGGTCAGTTGTTTTTCTGATGAGATATTTCACTTTATCTTTTATTTTTTCGAACTTTTGCTTTTGTTTGCTAACTTCTTGGTTTGTCTCATAGTCATTAGCTTCCCTGAACTTGATTCGCTTTTAAAGAACTATTTTCTTCCGTGATCTTTTGAACCTTCTTTTCCATTTGGCTAATTCTGCTTTTTAAAGCCTCCTTCTCCTCATTGGCTTTTTGGACCTCTTTTTCCAATTGAATTAGCCTCTTTTTAAAGGTATTATTTTTAACATCATTTTTTGATTCTCCTTTAGCAGGCTGCTGACACACTTTTCAAGCTCTTCTATAGCCTGAGCATATTTCACATTCCTTTTGAAAGTACTGGAGGCAGAGGCCTTGACTTCCTCTGACAGTATACCTTGTTCTTCTTCATCCAAAAGGATGGAAGGAGATACTTGTTCACCAAGAAAGTAACTTTCCATGGTCTTATTTTTTTCTATTTTTTGGGCATTTTCCCAGTCAGTTACTTGACTTCTGAATCTTTTGTTAAGAGGAGGGTCCTAATGTTCCTCCTGTCTCCAGTACTGTACTCAAGGCTGAGGTTCAGATCAGCTGTTCAGTTCTGCTAGAGGCTTTAAGCTGAGCTGCCTGGACAATGGACCCAGGCTGCTTCTGCATTGCCCACTGCTGCTGCCCTCTGGGGCCAGTGCTGGGGGAACCTGATTCCCCTCTCTCCCAGCTATCAAAGTCCTCCCACACTGACCTTCATAGCTTTCTTTTTCTCTTGTGGGTTGAGGGATCTGTGATTCTCCCTGTTGGAAATTCCACCTGGGAGGACTGTTTAGGTCCTGTTCCTCCCAGGACCATGAGGCCAGGACTGGGCTCCTCTGTGCTCAGCATCCAGTGAGATAGACCTTTCCTGTCAACTTTCCAAGTTACCTTTGTCTGGAAACCTCTTTCACTCTGTTATTCTGTGCCTTCTGCTGCTCTAGAATTTGTTGAGAGTCATTTTTTACAGGTATTTTGTGGGCTGTGGGGGAAGTGCTAGAGTATATGCATCTTTCTACTCTTCCATCTTGACTCAGCCTAGTCTATTTTTTAAAGTATTACTTTCTTCAGCATTTTTTGGGCCTCCTTTAACAAGCAGTTGACTTGTTTTTCATGATTTTCTTATATAACTCTCATTTCTCTTCCCAATTTTTGCTCTACTTCTCTTACTTGATTTTCAAAATCCTTTTTCAGCTCTCTCATGGCCTGAGAACAGTTTATATTTCTCTTGGAGGCTTTTGATGGAAGTGCTTTGACTTTTTTTTTCTTCTGTTTGAATGCTTTGTTCCTGCTTGTCACCAAAGTAAGATTCTATTATCTGATTCTTTTTTCTGGTTTTTCCTCATTTCCCCAGTCATTTACTTGACTTTTGAGCTCTTTGTCAAGGTAGTTCTCTACTTCCAGTGGTGGAGGGAAGTGTACTGTCAGTCACTCGATGCCCTCACAATCTTTGGACCTAGAGCTCCAGAAACAGTGGTTACTGCTGGTTCCTTCATCTCTTTTCCCCTGTGCCACCCTGGGGCTGGAGTCAGATCACTCCATTCTCCTGCTCTGGTCTCACAAGCTTTTTCCACTGACTTTCCAATTTGTCCTTGACATTTTGGGTTCCTGAAGTCTGGAAACTGCCAGAGGTGTGAGAGACTCAGGAACACCAAGGCCTGCTCAGGTCCTGTCTGTGCCAGCTTAGCCTACTCTAGACTGCACTTTGCTCCCTGTGCAGTAGAATAGACACTTCCTGGTGACTTTCCAGGCTGTCTTGGGCTGGAGATGTGCCTCACTCCATCATTCTGTGGGTTCTGAAGCTCCAAAATTTGTTTAGAGATATTTTTTACAAGTATTTGGCTGGGCTTGGAGGCAGTGCACTAGAAAGTCCATGTTACTACTCCTCCATCTTGGCTCTGCCCTCCACCCCATACTTTGTTTTTGATGGAATTAAATGCTGCCTTCTTAGAGGTGGATGAACTATCCTGCTAGTATATCCTTGGAGTTCTTGTTTTTCATTTAGCAGCTTCAGAATTTCCCCATCATTTTCATCAAACCAGTTTTGGTGTTTGCAAGTGTTCTGACCCAGATGAGCAAATAGAGTGCTGTACACCAAATCACTGAAAGCTGCCCACTCCTTTGCAGCTCCACTGTTGCCACCTGTGTGCTGGCTCAACTTTCTCTTCAAGTTAGCAACAAACATTTCAAGCTCAGAGAAGAGCTCTAATTTCTTGGCGTTAATTCTTCTGGTAGTCATTTTGCCTTGGGAGCAACACTTTTGATAAATACGAATATTTAGCTTTGAAAGGATAAGTCTATAATCAGTCCAGCACTCTGCACTACATATTGCCTTTGTCCCTCTCACACCTTGTCTATCTCTTCTCCTTACAATCACATAGTTAATTAAATACCAGTGTTTGCTGTGAGGGTGCATCCATGATGTTTTATTGCATTTAGGTAAACGAAAAACAGTGTTGGTGATGAAAAGATCATGTGATACACAAGTCTTCAGTAGTAAATAACCATTGCTGTTTCTGTTTCCAACTCCATTCCTCCCTAGGACTCCCTGCCAAGTCTGGTACTCTGAACCTACTCTAGCATTAAAGTCACCCAGAATTATAAGCTTCTCCTCTTTTGGCATATTAATGATAAGGGTCTCTAGGTCTTCCTAAAATTTTTCTTTGATCTCATCTGTGTTCGTCATGGTGGGAGCATAAGCACTGATGATGGTGGCATGGCATTTTCCTGCAAGTGGCAATTGCATTGTCATGAGCCTGTCATTCACTTCTTTTGGCAGGCACACCAGCCTGATGACAAGATTAGTTCTGATTGCAAAACCTACACCAGTTTCAGGGCACTCCCTTCACTCTGCCCACTCCAGAAAAATGTGTATCCAACTCCAACTTCAGTAAGCTGGACTTCATTTGCCAGCCTTGTTTCACTCAGGGCTGCTATTTGGATCTGATACCTGTTGAGCTCTTTTGCAACAAGAGCAGTTTGTATTTCAGGTCTACTGAATTTTGTGTTGTCTATAAGTGTGTGCCAATGATGAGTGGAATCATCTTTGCAGATGTTTTTGTGCATTTTGTACATATTTTTGTGTTTCGACCACAGAGTGGTATTCCTCACCTACTATGGTAATCAGACCAGGGTTAGGTAAGCAGATAATATATAGGGCACCTTTTCTAGATAGATAAATCCAGTCATGTATGGTCTTACAAGTCTCTGGCTTTCCTTTCCCCTTTCTCTTTAAAATTGAGAAAGATTTTCTGATAATAAGTAAGTGACTAGTGACAGTTACAGATTTCCATTGCTGCTCCTGCTTGTCAACAGTGCAAGCCAGATTCAGAGTACCAAAAATAAAGTGAATTTTTATGGACATCAAAAATGAGATTGCTTGAAACCTCAGGCCTCTTTTTATCATTATGCTATAAAGTCAACAAAATTGGAAAAGCAGGGTATAAAATTAAGAAGGACTTTTTATTGCTTTATGTTTTGTGGGGCTGTCATAGCCAACTGATCCATCACCTAGTGGTTAAGCTTCTTATGATAAACATTTGTACTTACTATTATAGATATATCCTGTCAGTGATAATATACTTGATAAATTTCTAGAATGGGAAAATCTGTCTGAATATTTATAAATTTTGAATTCTGTTTGTCACATCCACTAGACAATGAAATAAGTCTTTGGTTTGTGGGTGTGGCTAAGGTGTAGGTTGGCTTGTTATAAATACTAAGGAAACAAATAAAACAAAAAAAGTATCCTGTGAAAAGCTATTAAGTATTCTTAGGAAACCACATCATTTATTAAAAGGAACAATGGAATGAGTCCCATGGTAGGAGGTCTAGTCATGGTGCTCAGATTAGTCGTTTATGATACCTGAGACAAACCATGTTACCTTTTACAGCCAGAGTATCTTTAGATCTAAAATATGATCATTGGGCTAAATGCTCTGTCAGATTCAATATGTCTCAAAAATTTAATAATCTCTGTGTCATTCTGTGACATCTCTCTCAACCAGTCATTTAAATGTCAAACAAGTTACAGACATCTCATATCTTCCACAGGAAAAAATCAGAATTCCTTATTTCTCTAGGTAACTATATGCCAATTTATATATATGGATATTGTTCTGATCTCCTCAGAAGAGAAAATAGCCATAATAGTGACAGTATCAATTAGTCAAATGAGGAAGAGAGAGAGAGAGAGAGAGAGAGAGAGAGAGAGAGAGAGAGAGAGAGAGAGAGAGAGAGAGAGAGAGGTATGACTCTGTAAAAACAAAAACCCTGGCAATTGATAATTAATCCCTCTTTAGACTGACTTAATCTTGCAGGATTGGTCCTTGGGGTTGGGGGGGGGGGGACTGTGTGAACGGGATGGCATGAAATCCTTCACCTTGCTCATAATCAACATAAAAGTTTGTTAGACTTTCAGATCTTAATTTCTATTGCCCAGCTTTTAAGAATCAAAGTTTACTGCCACACAAAATGAAAAGAGTAAGACTTTCTTTGGATGGTAACAAGGTATCTCCTTGAGAATAAATACTGCTTTTACTTTTGTTTGTTTGGTTTTCTGGAGGTGTGGAGGTTGTCCTTTGTATCCCTAGTTCTAAGCACAATACCTAATGCATAGTAGGTACAGGAAGGAAGAAGAGAACAAGCATTTAGGTGCCCACTATATGCCCATCAAGGCACCAAATATTTTACAGATATTTGATTCTCGCAGCAACTCTTGGAGGTAGGTGTCATTATTTCCATTTTACATATGAGGAGACTGAAGCAGAAAGGAATTAAGTGACTTGCCCAAGATCACATAGGTAGTAAATATCCAAGGAGGGAAATTAAACTCAGCTCTTCCTGACTTTAGCCCTATCACTTTATCTACTCAGCCAATAGGTACTTAGTACATACTAGCTGACTGTCTGATCAGCCTTATCCCATTATAAGTTTTCTATTTATACTCACCATTTACATAATTTTTTAAAGTTTATAATACGGCCTGTAGGTGCTTGTGAATTTCTCTTTTTTCTGGTAGTTACTTGTGGATCTCAATCTTTTCTGACATGTTATAGTGCTTATTGCCTTTATTTATTCTCATGTTATTTTTCAAAATATTAAATCCTGGAATCATTTCAAAGACTTAGGGGAAAAATAGTTCAGAATGTTTGAAATTATTATTGTGTAAAGAAAAAATCTAGTCTATAGTGTTACTATGTTCAAGGGTCAATCAGCCCATTTATAGTGGTGCTAACAAGAAAACAGGAAGAGGATCTCAAATTCTTATAAAATAATTTAGTGTAATTGTAATAAGAAGTTGGCCTTTTTCATATTCCCACTTTAATTGAATAATACGTTTTTGTACATGATTCTTCTAAGCATTTTCCTGGACTATTGGTTCAGAAATTATCTGTGTACTGAATTGTCAAAATAATACAATTTTTGAATGTGATACTTAAATTATAGTTTGATAAATTAGATTTCAAAGTAGAATGATTTAGAAAAGCATCAACAACTCAAAAAACATGCAAAAACATAAAGTAATATTTATGTTTAATGATATCACATCTCTTTGAGTCTTAAAATCATATATCAAAGACTATTCTTAAAAATTTCAACTTTGTTATATCTTTCTCAAACTTTACTAAATACAGCCTCTTTAAAGTAGTAGTGTTTTCTTTTTATCAACAAATTCAATCAAGACAAATTCTATCTATTTTTCTATACAATAACCCTACCCGCTCCAACATTAATTACCTTTGTTTTTCCCTCTGAAAATAGCTAGAATAGAATGGCTTTCTTCTTTGCAAAAACCAAATGAATTATGTGTATTTAAGTTTCTCTGTTAGAACAATTCATTAGTGAAATCTGTTGATAACTGGAAAGAGTCCTGAGATAACACTGAAGAATCACTGAAAAAGGTACAGATGGTAGAGACAGTAGCAGCAGCAGCTTCTGGAACTCTCAAGCCAGAGATTGTAACAGGATCAGGCAAGAGGTCAGAGATTCCCAGAAACCTTTGTGCTGCCACAAGGAGCAGGATAAAGTTTTCTTTAGATATTCCATTTCCTATACCCACCACAGTTGAAAGGTGGAGAGGAGCACATTTGGTAATGAAAAATCAGAAACTTGAGGAGTACTATCATTTTTGGTAATAAAGGATCAAATACCCTGAAGTCAAATATCATTATTGGTCCTAGTTGAACAGTTACCCTGAGGAGAAATATTGATTGCAATTCCAAGGGATTGGGGTCCTTCCTAAGTAAGGACCAGAAAGCAGACCAAGAAAACAATGGCCATATGTTTCCCAGATCACACTACCTTGGAAGCACCAAAAACTTCCAAACCTCTGTAACTACCTCTGAAAACAGGAATTAGAAAATCTCTTAAGTTTGAGACAGTATCCTTACCTTCACCTCGAAACCCCCTCACCCAGGCCAAGAACAGAGTCCAATGTTGATATAAAGCTCAAAGTCAAGAAATGGGGTAGAAGAAATGAACAAATAACAAAAAAGAGCCTAACTATAAAAGTCTACTATGGTGCATTAGAAGGTCAAGGCATAAACTCAGAATAAGTCCACAAAGTCCAAAGAGTTAAAAGTAAAGTCTCAAAGGAAAAATAAAGTGAATTGGACACAAGCCCAAGCAAAATTCCAAGAAGAGCTAAAGAATGATTTTCAAAATTAAATAAGAGTTGAAGAAGAAAAATTATATGAAGAAATAAAAGCCAAAGCAAAAAATTGTGCAAAGACCATTAACAACTTGGAAAAGAGACACAAAAATAGAATTGGCCAAATGAGAAAAGAGCTATAACAGACCACTTCAAAAAAATAATTTCTTAAGTGTTATAATTGGACAAGTGGAAGTTAAGAATTTCATAAAATACCAAGATCAAAAAGTCAAAAGCATTTAAAAATAAAAGAAAATGTGGCAAATTCCACTGAAAGCAAGTGACCTGAAAAATACATTAATTTGAAGTGACTTAAGAATAATTATACTATCTGAAATCTGTATTAATTTTGTAATTGAGTTGTGACTTTCTCCACTCTCTTCAAAAAAGTATTATGAAACTCTCTCCTCTGCTAAGTTTGTTTCATTGTCTCTGGCTTGGAGTGAATTGATATTTTAGAGATTACCCCTGTGGAATGTCTAAATTTTTATGACCAGACCAAGTTGACTATTTATGCAATAGAACTCCAAGTGACGAAGGAATTTTTGTATTCATTATAAATCATTTTACAGATTTATTCATTGATGAACATCTTCCATTTGCTAAGGTATGATTTACCTTCAATAAAGTGGATATTAGATTGATTTGCTCAGACAAACCACATGTTTATACTAACAATCATAACCTTAATAATGACTAATTTTTATAAATAAGGAAACTGAATAAAAGTGTTAGAATAAATAGGAAAACAAAACCCAAACACAGTTTTATACAAGAAAAAAATCTAAATACAAATGAACATACATAATGAAAATATGGGGTTGAAATAAAATATGTCATAATCCAGTGTTTCCAAATATAAAGAAACTGAAATAATTTTATCAAAGTAAAATACAAAATTCATAATATCAAGAGACAAATAGTAAATTACTCCATATTTAAATGTGCCATTAAAAATTGTGTATATTTATAAACATTGATTTTTCCATAAAACATGATATCTAAATCTATAAAGGAAAAGGTCACAAAATTGTATAAAGAAATAGATAACAACAATATAATCGTGGGAGGTCCTAATGTTCCCCTCTCATATTTAAATAAATCTAATAGGAAGAAGAAAAAAAGAAAATATAAAACTGAACAAACTATTGTAAATTAAAAATAAAAGACGTATAAGTTCTTTTGAAGGAGAAAATTTAAGAATGCCAGTGCTTCTTACTAATATACAGTACAAAAATATAACATGTGCTAGTGCACAAAGGAATAATAAATAATATAAAGAAATTATTTAATTATATTGTATTAATTTTTTATGGTGAGCTCACAGCATCATGATTTTATTATGAGTTTGATCTAGGGAGAATTCTTCCTAAATGAGTCTATAACCATCTTTCATATGAAATTGTGTTTGGCGGTAATGAGATAAGAAAATTATCTCTTTGCAAATCAAGTGTTAAAGTATCATCATATGTTAAAAGACAAATAAATATTGAAATATAACTGACTAGGCTCAAGTTTAGGCCATTACATGTTTAAAACCTGGAAAAATCTTTTGCTAAAACTGCCTTTGTACAAATAAAATTTTTTTATAAGTCCCATCTGCTTTCTCATAAGATAGATATTCACATCAAACTACTAGGATGGAGCTAATGCAGATCTCCAAGGGGAATAAACACACACACACACACACACACACACACACACACACACACACACACACACACACACCCAAAGGTAGGAAAAGTATGATGAATGGATGAGTATATAATTTAGAATTCTAGAAAATTCACAAGTAAGCATCACAGCATTAGACACAAAAGAAGATATATTGAAAATTAGAGCAGAAATAGATTAAATGAAAACCAAAAGACTACAGAAATGATCAACATAACTTTGAGCCAATTCTTTCAAAAGAATAAAATCAGTAATTCTTTAAACTAATGAAAAATAAGGAAGAATAAAATCAAATTATCAATCAAAATAATAAATCAGATGAAATCAAAACAAAGAATAATAATATGTACATATGTAAACAGACGAGAATATAAACTATATCAAGAATTAACTTGCGGATTGTATGATCAGAACATATTATTTAATTACCCTGAGATAATCTCAAAGCTCTATATGCATGTTATAGGTGCAATCCAAAGGTTAGCATTTGTACATAGCTATTTGTCTGATATCTTATATATTATATTATATATTAAGAATCTTATATCTATGAGATGAATTGAAAATTATTACCAGGAATAAGAATAGGCCCTAATACACTAGGTGAGGTTCATATATTAAGAAGTATTTTTATAGATGACAATATACTTAATGCATTGAATTCCAGAATGCTAAACTAAATATAACATATGGAATTCATAAAGTAATAATCTAATAATTCACTGAGGAAAAATATGACAAACTAATCAGTCACTCAACAAGTATTTAGTGCCTACTAGATATCAGTTATTATTCTAGGTGCTATGGATACAACACCAAAAACAAAAATTTTCTCTCGAAAGAGCTTACGTTGTATCACAAAAAACGTACACATATATATTTGTGTGTGTGTGTGTATGCGTGTGTGTGAGTGATAGGTATGAGTAGGTCACACCATTTCCCCATAAATAGTTCAAATAATATTCATTGCCTCCTTCATTATGTTTTTCAGCTATTCATACAAATTCTAAGATTTGAGTTTGCACTAGCAGCACTCATTCCTCATCAAGTTAAAGCAAAATGCCAGAGGCTATTTGGCCCTGAGTATATAATGTACTTTATAATGATGTAAGCCTTAAAGATACCACCAAATACATAACATCATTTTTTATAGAAGTTATTGAAATTTGCTTTGATTAAAAAAACAGTTAAAGAAACCTTATAACATTCCAAAATCAGTAATATCATCTACAAACAGGAAAATGTGGAGAAGTTCAGTATCTACAGGGACTTCCACTTCCTTTGGGAATTCTAAAAAACATAAAACTTGTGTTGTTGTTTTTCTTGTTATTAGATTTTGTCATTATTGTTGTAATTCTGCTTCACTAACAACCTGACATATTAATTCATCAATATATGTCTCTTGGACAAGTATGGCAGATAGATATGAACTTAGAACAGAATTGGGTAGAAGGAAATCAGGCTCGACACAATGATTTCAAAGATCCTAAAACTGCTTGGAAGAGAAAAAGCTTACCTCCAGCACCAATTTTCTTCTGGAGATATTACTATATTGAATCATGGAGCACAATGATCTGATCAAAACAAATAATATCTGTAAAAGGAAATGGAAAGTGTATTGGGGAAAGGGAGGATAATAAGGCTAAAACATTTCAGCCTATAAAAAAGGCAGACTTCATAGAATTGTGGGTTCCAGAATTTGGAAGGCTCTTGGGGATCAACTCATTCAATCTCTATCTGAATGGTAACTCCTATAATAGCCTTAGCATGTGTCCAACCAGCCTCCTTGTATTCACTTCCAATGAAGGACACCCTGCTATATGTCCAGGCTATCTATTATACTTTCAAAAATTCATAATTTTAGGAGTATTTTTCTTTCATGAAAACAAAACCAAATTCTCTGAAAAAGAAATCCACCCAAGTTCTCTGCTATGGGAAACAAAAAAAAAAATCATATAATTCTCCTATACAATACTCATTCAAGTTGCCAATTTCCCCTCTCATTATCACGAGAATACATAGTAGTGAGACTAAGTTTCCCCAATTTCTTTGACAAATTTTGGAATGGCAATAGTCTGTGTGACATGCTGATCTGAATATAATACCCCCAATATTTATTCAGTTTGCACAGATTAGAGTAAAACTATCATTTCTATCATTTTAAACACTATGACCTATTCAGCCTCTCGTTTTGTTTCTGGGGCAATCAATTAACTAGGATCATTAAATACGTACTATGTACTGAACAATATGGTAGGCACTAGGAACTTGAAAATAAAAATGAAATAGCTTCTTCCCTCAAGGTGTTTATAATCAATACAGGATTGACAGCATATAGGGAGATACAGGGTAATTTTGAGAAAGAGATGGACCAGGGTAAGGAAGACATTAGCAGTTGAGAGATGGGGAATAGTTTCATATAGAAGGTGCCCCAACTTTATTTACCCTCCTTCTGATGCCTCATGATGTTTTTGCTAAGTGCAGTCTATCTCCCAGATAAATCATTCAGTTGAGATCATTAGGCATGTTTCTTTACGTAGCTCAATTCCTGACATTCAGGGCTGGCTCTCCTCTCTTCAGAGAACTCAGGTACCTCAGAGCCACTTTTTACCTGACTACCTGGCCTATATTCCATAGGTCTGATCCCTGCTGAGGCATGGTAATTTCTACTCCCATTAGATGTCACTTTTGATGGGGGTGGAATTAGAAAGAAAATGACAAAAGAAAAAAAATGTCCTTCAAGAGATGGCTTTTTCTTACATAGCTCTAACTCTCTCTTGCCAGAGCTTACACTCCTAAGAACTATCTATTTTCAAAACATCTTCCTTAGAGAATATTTCTCACCTTAAAAAGGCCTTGAAAAGTATTGCACATAATTGGCAAACCAATAGGAAGGTATCACCTTTCTAGATCAGTTGTGTCCAACTTATAACTGTACTTGGGGTATTCTTGGCAAAGATACTGCAGTGGCTTGCCATTTCCTTCTTTAGCTCATTTATGAGGAGGAAACTGAGGCAAGCAGGGTTAAGAGACTTGACCATGGTCCCAGGGCTAATGCATCTGAAGTCAAATTGGAACTCAGGTCTTCCTGATTCCAGTTTCAGTGATCTATCCACTTCACCACCAGGCTGCCCAGGCATCTTCTAACTTTTATGGACTTTTGAGCAGAAACTTTCAAACCTCTTAAAGGAGTATCAAAGTCTGAGCCCTTCTTTTCATATTGATTGATACCTTAGCATCTTCTTGTCTGCTATCTGCCCTTTAACTTATCTGATTTCATCAACTGGGCTGAGGGATGGGTGGGAATCAATGGATCAGGAATGTTTTAATCAATCCCCACTACAATATGTTTCCATAAATGAATAAATTAATATACTATAAACTAAAAGAAAAAATGAGATGAGGCTGATAAGGGATCACATTTTTAAGGAGATTTCTTGATGTGAATTTTGAGCTGCTATTTTCTTTCATTTTTTTATCACTTTAGTCAATCAGTCAAGAAACATTTATGAAGTATTACTGTGCAATGTGCTGAAGATGCAAAGAAAAGTCAAAAACCAGCCCTTATTCTAAAGGTATTTGCATCTAAGGGGGGACACAATATGAAAATAAATATACAAACAAGCTATAAGGGGATAAGATTTGAAGTTAATTAATGCACAAGTATAACCCTCCCTAAATCACCATCACCAATTTCTATGTACTGTATATTTCACATTACTAGCAGGTTCAGTATCTGTCTCACATTTTTATCCCCTCATCAGTCTTGTTAGTGACTTCATTATCTACGTTGACCAAATGTGCATCTTTACCTATTAATTCTTTGCTCCTTTAATTCTGTCAATTTTCATCTATTTCATTCATATGCTATGTTAGTATGTCCGTATATTAGACTTCGTCAACACAAAGCATTGCTCTTCTACAAATATCACAAAATTGGTACTCCTTGTGACTAAAATTTCTTGTTATGTCTCTCACTTTTCCTTACTCATAGAACCCACCCACACAAAGAATTTCAATTATTCAACTCCTCCTACTTCATCTAGTTCTTCACAATCCTTTTGAATGTTTTTGGGTGACTGCCCCATGGTCAGCTATTTTAGTGATTTTACTTTTAAAAATCTGTCACATTTTATTTTTTCAACTACATTTACATTTGAAAGAACTTTCTCCCCTAGCCATATGTGAACCAAGGATGACATTAGTTTGGATATTCTCTGTGCAAAATTTTTTTAAAATAGTACTTTTAGCATTTCTAACTGTGCAAGCATATCTTTTACAACTGAGAATTACATATTACTTTTTGATAGTTAATTCTTAAGATTGTTTTGAATTTTGCATGCGTGCATGCCTTCTCAATCACTAAGAATAGGTATAGTTGGTGATTCATGTTTGGAATCCAGTCTGTTCTCCAATGTATTGCCTCTCTCAGCCTCCTTTATACAAAATATTAAAAACCTCGAGTATTTTCAATTGGATTAGAAATTCTCTACCTTCCTTTTGGAAGAACTCAGAAAATGGAATCCTTTATTTCTATACTTCAAAGTTGTCATTTCCTAAATTCAAATACCTGGGGCCCAACATCCTCAATTCTAAAAGCTCATAATTCCAGGTACCATGAGAAATTGCAAAGCTATTTTATAGTGGGAGATCAAATTTCCCTGGTACGGAATTATAAGACTAACTCTGGGGAGAATATGAGGGTGCTAGAAATAAAAAATGAGGATTTGTTTTTTCAGCCAATGAAAAAGTCAAAGAAGAACATAGAAAGAAATTATGTGGATGAACATTGATTATTGTGTCTGGAGCAGAGAGTTGGTTTAGGGAAATAATTTCTGGTAGTGAAGTTGAGGTGGGAGTTAACAGATGGTGCAGAGTCTTGAGAATTTCATTGAAGAGTTTCAGTTTGATAGAAAAGCTCTTGTCATTCATTTCTCCTAGTAGGTAACAAGGAAGTCTTATAGTTCCTTGAGCAGAAAAATAGCTTAATGATGTTATCCTAGTAACTGTGTGTAGGATGGATTGGAATAGGAGATACTGGAAGTGACAGTATTGTTGGAGAATAGAATACATCGCATAAGCAAATCTCTCATCATGAAATCACAGTGAGTTGTAGAAATATGGGTTTTAATATGTCAAAAGAGAGAGAGAGAGAGAGAATTAAAAAGGGTTTTTATTATTTATTTATTTTTGTGTTTATTGCGTGTGCTGTTAGGTTCAGAAGCACTTTGGTATAAGGGTAAATGAAACAGGAGAATTAATCTGGCACAATCACTTTAGTACTAAAAATAGTGAAAAAGTTCAAAGGATTCATAGACATGGAACTGATCATTTTGTATTAACCTTTCTCAGCTGCCCTCTGAGAGATTCAGTTGATAAGAGTTTGTTATTATTGATACCAAGGCTACAAATTTGATCTTTATGTGAAACACTTGCAAGGCTTCAAAAGCAAAGAAAGTGGATGTTTCCACATAAAATCATTCCTGTTACTAGAGAAACAATATAAAATACATGTTTTCCTGAGATTCAGAAGTCTCATTATAAATAGGAGCATTGCATTACTAAATTCTAGATAAAGGAGCAGAATGAGCTACTATTGTAGGTAATTCCTAGATTAGAGTTGTAAAGAACAGTAGAGACAATTTAGTCTAATTTCCTCATTTTACAGATGGGGAAACTGAAGTCTGGAGTGATTTAATAACTTGTCCTAAGACACACAGGCAATAAATGGTCTAGTTAAGATCTGCATCCAAATTAAGCATTCCTTTTAGGGTACCATGGCTGCCTATTCTCTGTATTCAAATAATCTCAGATGGGACTTCATGAAGGCATAGACTCAATAGACTCAACAACATTTCTAGAAGTCATCCAGAACTAATATTAGAGTTGCCACTTGTTTAATTGGACTACTGTACAGAGTTTTAGATTTGTAGTTAGGGAGACACAATTTCAAAATGCGTTTCATACACTCATTAGGTGTTTAACCCTGGTGAAGACACTTAACCTATGCTTGTCTCCATTTCTTCATTTATAAAATGAAAATAATAATAAGAACTACTTTCCAGGCTTGTTCTAAGCATCAAATGATATATGTAAAACATATACCAATACGTGTTTATTCATTATAAATAATTTTATAAATATAATGAAATTTTTATTATAATCTACCACATAAAGTTGTGGCTTAAGGATAATCCGGTTTCACTTCATTTAGTCATAATTAAAATAGAGAATCAGTAATATACACATATACAAGAGAAAGACACAAGCTATTAAAACAGTTGTGGTATTCCAAAGCCAGATACATAAGTAGTACACCGATCGTCATTCAATGTTCCAGTGAAAGACAAAAAAAAAAAAATGCTACTTAAATTGTATATATTATTAGAATGGCAACAATTTCAGCTTATTTCACCCTTAATCTCCAGAGATTGTGTTTGTTTATTGTGCCAAATACTATCCATTTTAAATTCATATAAACATTTATTTAATTATCCACCCATTTCCAAATACCCACCCATTTCAATATTTGGTATTAGTAACAACCATAAAAGGTCTTCTAAGTATTGCTGACTTGTTTTCTTCTAAAAAAAATTCAAATCTATCACTTTTGTATTATTTAAATGGAAAAAAATACATAAAAATATATACTTTCAAATATTAATTTCTTCTATATTTTGTAAGAGCATTTCAGGTATTCACATTTCTTTTTTATTGTTGGAGAGACTAGGGGCCCAAGAATTTAAGCTGTTTGCCCATAAATATGGAACTAAATATGGACTAAAACAAGATTTGAACCTAGCATACTGTCTGCTAGTTCAGACTTTCAGGACCCTTAGCCACTACACATTTGCTTCATTTGCAATTTACTTTGTAATTGCGGTTTGCTATTTTATATAGTTTTAGGGAAAAACATAAGTTAGTAATATTTACCTGTATATTTTAAAATGCTAAAACCGTAGATGATCAGTATTCACTCTTTATGGATCTTTCATTACTTATAGTATAGGAAGGCAATATTCCTTGATGTTAAATGGGTCATATTTCTCCAATACAATTTTGTCAATCATTTCACAGGTACACAAAATATATCCATCTGTCTCCCTCCCTAGCTTTGAGTCTCAATTTTTTTTCTTGGGTAGTGTTGAGATGGTACATCAAGAAAATGTAGTCCTCTATTAATGAGCAATGGCCCTCGCTTTGATGCTGTGCAACTAGAAAATCTATTCCTTTGATTATGTTTATAAATGATTTGAAGGAACAGATGTAGATCTAGCCAGAAGGAAGCTGGGAGTAGAAAATGTCATGCTATTTCAAGGGTGGAAATGAGGTTTTAATCCAGATACTGTTAGTTGAAATGTATAATAAAGCTTAGGAAGCAGCTGGATCAACAAGCAATATTTTTACCTATTATATGTCAGCTTCATGAAAATCAACATCTTTAAATATTCAGCAGTGCACAAAAGTGGTTTCCCTGGCATTCATTGTCAAAGCAAAATTCCAGAGCTGTTAAAGGCTGAACCAACAGCACTACAGTAAGGCTTTCCCATGTGACATTTAGATGAACAGAGAGAAATACTTTCCTAAAGGGCATTTTGGGGTTTGTGAAAGTGGAAGCTTTACAGGCAGGTGGTAGTAAAAGTCATAATTTGTTCTAACATATAAATTCACATTACATAAGGACTCTAACAAGCATGAAATTTTATATTTTCCAAAGAGATGTCTTTATGAGATATGAAGTGATTTTCCCCTTTTTTCTCTAAGCACAACCTCTTCTTTTGCTCTTTATCTTTATGCCACTGAAAATACCACAAATGGTAATGAATGACCTAGCCTCCTGATGCAGCCAAATGGAACATTTCTTTCTTACTTACACAAATGTCTACTAAACATAGTCACTTTTAGAAAGATGAGAGTTGATGAAAGTGGGCTGCTTAAAGTATGTTCTAAAATCATGGTCCTAAGTGCAAGCCTGATGAGAAAATCTTGTGTTTTGTTGGTTGCTGTTCACTTTTGGAGTGTGCTTTATATAGAATCACTATCTACTGCACTCTCAATTTCTTTCTTTTTAGCATTTTTGTACCTCTCAATGCCCAATATTTGTCCTGAATGGCTTACTCTCTTAACTTGGTCATATTAAACAAATGAACAATTCATGATGATGTAATGAAGAAACACCCTGCTAATATCCTAGAAATGTTGATTGCCAGAACAGAAAGAGAATTTAAAGATCAAATACTTTTGCATTTTACAAATAGAGGAGCTGAGCTTCACAAATTCCACATAGCTTACCCAAGTTTACAAAACTCAGCAGCGTCAGATCCAAGAACAGAAACTGTCCTAGCTTCTTTTGTTAATGTTCTTTTCACTATCTCATTCTTCTGAAGGAAGTCAGAAGTCACCTTTTAAGGAACAGCCAATCATCTCTGTGCTATAACTATGGCATCACATTGCTACTGGATACAAGAGCAATTTGGAAAAAAACAAAACCATTATAATTACATCAATGGCCTATCAACACCAAACTTAATTATAGAATTATACCAAAGTAATTATTTATTAAGTTCTTAGATTGATTTTCATAAGTCACAAAAATAAAGCATAATGTCTTATTAATGACCTAAACACTAGACAGAACAGTTATGTACCAAAGCCTATTCCTACTTATAGGGACTTCACTTTCTAGAACTCCCTCCTGATTAAATAACTCCCTAATACTGTGGAGGAAATGAGATATATTCCTTCACATGGGGTTCATGTCTACTGCATCATGGGTTTTTAAGATAGTGGTGCAGCAAACCCTTTTGTAAACTGTGAAAACCACAAAACAGGAGAACTATTTGGATCTGAAAGGGTTCAGTAGTTCTGAATTAAACCTTTAATTCGGGGATTCAGTAATGCATTTCACCCTGATACTTGAGAGTGTTTTCATGAGGAATAAACTAACTCTTTCTTTATAAGAGTCCAATTAAAAATACGTACAAATTTTAACTAGATCTAAGCTTCCTTTATAAAATCTTGCTAGGTCAACTTGTGAATAATTAATAAACAAATCCAATCTTTTCACGAACTCCCTTTTACTTATTCTTCCTGTTACTTAGGCACAAACTCTTAGTAGGCCGTCTTTTTCATTCTTTTTCATATCCTGTGTCTTCTTTCCTAGCATGATTTTAGGAATGGGTTAGAATCATGAGATTTGCTGCATGATTCTGCATTTTCATCCTCTGAAGTTCTAATTTTTGTTTCCATCTCCAACCACATTAAATTTGAATGAGTTTATGATTAATAGTACAACAAATATTAAATGAATTAATGATTAGCCACCAATAGCCAACTATAGAGATAGTTACACATGGAAAGAAAACACCATAAAACACATATGGAATACATGGCCCCATACCCCATTTATGCTAAATAGCCATCATTGCTTCAGAAAATATTAACTTGTAAACATATTATGTATATAGTCTTATCGTAAAATATAATGGAAAAATACAAAGTTTCTTGGATATTTTTTTTTTCAAATTCACTGTAGACTTTGAAAACAATACCAACTCTCAGCTTTCTCTTTTCTGGTTACTTTATCAGCTCTTATGCATTTAGTTATCTTCACTCTGATACTGACTCCCAGGTCTATAGATTACATATTAGAAACTGCCTTTTAGATGTTTTGAATTGAATTTCCCACAAGAAGCTCAAACTCAACATTTCTAAAGCAAGAATGCATATTATTTTCCCCCAAACACCTCTTCTTCCAAACTCTTCTGTTTGTTTTTCTTTCATTGTTTTTATATCTTTAAAAAAGAGAGTCTACTTTGCACATATAGAAAGAATAAAGTACAGATCTTTTCCACAATACTTTGGTGAGATGCTCTCCTTTCTACTACCTCATTTTGCAGGTGAAAGTAGGCTCAAAAACTTAGCTGAGTTCCTACATAGCATTTGCCACATCAATTTCATATTCTGATATGTCATCACTGCTAGATGAGTCTTGTCTCAGCTTCAATCTATGTCCAGAAGGTGCCTCTCAAAAGTTCACTCCATAGTCTTCAGGGCAATGTTCTCAAGACTGGAATACTCAGGTGCGACTGAGCCCTCATGACCTATTGAATTTACCAGGCGTAAGGATCCAATCTCCCTCATCTAGAATTGAAAAGACCAAGTGTATGGGCCAATAACCTCCACCAAGAACCATATAACACGGAGTTATATGGGTTCAGATGGATGATGGCCTTGTTGCTTCTTCCCTTAAAGTACCGTCTCTTACCAAATACTACGAGCTGAACAAAATCTTCTCATCACTTAAGTGAAGGTGAGGATGAATTGAGAATTTTCCAAAGGTACTTTCTGATTCCTGTTGAGGAAAATGCCATTCTCTAAGTAACCCAAGTTCATAATCTTAAAGCCATATTTTTTTTCTCACACTACATGTCTATTTGGTTGCTATGTCTTACACGTTCTATTTTCATGACATCTATTGCAATTGTCCCATTCTTTCTCCTCACATATCAATAGCTTTGGTTCAAACACTCATCAACTCTTGCTTGACCTATTGTAATATCTTTTTAATTGATCTATTTGCCTCAACTCTCTCCTTACTCCAATCTTTTCTCCACATAGCTTTCAAAGTGTTTTCTCCTAAAGCAAGATCTGATGAGATCACTTAATAATACTCATTAAACTCTATTGCTCCCCTTTTGATTTTATGAGCAAATATGAGATTTTCTGCTTATTATTTAAAACTCTTCAGTGTCTAGCTCCAAGCTAATAATATTTTCTAACCTTCAGCATCATTGCTGTTGTTCAGTCAACTCATTCATGGCCAAATCTAGTTTTACTTTGCTTTTTCCCTTGGCAAAGAGATGAGAGTGATTTAAGACAAACATACTTTCCCAATGTCACACAGATAGTGAGTGTATGAAAGTGGTTTTGAACTCAGGTCCTCTTGACTCTAAGTTCAGTCCTGTCTTCATCTCTCCCTGTTAATATTCCCAGTTTCCTTCAAAGCGCATCTTTACATGAAACCTTTCCAGATTTGCCCAACTAATAGTGTCTTCACTCCAAAATTATTCTGTATTTATCTGTATATATTTACATATGATAGTGTCTTCTCTGGTAGAATGCAAACTTTTAACAGAAATTTAAAACTTTGTACTCAAATATCTTTTTTTTCTTCTTTTTATACTGAGAAATTTGGGTTTCTTGATATTTCTCAAGTTCATAAATTAAAGTTTTAGAGTAAAATGTAAGCTCCTTGTGAAGAGATGTATTTGCCCTTATTACAATGTCTAACACATCAAGGGCTGTTCTAGAAAGAACATCTGCAGCCAAGATCTCCCTAGGCACAAGAGGCTGCACCATTACAGAGAGATAGAAAATGTAAGGGGATAATAGTGGTCCTTTAGTCTTAGTAATGCAATTAAGCACAGACTATATGCCAATGTGATCTTAATCAAAATAGGATCTTATGCTGTTTTTGTTTTAGTATAATCAAGTGCCTCTGATTGAATCTTGCCTTTATCAATCAAGAGTCTTTACAAAAAGTAAAGTACAGAAACAAGAATTTCTTTAACTAGAACCAGTGTATGAATTTGTATTTAATGTGATTAAAGATCTTCCCTACCTATTAATGAGCCTACCCATTAAGAAGAGTTTGAGAGTTTGATTACAGAAGATTTGTAGGAATACTCACAGCTTTTGTTAATGAGAGGCACTGGTTCTCAAGGGTTGGCTTGCCCTTTGACTCTAAAAAAGGTATAAATACTCTGAGGATGAGGTTTTACTTTGGGGCTTAGTTTTTGCAAGGTTTGAGTGCTAGATGAAGACTCTGGGAAGCTGCTGAGGAGTAGCCCCCCACCCCCCTTTCCCCCCGAGAACACAGATGTCATGCTATGGTCAGGCAGTTGTACCTCTCTGTTGAATTATGGTCAGGCAGAGGAAGCCATGTCTCTTGATTACTTTGGGGCTTACTGATTGGATGTGCCTGTTTGGCCAGATGAGGACTCTAGGAAACTACTAAGGAGGCCCCTGGCTTTGAGAACTCAAGATGTTGTGCTTCCCTCTCTGGTAACTATGGTCAGGCAGTCTATTGAATTCAGACAGAGGAAGCCAGGTCTGTTGATCTTTTGATTTCTCTGTATTTTCTTTGCAATTCAAGGTACTGACTCCCTGAACTAACTGAATGAAATATGTACTTGTGACAACATGGTTAAAAGGATGATACATGTGCTTAATTAAAGTGATTGCTAACCTCTCAAAAGTTGTCTTTCCTTTTATGAATGCACAACTAAGAATCTGTTGTAGTAGCCCCACCTATGTATGTTAGGGTGCATATTCGTACAACCAGTCACTAAATTCTAAACCAAACCAAACCAAACTAAACCAAATTCTAAAATGGTGCAACAAGGATTTCATTTCTTTCTGGGCTGCACTCGACTCTGGACTTTCTCTATCATTCCATAGAAACTTGTTAACACAGGAAAATAAACCTAGACTTGGAGTGTATACCCTGGAAGTTTCTGTGCCCCTTCATCCCCTCCTCCCACCCAGAATCTCTGGGCCAAGCAGGCAGCACTCCAGATTGGAAGGGTTCTCTATTATGCCTTTCCTCCAGCTCCATGTAACCTCTCCTTTCAGCTTCCTTTTATATATAGCCATCTCAGAGTAGCACATAAGCTCTTTGAAAGCAAGGGTTATCTTTCTTTTTGGATTCATACTCCTGGCTCTTACCCAAGGTTATGGAACCTAGGACACTTTAATAATTGCTTTTTTTCTCATTGACTCCCCCCAATACACACACACACACACACACACACACACACACACACACACACAATGTGTAGCAAATAGCCGAAGTTAACAAATGTTCATTGATTAAGTCTTTGATTGACATAGCACAAAACCTGGTCTGGTGGAAAATGTGAAGAATTTTTCATCATAAGACTTGAGTTCAAATCCTGACTTCAACACTTACTACTTCTCTGGATTTAGGGAAGTCATTTAACTTCTCTGGGCTGTTTTCTCACTTTTAAAATGGTAGTCAAGATGACATATTAAATCTTCTCTCAGTCTAAATTTATGATGCTAAGGTCATTGTTTTATTCAGAGTCAACTTTACCAGAACAAATACAGAAGGTTTAATGTTTTAACTGTAGTATAGTTTTAAGGGAATTGCACATAATCACCAAAATACTCTACTTGTTTACTTACACTTGAAAATACAGATTATCATTTCAGTTCAATCCTTCAGATTAATTATTTGTACTTTTAAAAATCCAAATGCCCTTGGAAGACTTAATAATTTAAACTGATCTAGTTAATTTACTTCTCATCACAAAGGAGTCATTTTGATGGGAATAGAGAGGATACAAATTGTCAGAGAGGAGAGGAATGTTATTCTACCAGGTGAATGAAAACAGAAAGGATTGGGACAACCTTCTTGTTGAATCATTTCAGTTGTGTTGAATCCTTCATGATCCAATTTGCAATTTTATTGGAAAAATATAGTAGTGGTATGCCATTTCCAGCTCCAGTTCACTTTTACAGATAAGGAACTGAACTTTAGTGACTTGCTCAGGGTCTCATATCTAATAAAGGACTGAGGTCAGATTTGAATCCTGGAAGATGAGTCTCTGATTCCAAATCCAGTGTTTTATTGACTTTGCCAGGTCAGGTAAATGAAGATACATTTCAACTGTCACAAAGTTCATCCTGTTGTTTGCCTAATTAGTAGTTGTGTCTCTAAATCAAAAGCCAGGATCAAAGGTGATTGAAATTTTGAATAACTATGATTTGTTATTTACAATGGCAATTCAAATAATGTACTAACGACAGCAAGTGCTTCTTTAGATGATAGGTTGGCAGCTTCTCTAAACCTTAAGTTTATACCAAAGGTATTCAAAGTTGGATGTATTACAGTTTTTCACAGAATAGAATTTTTTTTGAATAAGGTATGTTTTATTTGCAAAAGAATATATAAAAAAATCCCTGAAATAATTTGAGCTAACAAGTTGTACTTACAGTAGACAGCTTGTTCTCTTTTTTAAAAGAAGTTACCATAACAACCAGCATTGGTCCTAATTCAGACACTATCACTAAAATACAAAATATATTTTAAAATAATCAATTTCTTTTTATTTCTTATTGAAACCCACAAAGAAAATGCCATATGTGAAATGCCAGTTCATTCTTTTAAAGGCAGGGAAACAAATAAAAATGTGTAAATAATTAATCTGGATTCCTTCTAGGTCAAAATCAAATATCATTCTTTCAATATTTGGGGCATTGCCAACTCTTATCTATAATGCTTTTATGGAAGGATGATTTTTGTGACCTTGCTACTGTAAGGCAAAAAGGATAGAGTTCTATATAGAAAAGTGGTTCAATAAGTGTTTACGGATAATGATATCACTCTTCAAGGAAGAAAAATTGAAGAAGCCTGTGATGTGTCATAAGAAACCTATCTATCCTCCAGGTATCCAGTATCTTGCATTCAAGTGAAAGTCCATGTCAGTCTTTAGAACACCCCCCCCCCACACACACACATACACACACACACACACACACACACACACACACACACTTACAGTGTTTTTCTACAGTGCCAAATATTACATACTGTATTTGGAAAGACTTCTTTCTTACTTTCATCAAGTTTCTACCTAGACATATGATTTTTGTAGACAAAAACTGAATAATAAATTTTTTGTTTTGTTTTTGCTTTCCAGATTACATTGAAGTCAATAGAATACAGTGGCTCAGGGTTCAAGTCATCCCTCACATGTTTAGTACCTCTGTGACTTTGGGCAAATTATTTAATATCCTTATGCATCCCTTTTCCCACCTGTGAAATGAAAGGGTTGAAATATATGGCTTTTCAGATCCCTTCCATTCCAAGATGTATGATCATCTACTTGTATAAACAGTGGAATAAAAGATGTATCTTATTATTTTGTTAAAGTCTAAGTATTCTCTTATATATCATTTTGCATGTGTATGTATATATGCATGTATGTATACATACATATACATACATATACATATATATATAATTTGCTTTTTCAGTCTTAATTGTCATAAGGAATCTTTCACAAAGTATTGAGAAAGAATTCAGAGAAGAGGCTCTTAATATCTGCAATTATCCAGTAAATGACCAGATAGTGTATGAGGAGGGAGATAGGGATTGTTTATTTTGGGATACTAATGACTTCCTTTTTCTTCAAAATATAGATGACTTGATTCAATCCTGGGTTTGACCCCAATAAATGAACTTGATGAAGTCAATT
This sequence comes from Notamacropus eugenii, assembly GCF_028372415.1. Lineage (NCBI taxonomy): Eukaryota > Metazoa > Chordata > Mammalia > Diprotodontia > Macropodidae > Notamacropus > Notamacropus eugenii. Next base: position 249,314,887 of record NC_092876.1, read on the forward strand.
AAACATTCCTAAACTTGATTTTTATGAATTGGAAATTTAAGAGTTGAAAATGAGTCACTAAAATCCCTTCTAAGCCCTTCTTTGATTCTCTTTGGTACACTTTCTTTTTGTCCAAGGAAAGTTATCATACAACAATAGTAAAACCACAGAATATATACAGAATATAAATTCATGTTAATTGGATTGAAAAATTTCTATTCGTGCTATTTCTTTTGTCTAGCCTAACAACCTATGGCTTCAAATTTTTTTTGTGAAAATTAAAATTCCAAATAACTATTTAGAGTTCCCAAACATTTAGATTTTGTTCATGTAGAGACATGGTCGATAAAAGTTTTAGGTTTATCAAGTACTTGTGGAATTAGAAATTCCAAAAACATTATCCCAGATCTCATATGTGAATTGGAGTAAATAAAGCATATACTGTGTGAAAAAGTTATGATTATATAAAAGTTTGCTGGCGATGGAAGCTCAATTCCAGGTGGACAGTCTCGGGCGGGTAAAGGTGGGAACTTCTGAATCTTAGAGTTCTCACGAGACCCCCCAGGAAACGACTGGGAATCGAGGTGAACCGAGCTATCTCGTGTATTTCCGCCTCTTCCCGTGAGAAACGTGATGGGAGAGAGCTCTCCCCGCCCTCGAGATTGTCCCGGATCGGGGCACACTATTGTTATCTAACAGCACGGTATTCAGATGCAAACTATGCTGCTGGAGAGTTTAAGTAGGATCAGGAAAGCCTGAAAGCTCTCTTGGGCGGAGGGGCGCGGAGCGGACAGGACACAAGGCTCCACTTTTCCTCTCTCTTCTCTCCCCTCCCCCTCTCTCCCCACTTATACTTCTACTTCCAATCTCTTATTGTAAGATGTTTGCCTCCTTGGGAGATTCTTCGCTCCCTCCTAAGGAAGAATTCCCCTGCACTTGTAACTAGACCCTGAAATAAAGCTCAACCCTTGTTCGACTCTGGAACGTCCTTTCTCTCATACGAGCATCCGGTTTGGCCAACCAAAGACCTCCGATAGAGGTAAGGGAAGACTCGGGTAGCCCTCAGGCCTCTATGCCTGGCAAAAGTTGACTTCTGAATGTCAGGACAAGTTCAGTAGGGTGATTACTGAACAGAAATAAACAGAATATTAGAAAGCTAATAGTAAGAAATTTATTTTAATTTTGTGTGAGGCAGAATTGCATATGTTTCTAGAGAGAACTATCTGATTTAAAATTGGAAGTTCCTGAGTTCCTGTAAGTATTGGAATGCAGTTTGCTTTGAGCTAAATAGGAAGCCAAGGAAATATGTACCTACGTATGTGTATGTGTGCGTATGTGTACACATACACACACATATATTATATATGTATACATACATGTATATATGCACATATATGTGTTTATATACATGTACACATAATATAATACATGTACATATGTGTGTATAATTCTCAATTATTAAAGATTATGTCCTATATCCACTACGCTTAAAATTTAATCAAAAATAACTGAGTGCATCATATTTAAATCCAATCCACTTGAATTCAACAAATATTAAATACCATCATTGTGATGGATTCACGGGATGTAAAGGCAAAAATTGGAGTCCTTGTCTTTAATGATTTTACATTATACTGGAGTGATATATCTGGTACACAAATAAATTAAAGACAAGTAAAGAAAGAACAATCAGGGACATCAAGAAAGTCTGTGTTAAAGAACTGACCCCTGACCTGTGAAATAAAAGATACTAGAGTTTTTACAAGGCAGAAGAGAGAAGGGGATCCATTCTAGATATGTCATGGTAAGATATATTGAAAGTCATGGAAGTAAAAGATATGATGATACGCTCATCAACAGCTAGTTGAGCAATTTGAAATGGAGAGGATAGATAGATAGACAGATAGATAGATAGATAGATAGATAGATAGATAGATAGATAGATAGATAGATAGATAGATGAATAATATGAAAAAAAGACTGGAAAAGATGATGAAAGTCAGGTTGTGGAGAACTTAAAATACCAGAGTAGGCAGATTATATTTTATTCTGGAAAGAATAGGGGGCCATTCAGAAATTTTTGAGTGAGTACGTGATGTGGTCAGAATTGTGATCAATGTAATCACCAATCTTATGATCATCAATGCAATGGGAAGAATGTATGAAAAAGGGGAATAACTGTAATCAGGTAAATCAACTAACATGCTATTTAAATTGCTTGGACAAGAGATTATGGTAGTATGCTTTAAAAAATAACTGCATTACCTCAAAATAGCTGACCAACCTCATATGGCACTTAATCCTTAAATAAACATTTAACACACAGTAGCAATCATTCAGGAGAGAACTGATGAGAACATGAACTAGAATATTGGCCATATGAGTGGTGAAAAGGGAATTAATGTTATGATACCATGAATATGAACTGGCAAGACTTGGTACGTGACTCAATGGGGAGAGGGAGAAGGCAAAAAAGAAAAATGTAAAAATGACTCCAAGGACATAAACCTGAATAATTGGAAGAATTTCCCTAAGGTTAGGGGAGAGGTGAGCTTTGGTAAAGGTAATGATTTTCATCTAGGTGATGATGTCCAACAAATTACTTGCAATATAAGACTGTAATAGAGTACAGAGATCAGGGCTACTTATAAATGAAAACTGATCTATGGGAACTGATATTATGGGGAACAGATGATCCATGGGAACAGAAGAAAGAAGAGAAGAGAACCAGAACAGAGCCTTGGGGAATACACTTACATACCCACACCCACACCCACACACACATACACACACACACACACGCATACACAATTTATAAGGAGGCAAAAAATAGATAATGAAAGAGAAAAGGAAGTTGAAAAGTATTTGTCAAATAAGAGGAACACTGAGATTAGAGCTCTATCACAAAATCTGAAGAATACACAAGAGTGTGGAGGGGCTACGCTAGGGACAAGGATTGGTTTGGTTGTTGTCCTTCATTCTTGAAAAGGACAAAGATGACATCATGATAATATTAGTGACGTTTCAATGTGTACAACTGTGGCTGATCAGACGAATATGAGCTCAGAATACTCTACATAGATTGGGCACAGATAATCTGTGTGAACATTTGGGGTGCTTACTCCAAATTTGCACATTCTTCATTTCCTTTGTGCTGCTTCAATTCTGCTCTGCTCATAAAGCACAGCACCTTTTCTGATATGGGTATGCCATGCTAAGCTGTCCTGTGCCAGTGTCTCCTGTGTCATACAATCAAATCCAAAGTTCTTGAGAGAGACCTTGAGATTGACCACCATATGATTGCTTGCCCCATGTGAGTTCTTTATAAAATAGTCATTTTGGTAAGAGGATATTTTTGCATTCAAACAAGGTGGGCAGCCCATCAGAGTTACACTCTCTGAAATATAGTTTGAACGCTTGGCAGTTTAATTCAAGCAAAGACCTCTGTGTCTGGTACCTTATCCTGCCAGGTGATCTTCAGAATCTTCCTAAGGCAGTTCAAATGGAAGTGATTAGTTTCCTGGCATGGGATTGGTAGACTGTCCATGTTTCTCAGGCATACAACAATGAGGTCAGCCCAACGGCTCTGTAGACCTTCAGTTTGGTAGTCGGTTTAATACCTCTTCTCTCTCAAACTTTTCTTCTGAGACTTCTAAACACTGAGCTAGCTCTAGCAATGGGTGTGTCTACCTCTTTGTCACTGTGTACATCCCTGGAAAGTACACTACCAAGGTGAATGAACTTGTCCACACCATTCAAAACTTCTCCATTCTTGTAACTGATATTTCCACATATGGATGGTGTGGTGGTGGCTGAAAGAGCACCTATATTTTCTTGGTGTTAACTATTAGGTCAAAATTAGTACAGGCAGCAAAGAATTGATCCATACTTTGTTGCATCTCAGCTTCAGAGGTTGCACTGACTGTATAATCATCTGCAAACTGATAATCATGAACCCACACTCCCTCCACTTTGGTCTTGAATTGAAGCCTTCTCAAATTGAAGAACTTACCATCAGTATGGTAGTTGATCTTGATGCCATGATCATCCTCACTGAAAGCATTTGACAACATGGTTGAAAATATCATGCTAAAAAGCATGGGAACAAGCAACAGCCTTATTACACTTCATTGGTGACTGGGAAGGCACTAGAGCATTGTCTACTATCCAAAACCTGGGCAAACATGCAATCATGAAATTGACTTACAATACTGATGAACTTCTCTGAGCAACCACATTTTGACATAATTTTCAACAAACCCTCATGACTAACAGTGGCAAAGGCCTTGGTCAGATCTACAAGCATTGTTTGCAGACCTATGTTCTTCTCCTGGCATTTCTTCTGGAGTTGTCTGACAGCAAACATCATATTGACGGTTCCTTGGCCCTTTCTAAAGCCACACTGATTCTAAGGTATATGACTATCTTCAAGATGAAGGGTCAGCCTATTAAGGAGGACTCTAGCAAGAATTTTTCCAGCAATGACTAAGAGTGAGATCCTCCTGTTATTGTTACAGGACAACCTATTCCCTTTACCTTTATAGAGATGGACAATGGAGGCATCCTTGAATTCCTGGGGTATAACCTCCACTTTCCATATAACCTGGAATACTTCAGTCAGCTTTTGTGTGAGCAATGTTCCCTTAACTTTGTAAATCTCAGCTGGAATAGAATCAGTACCAGGTGCTTTGCCACATGAAAGGGGCCTAATGATACTCAAAACCTCTTCTTCAGTTGGAAGTTCATCTAAGGAGGGGTTGACTTCAATCTGAGTTAAACGGTCAATGGAATCAGCATTTATTGATGATGTTCTTTTGAGAACACTATAGAAATGTTCAGCCCATCTCTCAAAGATCATGTCTTTATGACTAATCAATGTGATTCCATCAGCACTGAGTAGTTGTGATGCACCATAGGTTTTTGGTTCATAAATAGCTTTCAGGGAGTCATAACAGCACCTTGCATTGTTACTATCATCATAAAACTGGATTTCATCTGCTTTCTTACTGAGCCAGGAATACTGTATCTCTCTAAGCTTTGCTTGGACTTTACTCTTGATTTAATTAAATTCTGCCTTCTTAGAGATGGATGAACTATTCTGCTGGTAAACCCTGTGGAGTTCTCATTTTTTATTTAGCAGCTTCTGAATTTCCCCATCATTTTGGTGTTTGGTGTTTGTGAATGTTCTGACCCAGATGAGCAAATAGAGTGTTGTACACCAAATCACTGAAAGCTGCTCACTCCTTTTCTGCTCCACTGTTGCCACCTGTGTGTTGGTTGGCTCAACTTTACCTCCAAATTAGCAACAAACTATTCATGCTAAGAGAAGAGCTCTAATTTGTTGACATTAATTCTTCTGGTAGTCATTTTGTCTTGATGGTGGCACTTTTGATAAATACAAATATTTAGTTTTGAAAGGATAAGTCTATGATCAGTTCAGCACTCTGCACCACACGTTGCCTTTGTTACTCACACCTTGTCTGTCTCTTCTCCTTACAATCACATAGCCTATTAGATGCCAATGTTTGCTGCAAAGGTGTATCCATGAAATTTTATTGCATTTAGCTAAATGGAAAACAGTGTTGGTGATGAGAACATCATGCAATGCACAAGTCTTCAGCAGTAAGTAGCCATTGCTGTTACTGTTTCCAACTCCATTCCTTCTTAGGACTTCCTGCCAAGTCTGGTACTCTGAGTCTACTCTAACATTAAAGTTACCCATAATGATAAGCTTGTCCTCTTTAGGCACATTGATGATAAGAGTCTCTAGGACTTCATAAAATTTTTCTTTGACCTCATCAGTGTTTATCATGGTGAGAGCATAGGCATTGATGATGATGACATGGTGTTTTTGTGCAAGTGACAATCACATTGTCATGAACCTATTATTCAGTCCTTTTGGCAAGCATACCAGCTTAACTAGATTATACTAGATTATATACTAGATCAACTTTGATTGGAAAACCTATGCCAGTTCACACCTTCACTGTGGCCACTCCAGAAAAATGTGCATCCAGCTCCAACTTCAGTAAGCTGGCCTTCATTTACCAGCCTTGTTTCGCTCAGAGCTGCTATCTGAATGCAACAGTTGTTGAGTTCTCTTGAAATAAGAGCAGTTCGTCTTTCTGGTCTACTAGATAGATTTTTGTGTTATCTATAAATGTGAACATATTCCATGTCCTGATGAGGAGTGGAATCATCTTTGCAGATGTTTTTGTACATTTTGTACATTTTTTTTTTAGTTTCAACCACAGAGTGGAATTCCTCACGTGCTATGGTAATCAGACCAGGGTTGGGTAAGCAGACATTTTTAGGGCACCTTTTTGAGCCCATTCCTCACAGCAGGAGGTGAGCAATGCAACCCTTAAGAGATTGTTCAGACACCCAGTGGTTTGCTGAGTCCCACTGCTGCTTCCAGTGAGGAACGACTCTATGGCCTGGGCCACCTGTACGTGGGGTTTTGACTACAGCTTCCAGTGTATCTGCACCTGTTGCTTCATCATTTGCCTGTCATCACAGGACTTAGAGGTGTAATAGTAAACTGGTATGGGTGATGTCTTTTGATTCAAGCATAAATTTAATTTAAGTGAGGCAGAGCCATCTGTCTTGACTCTGTTCTGCCACTGGACTATGATGACTCTGGAGGAGAAAGTAAGGCTGATGACTAGGGACAAGAAAAGCTGATACAAGAAATCTGTAACCTTTTCTCTTAGCCTCAAATTGAATGCAAATTTTGTAACACCAATATAATTAATTTAATTTTTTTCACTTTCACTGAATTTTTTTATATCATAGATAGTTCCTTCTTCAGTATATCATTTAAGTGGATTCAGGCATCAATTGCAACTGTTGCAAATAGGACTGGTGGTCACTGTGAAATAAAACTATATTAAATGTGGTACTCCATGAGTGAGTTTGAATAAAGTATCTTTTCTGAATTCTATTTGTCCTGCCAAACAAGCGTTGTATGGTCCAGTACTCTACATAGAATGCGATATGCCAACAAAAATGAATTTACCACCCTCAGAAGGAAAGGAAAAAATAGTAGTAGAAACTTGAGAAAGCAATGCAATAGACTTCAACAGCACTTTCCTAAAGTGACAAAGAGACAGATCCTACTGAGCCCACAAATGTACTAATAATTGGCACATTTGGAGGGGACACAGGGCTTCAAAGAAAATCTCATTTTATTAGAGTCTTGCTAAGAATTACTTGTTTTTCATGCTTTTTATGCCCTTGAAATCACTTATGAGTTTAAATTTGTACATATAAATGACTGTGGGTGTAATTGGTCTCTTGAACTCATTTACCTTTCATTTTAAGTGCACAAGTGTCCATCCAAATCTGCGATTAACTAGTTGAAGGGAGAAAAAAAGGTAAGCCTAATAGAGGACCTCTTTTAAAATGCAGCTATTAAGATTTCTTTTCAAGATAATTGCTTCTTAGAATTACCAGCAGTATTTTATGTTCTTTTTAATATTAGAGGCATTTGCATTTTTGTATTTCCCCATTGTATGTACCTGTGACTATTACAGCAAATGCAGAGGGAAAGCCATCAAGAATATTGTCCAACTATCTGATTCCAGTATGTGGTCTATGTGCCTTGTAAAGCTGGAACCTCAGTTGTCAGCTCTTCCAAAGTGTAATCTGGCTCAAAGAAATTTCTGTACATGATGCCTACATGAACCACGTTTTGAGTCAGAAAGTTGGTTTAGAACTTTAGAACAATTAACTCTGAAAAGTGTATCTTTCATTAAGGCAATTGAGGAAATAGCAAATTAAAGTCATATATGGCAAGTATATTGGGAACTTTACCCCAAAGTATCTGTCAGCTCCCAATACAGAGCCAGTCCTCCCTGCCCTTTCTGATTTAGTTCTCGTAGCTATCTCTAGCAGACCTAATAGTTTTTGGTGCCAAAGAGCAGATGGCACAAGACTGACACCTCCAAAAAGTGACCTCATTATCCATCCTCTGACCTCAGTATTTTCCCTTTTAGACTTCTCCAGTCCCACCCAAACTGCCATTTCCTGCCTCTTTCAAGTCTTATCTCGCCTATTCTAGCCTTCTATAAGAAAGACCTTCCACAACACAACATTAATAGCTGGGAAGATTTTGGAACTTGAAGCAAGATCTTAAGCAGTGCAATCACATACCTCCCTTGATGGACCTCTCTCCAATCATTGATATTCTGTCAGGACCTATTTCTCTTTTTATCCTTCCTTTTTGAGTCATCATGATCTCCTCTTTCCCCACCATTGTTACATGAATACCTCTCCTCATCCCTAGCTGCCCAATCCCTCACTTCACTCTCATCCAGCTTGATCCTTCTTCCACCTTATTCAACTATGTGTCTGCTGGTCTTACCCATTGTTCCTACTGGTCCTTCTACACCATGTGTAGAGCAACAATTTGTCTTTTCTCCTCAACTTTTTCCCAGCATTTTTGTCTTTTAATATTCACCAAGACCTGGCTACCTCCTGAGGATAATGTGTCCTTGGCCACCTTTTCTGATTCTGATTATATTCTATTCTCATACCCTCTGTGCACCCCCCAAATCACTACCCATAGTGGGACAATCAGATATCAGCTGATTCCCAGGAATCTTGGTGAGTTTGGTGCTTGCCTCATAGATATGTCTTCACTCTGAGAAAGAGACAGCAAGAGATGGAGGGGGGGAGAGTCTTTAAATACTGGCATGCCCCAATTTCTCAATCTCCTTGGTTTCAATGATTTGCTCCTAAACTGCACCTCCTCTTTACAGAGAAATGGTCAGACTGAATTTTGCAGTCACTTGCATATTCCACTCTAATATGTATAAACTCCTAAAATCCTGTCCCTTGTCAGTTTGTTATCATTCCATCTCCTTTCTCTCTTAATACCTGTCATCCCATTCTTAGTTCTCACTATACCCTTTGTTGTCTTTACTCCTCAGATGTTTCTTAGGTCATCCTCACTGCAATGATTACAATCTTCTCCCTTCTCTATCATAACCAGTTACTGAATCAGCTCAAATCTACACTACCTTCTACTCTTGAATCTATTTCCCCTAATTCTGTTGCTAGCCACTCTCTGACAAACCATAACCTTGGATTATACCCATTATCTAAATCTATTTGCTCCTATTCACATGCCACTGACTAAAGCCAGAGAAAATCATGAAAATATGTCTATTGGTCAACTAAAATTTTATCTCATCTAATGTCACCTGGCTCCTCACTTAAGCAAGACAATTCTTCTACTCCTCTAACTGATTAGCTCTCCCAATCCCTATAATGGCTATTGTAAACCTTATATCTTCTTGACCTACTGTAGTACTACTTCTAAAATTTCATTCTTCAGAAGAAAAAAATGAAGCCATTTACCAAAAGTTTTTTCCCCTTTTCTTTCTCTGTGACATCCTTCACACATGTATTAGATGAAAATATATTCCTTCTCCTTGTAGTCCTCTCTCCATGTAATTTTGACCCCACCTACTTTTGTCTAATGATTGCAGAATTGTCATCCCCATTCTTTCTTTAGTCTTGAGTCACTTCCATATAGTGGATAACCTTCTTGTTGCCTACAAGCTTAAGGATGTTGCTCCCATTTAAAAAATAATCTCACTTTGCTTTTTATCCCCAACATCTATAAACTTATATCCTTCCTCCTCTTCTTAACTAAAGTTCTTGAGAAAGGAATCAACACCAGGTGACTTCACTTTCCTCTTACTACCTTTAAAATCCTATACAATCTGGTTAAAATTACCTTCACCAAATTTATCAATGACTCATTTTAAAATATTCCAAATTGACTTGCAATTTCTGATCTGAATGACATGATTGAGGACTGGACATTTTGTCTGATCCTCATGACCTCTTGAGCCTCTTAAAATATTCATTATACCAAAGAGATAGAGCAATGTTACTGGTTTCCATCATCTAAGACACTAAGAAGCCTAATATGGTAATGATCTAATGCACTAACATAAGAAAAGACTGAGCCATAATCCCTAATGCACTCCACACAATTTGCCCCACCTACACCCATACTTTTTACAGGACAGAACAATGTAACCCATGGGTTTGAGACTGACCTCAACTCTGCACCCTACCCCAACCCTGCAGCAAAGGGATGAAGTTGTGACAAACAACGCTCAGCCAGGGAAGTATGAGAGCAAATGGGAGTAAGATGTCATCATTTGTGAGAGGCTATACTACATCTGATAAAAGAAACTGGCATCCAGAAGATACTAATATTGTCCCCGCATAAGGAATAAAAGACCCATTTCCTGGATGCACTCTACTAACTTTTCCAACCTGATCCCTTGGTGAACTATTTCAACTCTATGCTTTCACCTTTTCTTGAGTCCCTCACTCCCTATTCTATCATCACTGTTCTTTCATGGCTAAGCCACAGCCTTGAATTCCTCACACCATTTTCAACCTTCACTTCTCTTCACATATTATTGAATAATGATAGCAAAATCCGAAAGTCATGCTCACCGAATCTACTATGAATATTGTGTTTGTTCATCCTTTGTTGCTGAAGAAGACCATGGCATCAGAGAAATAATGACATGACTTGCACTTGACTTTGTTTTGAGTGAGGGAGGGTTGTACAGGTCACTAGCCTCACTTATCCTTCAGAGCCATCTGAATCTAGTGACCAAATATTCATCAGGATGACTGGAGATGACCCAGGATAAAGCAATTGGGGTTAACTGACTTGCCCAAGGTCACACAGCTAATGAGTGTCAAGTGTCTTAGGTGAGATTTGAACTCAGATCCTCCTGACTCTTACACTGGTGCTCTATCCACTGCACTACAATCTCAACTGAGCACTCACTGTGGCTAAGCAACTATTTCATGTTTCCTTAATTGATTCTTTATCCCACTTTCATCAGTAGGTTTCCAAACCTTTTCATCCTCTTTAAACTTCCAATGCTCCCTCACCCTCTCGGCTGAGAAATCTACCTCACATTTCACTGAAAAAAAATGAGAAATATACTAGAGAGTTTCTGTTTATCTCCTACTCCCTTCTAAAATAAGGGTGAAAGGGGAGATGATAGGAGAAAACTGTGAAGCTATAAATTAATATAACAAAGAAGAAGAGTCAAGCAAAACTAATACACAAATTTGTCATGTGCAACAACATATATCTAATTCTGCAGCTGGTCCAGAATGCCTGCTTCATTCTTAGTCTTCTGGAGTTATGTTTGATTATTGCATTGATATGAGTTCTTAAGCTTTTTCCAAGTTGTTTGTCCTTATAATGCTGTTCTTACAGTATAATTTCTTCTTCTGATTTCACTTCACTCTTTATCACTTTTAACAAGTCTTCTCAGGTTACTCTGAAGTACTACTTTTTTTATTCTTATGGAACAATAACATTATCATACTTTTATGTAGAATAATTTGTTCAGTCATTTCCCAGTTAATGAATACACTTTTTTCTAACTCTACCACAACAAAAAGAGCTTCTATAAATATTTAAGTACATATGCGTTCTTTTTCATTTTTCTTTGATCTATTTGATGTATGAATCTAATAGTGGTCAAAGGGTACACACAACTTAGTGCCTTCTTGGCATACTTAAAAATTGCATGACAGACTAGGTAGATTCATAACTCCACTTGTGCATTAATGTTCTCATTTTCCTGTAACCCCTCTGCTCTACTAATCTCTTGGAACTTAAGGAGAACTTCATATTTTTTGTCTATTTGCTGTGTGTATATTTGTGTATGAATTTTTCTAAGTAGTAATGATTGGGAAAAATTGTGAATAATTTGGATTTCTTCCTTTGATAACTGCCATTTCATATCCTCTGATCAGTTATCTGTTGGTAAATTTATGCTTTTATTTATATTCATCCTTCTTTACTTCTCTCCAGCATATGAATCTGTCTCCTCTAACGGATTTTCATGACACTACTCTCTCCTGGCTCTCTTCTTATTTCTCTTGCCCCAATTTTCCACAAAGTTTCCTTTGATGGATTTTAATTTGCAACACACTAACTCACCTTGGACATTTCCAAAAGTCATTTGTCCTCTTTTCTGTATATTATTACATTGATATCATCCACTCCCATGCATTAGATTACCATCTCTATGTAAATGAGTCACATTTCCATCTCTCTGTATCTCTGTGTAGCTTTGTGTTCATATATCTATTTCTTCATTTTTTCCCGTCTATTACTATCTCTATCTCTATCTCTGTTTCTGTATCTCTCTCTCTCTCTCTCTCTCTCTTTCACTCTCTCTGTTTTTCTCTCTCTCTTTCTCTTTTCCCTTCTCTCCCTCTGTAATGTGGAGTGTGGTGTGAAGTATTAATCTCAACCAATTTTCTGCCAGATTGCTTTCTAGTTTGCCCAGCTGTTTGTTTTTTTTTTTCCATCAGGAAGTTTTTTCCCTAAATAATTTATATTTTTCATTTTATCAAGCACCAGGTTACTGTTTTATTCTTTCTGAATCTCAACTGTCTAATATGTTCCTGTAATCTATATCTGTGTTCTTTAACCAATACCAGATGGTTTTGATAACAGTGCTTCATAATACAACTTGACATCTAGAAATAGTATTCTCTCTTCATGCTTACTTCTTTTCATCATTTTTATTGATATTCTAGAGCCCTTTTTCACAATTAATTACTTTATTTTTTCAAGCTTTGTAAATTATTCTCTTGATGAATTGATTGGTAGCTCCTTTTGAAGTACAAATTCATTTTGGCATTATTGTCATCTCATTATACTGGTAAAGCCTAACCATGAGTTTGAATATTCCTTCAACTACTTAGATGGCTCTTTAATGAAGATGTACTTTGTGATTTTATCTTGTTGTCTACTCTGTGCTTTGGGAGATTGATCAACGTGTTTTATGCATTTTTGTGGCTATTTTGAATGGGATTTTCCTTTTTCATTATATCATCTATTAGCTGATTTATTTGCTATCCTTTTTATTCCCTGGATTTTCCAGTGAAAACACAGTGTTATCAGGAAAAGGAACATACTTTTATCTCCTCCTTACCTATCTTTTACATTGATTTCTTTCTTTTTTTATTCATATTGTTACCATTTTACAAATGCATTAAAACAGTCATAGGGAGAGTGACTGCAACACCCTTGTAATTGGGTTCCTTGCCTCAAGTGTCTACTCACAAAAATTAAATGTCTACTTAATGGCACGGTTGATTTTCTTTTAAAAAAAAAACATTTCTTTTTTATGTTGTTGTTTGGTATCAATGTTCATTAATGATATTGATCTATGGTTTTCTTTCTCTGTTTTGATTGTCTCTGGTTTATATATGAAGTCCATATTAACGTCACAGAAAGAATTTGACAGGACTTCTTTTTCTTGCTTTTTCAAATAGTTTAGTAATATTAGGATTAATTCTTCACTAAATGGTTGATAGAATTCACTTGCAAATCCACCTTATGCTGTTGTTTTCTCCCCCCACCCACTTTTGGAAGTTAATTTATTTTTTCTAACACAGCTTTGTATAAGTTGTCTACTTCCTATTCCATTCATCTTGACATTTAATTTTTGTAACTATTAATCCACTTTATACATATTGTCAATTTTATTGTTAAAAATTGGTTGATATGATTACTAATAATTTTTAAAATCAATCTATCTTCATTTCATTGTGAATTCAGCCTTGTCATAGTTGGCATTTGTTCTTTTCCTGTTTTAAAAAAAATAGCTAATGATTGGCTTACTCATTGTTTTAAAAGATTTCAGTTTTATTTATTAATTCAATGTTTTCTTCCTTTCAATTTTATTAAACTCTACTTTGATTTTTTTAAGGTTTTTCATTTGTTACATAATAAAGGGGAATTTCATTTTACAGTTTTCTACTTTTTTGGCAGATTTCCCATTCATGAATTTGTTTTTTTTTCTCTTTTATTGATGAACGTATTTAAAGATATGCATTTTCAGTGGTGGAGCCCAGATGGCAGAGAAAAGGCAGGACTTTGCCTGAGTTCTCCCCAAAGCCCCTCTGCATATCTTTAGATAATGCCTTAAAAGAAATTCTGGTGGAATAGATGGATGAGGTGAAAAAATTTCCATCCAAAGCCAACTTAAAAGTCATCAGGAAAGGTCTGTCACACTAGGGTCAGAGTTGAGTGAACTTCAATGCAGGCTATGTCAGTGTAGAATAGGCCTCAGAAAACTGAAAGCAGACCTTTGGAATGCCCTAATCAGCAATAGCAGTGGCAGTAGCTGTTTCTGGAACTCTAAACCCTCAGATGGTAAGGTCATTGGAAGTGTACGTGTATGTGGGGGGGTTCAGACAGCTAAACCAGTCAAAACCAGTCAAACAGCTGATCAGAAGGAGTCTCTTTGGTGGGATTGGGGAAGAACTCTGTTGCTTTGACAGTACTTGGATCCAGGTCATAGCCCACAGTCCCAATCCCAAGGTTAGAGGGGCACTAGCATTCCAGAATTTACAGCCAGAGTAAAGTAGAAACCATCTTCAATGTTCTAGGGCAGAAAAGAGTGTTTGCAGTCACTTACAGAACAGAGCACAGGCTAGAAGAGTAATAAACATACCTCTCCTAAGCTCATACTATCTTGAAGAATTAAAAACATACAGGCCCTTGAAATATTTCTAAAAAGAGCTGCACAAAACCCCTGAACCTTGGGACAGAGCACTTTCCACCCTCATAATAGAGTCCCATTTTAGAAAAAAAGTTAAGTCAAGTCAAGAAATAAGCTAGAAAAGAATTCTGATTAGAGAAAATTACCATGGTGACAAGGATCTTCAAAATCCAAACTCAGAAGAAGACAAGAAAGTCAAAACTCCTGCATCCAAAGCCTCCAAGAAAATTAAGAATTTGTCTCAGGCAAAGACTCAAACCTTGGTAAGTCTTCCAAGCTTGCATGAGCTTCCAGGAGCTGGAAAGGCAGAGTGATCAGTAAATACTCTCTCCTGCCTCCTTGATGACCTTGAAAGAACCATAAAATATTTCCCAGAAAAATCCTGGATCAACAGGAACCACAGAGGGGGCAAATAGTCTCACAACACCTGAGGCAAGGAAAATAGCTAAGGGGGAATCCTCCTACTGTGGCAGAGGCAAACCAGAAGAACAGAGGACCCAGGGCAGAAAAACTCCCACTAGGACCCAGGCAAGCCTCAGTGCCAGGAGAGGAGCCCCAAAAGGAGTGGGAACTCCCACTAGCTTCTAGGCGTGCCTCAGCACTCCAGGGGAAACAGGAAGACAACAGGGCAGCTGGGATCACCATCCCCTGAGCTTGCCTTTGCCTCAGCTCAACTGAGGAGATCTCCTGTGACCAGACCATCCCTCTCCCAAACTTAACAAGTTTTTCCACACAAGTCGGCTCAACACCAAGTTTTGCAGCTTCTAACTGAAAGAACTAGATGCCACAACACACAATCAACATCATGAACAAGGAAAAGCAAAAGAGGGGTGACAAAACCATAGAATCATTTGTGGGGATAAGGACCAAAACACAAATACCAAAGAGGTCAGTACTGAGACTGTACTTCCATCTGAAACTTCAGAAGGGACTTTGAACTGCTCTCATGCACAAACAGATCTCCTGGAACAGCTGAAGAAAGAAATAGAAGAAAAACAGGCCAAGGATTTTAAAATTATTAAAAAAGAACTCACTGATGAGAACATCTCTTTGAAAAGGAAAATTGAACAAATGAAAAGGAAGTACAAAAATTAACTGGAGAAAATAACTCCCTAAAAGTAACAGTTGGTCAAATGGAAAAGGAAGCACAAAACCTACTGGGAAAATTGAACAAATGGACAAAGAAGTACAAAAATTAACTGGAGAAAATAACTCCTTAAAAGGAAAAATTGGACAGGCAGGAAAGGGGATGCAAAAGTTAACTGAAGAAAACAATTTGAGAAAGATTAGAATTGGGCAAGTAGAAACTAATGACTCAATGAGACAGCAAGAATCAGTCAAACAAAATCTGAAGAATGAAAAGATAGAAGAAAATGTAAAATATCTAATTGGAAAAACAACTGACCTGGAAAATAGATCCAGGAGAGACAATTTAAGAATTATTGGCCTGCCAGAGAGCCATGATGAAAAAAAGAGTCTGGACAATATCTTCCAGGAAATCATCAAGGAAAACTGCCCAGAAGTGCTAGATTCAGGGGGCAAAACAGTCATCGAAAGAATCCATCATTCACATCCTGAAAGGGATCCCAAACTCAAAACCTCAAGAAATATCTTTGCCAAATTCCAGAACTATCAAGTGAAGGAAAAAGTACTACAGGCAGCCAGACAGAAACAATTCAAATATCAAAGAGCTACAGTTAGGATCACATAGGACCTTGCAGCTTCTACATTAAAAGATCGAAGGAATTGAATCCAATATTCCATAAGGCAAAGGAGCTGGGACTACAACCAAGGATCAACTACCCAGCAAAGTTCAGCATAACATTACAAGCAACAAGACAGTCATTCAACAAAGTAAAGAATTTCCAGACCTTCCTGATAAAAACACCAGAACTTAATAGACAATTGTATCTTCAAATGCAGGTCTCAAGAGAAGCATAAAAAGGTAAACAGGGAGGGGAAAAACAAAACAAAACAAAACAACTTGCTACTCAATTTGGGCAAACTGTTTACCTCCCTATAAGGGAAGATGATGCCTCTTAATCTTGAGAATTGTGCATCTATTATGAAATATAAAATGGATATACATAGAGGGAACGGGTACAAAGTAAATGATGTCATGTTAAAAATATGATTTAAGTATGCTGAAGGCATTGTAACAGGAGGTATGAAAAGGAGGAAGCAGAAAATGGCAAATTTCATCACAGGTAGAAATACAAAATTATAGTAGAGGGAAAGGGAGGGGGGAGATGAGCATTGTTTGAGAGGTACTATCATTTGATTTGTTTCAAGGAGGGAGCAATAAACTTAAGTAGATAACACTAGATCTATAGGTAGTAGGAGGGGAAGGGGGAAGAAAGGGGAGGGAAGATAAAAGGGAGTGAAGAAACAGTAAGGGTAAAGGGGAGTAAAAGGGAGAGGGGCTAAAAGAGGAAGGGAAGGCTGCAGGAGGAGGTGGTGAAAAGTAATATTATTGAGGAGGGGAAAGGAGACAGGAGAGCTAAAAGCACAAATAGTGGGAAAGAGGATGGAGGGAAATACACAGATTGTAATCATAACTGTGAATGTGAATGAAATGAACTGCCCCATAAAATGGAGATGGACAGCAGAATAGATTAAAAACCATAATCCAACAATATGTTGTTTACAAGAAACACATTTGAAATGGAGGGGTACACACAGGATAAAGGTAAAAGGGTGGAGCAAAATATATTGTGCTTCAGCTGATGCAGGAAAAGCAGGAGTAGTAATCCTAATCTCAGACAAAGTAAAAGTAGAAATAGATCTAATCAAAAGAGATAATGATGGAAACTATATCCTGCTAAAAGGCACCATAGAAAATGAAGCAATATCATTACTAAACATGTATACTCCAAGTGGTATAGCATCCAAATTCTTAGAGGAGACATTGGGGGAGTTGAAGGAAGAAATTGACAGCAAAGCTATACTAGTGGGAAACCTCAACCTACCCCTCTCTGAACTTGATAAATCTAACCTCAGAATAAATAAGAAAGAGGTTAAGGAGGTAAATAAAACCCTGGATAAGGTAGATATGATAGATCTCTGGAGAAAACTGAATGGGAATAGAAAAGAATATACCCTTTTCTCAGCAGTACATGGCACACTTACAAAAATTGACCATGTACTAGGGCATAAAAACCTCACAGTGCAGTGCAAAAAGAGAGAGATAATCAATGCATCCTTCTCAGATCATAATTCAATAAAAATTTTGTGTAATAAAAGACCATGAAAAGATAAACCAAAATGCAATTGGAAACAAAATAATCTAATCCTAAAGAAGGAGTGGGTTAAAGAAGAAATCATAGAAACAAACAACAACTTCATTCAAGAGAATGGCAATAATGAGGCAACCTACCAAATCTTATGGTATACTGCAAAAGTAGTTCTTAGGGGAAGTTTTATATCTTTGAATGTCGACATGAATAAAATAGAGAAGGAGGAGATCAATGACTTGACCATGCAGCTGAAAAAACTAAAAAAAGAACAAATTGAAAATCTCCCAGTAAATGCCCAATTAGAAATGCTGAAAACCAAAGAAGAAATTAATAAAACTGAAATTGAGAAAACTATTGAATAAATAAGTAAAACCAATAATTGGTTTTATGAAAAAAACTAATAAAATTGATAAACCTTTGGTCAATTTGATTTAAAAAAAGAAAGAAGAAAATCAAATTACTAATATTAAAAATGAAAGGAGTGAGCTCACTTCCAATGAGGAGGAAATTAAAATAATAATTATAAATTATTTTGCCTAACTTTATGCCCACAAATTAGATAATCTAAATAAGATGGATGAGTATTTTAAAAAATACAAATTGCCCAGATTAACAGAAGAGGAAGTTGAATACTTAAAGAACCTCATCTCAGAAAAAGAAATTGAACAAACCATCAATGAACTCCCTAGGAAAAAATCTTCAGGGCCAGATGGATTTGCAAGTGAATTCTATCAAATATTTAAAGAATAGTTAATTCTAATACTATGCAGACTATTATTGTAAATTAGAGGAGTCCTCCCAATTTCTTTTTATGATCCAAGAATGGTTTTCAGACTTAAACCAGGCAGACACAAAACAGAGAAAGAAAATTCTAGACCAATTTCTCTAGTGAATATAGATGAAAAAATTTTAAATAAGATTTTAGCAAAAAGAATACAGCATCTTATCATAAAAATAATACATTATGATCATGTAGGATTCATACCAGGAATGCAGGGCCAGTTCAATATTAGGAAAATTATTAGTATTATCAATCATATCAACAACAAAACTAACAAAAACCACATGATTATCTCAATAGATGCAGAAAAAGTTTTTGGCAAAATACAACACCCATTCCTGTTAAAAACACTGGAGAACATAGGAATAAAGGGAACATTCCATAAAATAATACGCAGTATCTACCTAAAACCTTCAGCAAGCATTATATGCAATGGGGATAAGCTAGATTCATTTCCAATAAGATCAGGTGTGAAACAAGGATGTCTCATTATCACCACTATTATTCAATATGGTACTGGAAATGTTAGCTGTGGCAATTAGACAAGATAAAGAAACTGAAGGAATAAGAATAGGCAAAGAAGAAACTAAGTTATAGTTCTTTGCAGATGATATGATGATATACTTAGAGAATCCCAGAGACTCAAGTAAAAAGCTACTTGAAATAATAAACAACTTTGGCAAAGTTGCAGGTTACAAAATAAACCCTCCCAAATCTTCTGCATTCCTATATATTAGCAACAAAGTCCAACAGCAAGAGATCGAAAGAGAAATCCCATTTAAAGCTAGGGTAGACACTATAAAATGCTTGGGAGTTTACCTGCCAAAACAAACCTAGGGACTATAGAAACACACTTACAAGACACTTTTTGCACAAATAAAGTCAGATTTAAGTAAGTGGAAAACCATCAGTTGCTCATGGGTAGGCCGAGCTAATATAACAAAAATGACAATTCTACCTAAATTAATTTACTTATTTAGTGCCATACCAATTAAACTATCAGATAATTATTTTCTAGAGCTGGATAAAATAATATCAAAATTCATCTGGAAGAACAAAAGGTCCAGAATGTCAAAGGGACAAATGAAAAGAAATGCTAGGGAAGGTGGCCTAGTGCTACCAGATCTCAAATTGTGCTACAAAGCAACAATTATCTAAACCACTTGGCACTGGCTAAGATACCCAAAGCTAGACAAGTGGAATAGACTTGGCACTCAAGACACAGTAGGCCAGGAATACAGCAATCTCCTGTATGATAAACCCAAGGACCCCAGCTTCTGGGATAAGAACTCACTGTTGAACAAAAATTGCTGGGAAAACTGGATAATAGTGTGGTAGAAACTGGGCATAGACCCATGCATGACACCATACACAAGAATAAAGTCCACATGGGTACATGATTTAGGTATAAAGACTGATACCATGGACAAACTGGAGGAGCAAGGAATAGTGTATTTATCAGATTTATGGAGAAGAGAAGAATTTTTTACTAAAGAAGAGATAGAAATTATGAAATGCAAGATGGATAACTTTGATTACATTAAACCAAAAAGTTTTTGCACAACCAAACCCAATGCAACCAAAATTTGGAGGGATATAGTAAATTGAGAAAGAATTTTTACAGCTAATCTTGGGGATAAAGGCCTCATTTCTGGAATATATAGAGAACTCAGTCAAATGTACAGCAATATGAGTCATTCCCTAATTGATAAATAGTCAAAGGATATGAACAGCAATTTTCAGAGGAAGAAATTAAAGATATCTATAATTATATGAAAAAATGCTCTAAATCACTTTTGATTAGAGCAATGCAAATCAAAACAACTGAGATACCACATCACACCTATAAGATTGGCAAACATGACAGAACAGGAAAATGACAAATGTTGGAGAGGATGTGGGAGAGTTGGAACACAAATTAATTGTTGGTGGAGCAGTGAACTCATCCAACCATTCTGGAGAGTGGTTTGGAACTATGCCCAAAGGTCTACAAAAATGTGCATACCCTTTGACCCAGCAGTATTGCTACTAGGACTGTATCCCAAGAGATCATAAAAATGGGAAAGGGTCCCACATGTACAAAAATATTTATAGTAGCTCTCTTTGTAGTTGCCAAAAAGCAGAAATCAAGGGGATGCCCATCAATTGGGGAATGGCTGAATAAGTTGTAGTATATGAATGTAATGGAGTACTATTGTGCCATAAGAAATGAGGAACAAGAAGACTTCAGAGAGGCCTGGAATGACTTATATGATCTGATGCTGAGTGAAAGGAGCAGAACCTGGAGAACTTTGTGCACAGCAACAACCACAGCGTGAGAGAGTTTTTTTCTGGTAGACTTGGAACTTTGTAATAATGCAAGAATTTAAAAAAAAAATAATTCCCAATGGTTTTCTAAGACAAAATGTCTTCCACACTCAGAGAAAGAGCTATGGAGTTCATTTGCAGAATATAACAGATCATGTTTGTATGTGTGTGTGTGTGTGTGTGTGTGTGTGTATGTGTATTATGTTTTGATTTGTTATATGATTTCTTCTATTTATTTTAGTTCATCTACACAGCATGACCACAGTGAAAATGTATTCAATAGGAAAGTATATGTAGATCCTATATAGAACTGTATGGCGTCTTGGGGAAGGAGGGGGGTGGTGGGGGTAGGTGAGGGGGTAAAAATCTAAATTTTTTGGTAGTGATTGTATTACATCAAAAATAAATAAATAAATGAATGAATTTTAAAATATAAAAATCTTAATCCATTTAAAAAAATAAAATAAAATTCTATTGTTTTACTTATTTATTTATTTTATTTATCTAGATCATAAGGGGGGTAAATTGAAGCCCCTCAATATTACAGTTTTGTAATCTCCCAGTAAGATATTTAACTTCATTTCATTTCCCTTAAGTCCTTTTGATATTGTTTTTCTATTTGAAAGAATGTATTTACATATTCAAATATATTGGTGTGTGTATGCATGTGCACCCATATGTGTAAATGTGTGTGTTTCTTTATTTGCGTGTGCATGTTTTCTTCTTTCCTTTGGTCAGTTCACATGGAAGTGAGGTTTACTGTCCCAACCCCTTACTTCTTGTTAAATAGACATACTACTGTACCACAATTATGTGAGATGATTTTCTCCATCCTTCTTCTCTCTTCCCTCTGTCCATGTATTCCTCTCCTTCTATCTTTCCATTCTTTTCTTAAGATCATGAAACCATAAGAGAACCACTCTTAGGTCCTCTTTCTGATTATAACACTTGATGACAGAATTCTAAGATGATACATGTATCATTTTTCCAACTGCTTCTTGACTTTGAGCTTCATGTTAGGGTCAGGCTCTCAGAACTTTTAAGAAGCATGTCTGAGTTAAGCTTGTATCCTCTTGGCATATTGCGCTGCTTTCTAGGAGTATGGGATTTTTTGTTTTCCCTGGATCATGAGGAGAGCTCATGTTGGAGCCCTGCAATCTTTCAGTACTCCCAAAGTGGTGTCATTTGGAGCAAAGTCTGTTTTCTAACCTTCTAGTCTGAGTGATCCTTTTTTCTTTTTCAAATTTCCCTATCTGGACCAAGCTGGGTATATTTTCTATGTCTTTATGGAGGAATTGTGCTGGATAATCTAAATTAAACTTTTTCTTGCTTCTCTGAAACCTTGACTCTGCCTGTCCAAATTGATTTTCCTCAAGTAAGCTTCCAAACATGTTGCTCCCATACACGATAAATTTCATCGGCTACCTATTACTTCCGAAATCAAATAGAGTCGTTTAAGTATGTAAAACTATTTAGAACTTGGTCCATTCTAATCTTATAATACTTAGCTACCCATTCACACCTTCTACACTCACTGTAATTCAGCTAGTCTGAATTCTGTTTCTCACACATAACACTCCCCATGCTTTTATACTGAATGTCATCTCATGTCTGAATTAATTTCCTTTTTCTCCTCCCCCACTTAGTTTCTCTGGTTTCCTTAAAGATTCAACTCAACAGTAGATCTTTCTTCCTTAACCAAAACCCCAGTTCCTAATACCTTTATCTCTGAGATTCCCATTCAATTAATCAAAATATGTGGTGCGTGTATAGCCATTTATACGTTGTCTCATTGAAATGTGAAACCTTTGAGGGTGGATACTACTTTTACCTTTCCTTTCACTTAGTTAATACTTGTTAAATGCTTTAGGGTATAACCTCATTTGGGACACATGCCCCTGATCAGTTATATATGAAGTAGCAAAGACTTTAAACATCTGTCTGATCATTTTATTGCTCCCCAAAATCCAAATCAGCCTTGCCTCTTTTCATGCCCACACTGTTGTCTAAAAGCTTTGAAGCAGCAGTCAAGAACTTCTCTAGTAATTGGTTACTGAGCCACCAATCAGCATCAACTAACTGAAATGATCACTAAAAGCTATGACACTGATCTATTGTTTAGCCAGCCAGTAACATTTGTGGAAATAATATTGATGAAAAAAATTTTACCCACATTTTGACATGCTCTCTGCAGTGGTGTTAAAAACAAACAACAAAACAAAATAAGCTCACAGACCTGAGAAACCTTTTGCAATAAAGTTCTTTGGGAAGAATTTCTTCTTTCCCCACAATGCTGGAGATACTATCTTCTAGTTTCCCTTTCTGCATGTGTGATTTTGATTGCATTAACATTTAGGTAAAGAAGGACCTTGTTCATTTCAAGGACTTCATATTCAATGCAAGCTAGTTTTGTAGCACCTTAAAGAAAAAACAGTGGATTTGGAATCAAACGGTCTGAGATCTAATACTGACTTTTCATTGACTGTTGTATGACAGTTATATGCCATAACTTCACTCCTGTGGACCTTCTTTTACTCAGCTATAAAATATGCACTGACACTAGATGATCTCTAAGCTAGGTTGTAGCTAAACTAACATTCATTTTATGGTTCTATGATTAGATAGCCAGCAGACTGACAGAGACTGGATATTAATCTAAAATTTAAGTGACTCTTAACCTGAATTAGTGTGCCTAAAGACCCCTCATGTTTAGAGGGCATGAATTGGATGAGATTGAGTAGTGGTTAGTTAGAAAAAATTAGAACTGGGACAAAACAGTGCCATGAAAATTGGAAAGAGTGGTCAACAATATCAAAAGTCACAGAGAAGTTAAGAAAGATTAAGGTTGAGAAAAAATCTTTAGATTTCCCAGTTATGACACCATTTGTAACTTTGGAAAGATCAAATTCAGGTAAATGATGACATGATGAAACTGCAAGCCAAACAGAAGCTGATTAGAGGGGGAGATGGGAAAAAAAAAACAACTAGTGTAAATAGTTTTCTATAATCATTTAGCTAGGAAAGAGAAGGGATACACTGTATAAAAGCTAGCAAGGATGATTGGTTCAATCAAGTGAAAGTAATCATGATGTATAAATTTGTTGCTATGGGAAATTGACTTGATGTGAAAAAAATCAATTGACTAGTGGTTTTTTTTTTTTTAATACTCAAGTTAATTCACTCAAATATTTGTTACGTCATCTGTTTTGGCAGCTGCCTATATGTTGTTCTTTTTGGTATAGTATAATTTCCTGACCTGCTTATCATGGATCTAGTACATCACCAAGCTTCAGTGTATTACAAGTAGTTTAGGTCTGCATCTGCCCATATCCCCCTTATGCAAGAATTCAACACCTATGCTTTCTAGAATATTCAGCTGATTCTCTTCATCCTCAAACTATACTCCGGTCACACAGGGTCTACAGCATCATCATTTCATGTGATTTCAGGGCACCTCTCTTAGTTTTGCCTTTTATATCAGCTTTTCAAAATGTTTGGTTAGTACCTTTGCAATTTAACCGACACAATGTTTCTTTCTAAGCATCCCTAAACTTAGGAGATAGTACTAGAGGGAGGAAATATTTCAGAACATGTAGTGAAAAGTTTCACTGCATTGGCATATGCAGCATATAATTGTTTCAGGTTTATATTGTACAGGGTTGAATTTTCAGGAGTTCTGCTACAATGTTCTTTTTGCTTTGGTAATGTGCTCTTGTAAGACATAGTAAGTTTCATGACAGGACACTATTTATTGTTTTCTTAGCATAAAAATTATAACACTTTGTTAAAACAACTCAACATAGGCTATTTAACAAAGAAGACAATTTTATAGCAAGTGAAAAAAAGAAATACTTGCATTCCTAAAGTCTTTATTTCATTTTTCTCAATTATACGTAAAGAAAAATTTTAGCATCCTCTTTTTTTAAATTTTCAGTTCCATTTTCTCTCCCTTCCATCTCTCCCCCTCCAGGAGAAAGCAAGAAATTTTATATAGATTATATGTGTGAAGTCATGCAAAACATTTCCATATTAACTATGTTGCAAAGGAAAATGCAGACAGAAGAAGAAGAAGAAGAAGAAGAAGAAGAAGAAGAAGAAGAAGAAGATGTTTGTGTGTTTATTCTTTGTTGCTGAAGAAGACCATGCTATCAGAGAAGTAATGACATGACTTGCACTTGACTTTGTTTTGAGTGACGGAAGGCTGTGCAGGTCACCAGCCTCACTTCTCCTCCAGAGCCATCTGAATCCAGTGACCAGATATTCATCAGGATAACTGGAGATGACCTAGGAGGAGCAATTGGGGTTAAGTGACTTGCCCAAGGTCACACAACTAGTGAATGTCAAATGTCTGAGGTGAGATTTGAACTCAGGTACTCCTGACTCCTGCACTGGTGCTCTATCCAATGCACCACCAAGGAAGGAAGGAAGGAAGGAAGGAAGGAAGGAAGGAAGGAAGGAAGGAAGGAAGGAAGGAAGGAAGGAAGGAAGGAAGGAAGGAAGGAAGGGAAGGAGGGAGGGAAAGAAGGGGAACGGAAGGAGGAAGAGTACCATGAACAATGTTCTCCTGGCTTGCGTTGCTTTACTTTGTGTCAGTTCATGTAAATCTTACCAATTTTTTTCAGAAAGCATCCTGCTCATCAATTTTTATAGCACAATACCATTCCACCACAATCGGATATCACAACTTGTTCAGTCATTCCCCAATTGATGGGTATCCCCTTAATTTCTAATAATTTGCCAACACAAAAAGGGCTGTCATAAATATGTTAGTACATATACATTTTTTATCTTTTTCTTTGATCTTTTTAAGGTATAGATCTAGTAGTGGCATTTCTGAATCAGAGGGTATGCACAGTTTGATAGCCCTTTAGGCAAACATTCAAATTATTCTCCAGAATGATTAGATCAGTTCACAATTCCACAAACAGGTTTTCCTCATCATTTTCCTTTTTTTGTCATACTGATTAATCTGATAAGTGTAAGGTTATATCTCAGAGTTGGTTTAATTAGTATTTCTCTTATCAATAATAATTTAAAGCAATTTTCCATATGATTATAGAGAACTTTGATTTCTTCTAAAAACTGTCTATTTATATCCTTCGACTACTTATCAATTTGAGAATGACTCTTATTCTTCTAAATTTGACTCAGTTCTCTATATATTTGAGAAATGAGACCTTTAACACAGAAACTTGCTGAAAAACTGTTCCCCCAGTTTCCTACCTTCCTTTTAATCTTGACTGTATTGGTTGTGTTTGTGCAAAAAGCTTTTTAATTTGGTGTAATTAAAAATATTTGTTTTACATCCCACAATGCTCTCTGTCTCTTGTTTTTTCATAAATTTTCCCCTTATCCATAAATCTGACAAATAAAACATTCCATGCTCCCCTAATTTGTTTATGATATCATTATTTATTACTAAATCATGTAGCTATTTTGACCTTATCATGGTATACTGTATGAGATATTGTTCCATACTGACTTTCTGCCAAACCGCTTTCCAGTTTTCCACAGTAGTTTCTGTCAAATAGTGAGCTCTCCTCCAAAAATCTTGAATCTTTGCATTTGTCAGACATTAGATTACTATGGTCAATTACTACTGTGTATTGTGTACCTAGTCTATTCCATTGATCCACTATATTATTTCTTAGTCAGTACAAGATTGGTTCAATGATTACTACCTCACAATACAGTCTGAGGTGTTGTACTACTAGGCTACCTTCCTGCACATTTTTATTCATTGATTCCCTTAATATTATTGCCCATCTGTTTTACTAGATGAATTTTTATTTCTAATCCCTTGTGCTACAAAATACTCTTTTGGAAATGTGGTAATTTGATTGATATGGCACTGAATAAGTAAATTAATTTAGGTACAATTGTCATTTTTTATTATATTGACTGTCTACCTATGAGCAAAATATATTTATTCTGAATTGCTTAAATCTGGCTTTACGTGATAAGTGTTTTGTAATTGTATTCATGTATAGTTCCTGGTTTTGTCTTGTCAGATAGACTTCGGAGTATTGTATATTACATGCAATTTTTAAATGGAATTTATTTTTCTGTCTCTTTCTGCTAAGCCTTCTCAATAATATATAGAAATGCTGATGATTTATGTGAGCTTATTTTATATTCTGCAACATTGTTGAAATTGTTAATCATTTCACCTAGTATTTTAGTTGATTCTTTCAGATTCTTTAAGTATACAATGATATCACTTGCAAAAAAATGACGGTTTTATTCCTTATGGCCTATTTTAAATCCTACAATTTCCTTTTTCTAGTCTAATTGCTATAGTCAGCAATTCTAATATTATATTGAATAATAGTGGTAATAATAATAAGCATCCTTGCTTCACCTCTAATATCACTGGAAAGGCTTCTACCTTGCCTCTATTACAGGTAATGCTTTCTGATGGTTTGAAGGAAACCTCCAGAAATTCCTATACTTTCAAGTATATACTGAATCTATTAAGATAATCATATGACTTTATTTGTTATTGATATGATCAGTTAAGCTGATAATTTTCCTAATATTGATTCAGCCTTACATTCCTGTATGGAATGCTCATAGTATATGATCCATGAGATATGTTGCTGCGATCCTCTTGCTAGAATTTCATTAAGGGAATTGTTCTATGGTTTTGTTTTGTTTTCCTGTATTTTTTGCTCTTCTTGGCTTAAGAATCAGCACCATATTTGTGTTATAAATGGAATTTGTAGAACTCCTTATTCACTTATGTTTTCAAATAGTTTATATAGTAATGGCATTAGTTTTTCTTCAAATGTTTAATAGGATTCACTTGTGAATCCAACTGGTGCTGAGGATTTTTCTTACAGAATTCACCGATGGCTTATTCAATTTATTTCTCTACAATAGGATTATTTAATTATTCTATTTTCTTTTCTGTTAATCTGATCAGTTTATATTTTTGGAAATGTTGATCATTTCACTCATAGTGTCAGATTATTTTGGCACATAATTGGGCAAAATAACTCCTAATAAATGCTTTAGCTTCATCTTCATTGATAGTGAACTCGCTTTTTAATTTTCATTTTTGATATTGGCAATTTACTTTCCTTCTTTTTTTATAAATTAAATTAGCCAATAATTTATTTTAAGTTTTCATAAAGATCATGTTTTTTATTTTATTAATTTCTTCCTTCATATTTAAGATATTAAATTGGTGTTTAATTGAGGATTTTTTTTCTGAGTTTTTTAATTTCATGTTCAATTCATTCATTTGTTCTTTCTCTTTTTTATTGATATAAATGTTTAGAGATAAAAATTTTTTCCCATAAATACTACTTTTGTTGAATTGCATAAATTTTGGTATGTTGTCACATTGTTATCATTCTATCTAATGAAATTATTGATGATTTCTATGATTTGAGCTTTACCTCATCAATTCCATAGAATTACTTTATTTAATTTTTAATCTATCTTTTTTGGACCTTTATTGAATGTAATTTTTATTGCATTTTGATGTGAAAAGAGTACAATTAATATTTTTTCCTTATCTGTATTTGGTTGGGAGGTTTTTATGCCTTAATACATGTTCATTTTTTGTGAACATATCATATACAGATAAGAAAAAGGTATACTCTTTCTATTCTCATTCGATTTACTCTTGAAGTTTATCATGTCTAACTTTTCTACAATTCTTTTCAAAACTTCCTTAATTTCTTTCTTTTTCATTTTTTGTTACTTTTATCTGGTTCCAAGAGGTAAAAATTGAGATCTCTCACTAGTATAGTTGTATTATGTATTTCCTCCTGCAACTCATTTAACTTTTCCTTTAAGAATTTGGATGCTTTGCCATTTGATGCATATTTACTTACTATTGACATTACTTCATTGTGTATGGTAACTTTTCACAAAATATTGTTTCTCTGATTATCTCTTTTAATTGTAATTATTTTTGCTTTTGTTTTATCTGAGATCATGACTGCTATCCCTGCTTTAAAAAAAACAAAAACAAAAACAAAAAACCTTAGTTAAAACACATCAAATAATAGGCATTGTCATAGAAAATTATTGTATGGCAGGAAAATTTAATTTATGTATGTCAACTTTTATAAGAATGAGACTAAAAAGTCTAGAAACTGTATCAGTCAGGAAATTCTTCATCTCATTTTTAAGAAGAGAGATGGTTGTCCAGCAAAAAGGTAATTTAGAGAATGAATTGCTTTAGGATTTCTTGTATGCCTGCTGCCAAAAATATGGCTAACCACAAAGACTCTTGTAAATTTTAATTATTCTGGTTTGGGAAGATAGGAAAATATCAGAATAGTTCTCAGTCAGAAGTGACAATGGTTGGGGACTTTTGAAGAGAATAAGAGAAGAAAGAGGTGACAACTGGCCTGGGGCAGCACCTGAAATCTGCCATATCTGCAGTTCTCTTCTTTACCCTATGAGAAATGATTTCTAAAAGGATTAGGTATAAGGTATGTGAATGTGTATCTTGTTATGTGCACTCATGCTGGTAGCAGGAAAATTGAGAACAACAAGTCAGCTAAGAGGATTGAATAAGCAGACCCTACCTATTCATGCCCTTGCTTACATTTATTGTTTTTATTTTCCCACTAAAGAATATATTACTTAGATTTAGTATTATTTCATTACATCTATGATTGAACCAGTTCTTATATTGTGGAATAATTTTCTTCCTTTCTTTTATTTCCTTACTTAATTATTTACTCTACCACTAAATAAATTTACTCTACCAGTAAATCATTTTTATTTCTTAAAGGAATTCTTGTTGGGCTCGTGTCTAAGTCGTATTTTTCTTCAAGGCTTTGATTGAGGCTTTTAGTACTTTTTTTATTCTGAATTTGTGTCTTAATCTTCCCCATTACCATAGTAGCTTCAATGGCAGAATTTTTTGACTTTAACATTCCAGAATTCAATTTGAGGCATTATTTTAAAGTTGTTTGGAGGAAAATGCTGAGAAAACCCAGCTGAGAGCTTTCTCTACTCAAACATCTTGGCTCCATGCCCAGAACTCCACCAAAACTTTTAAAGGAATAATTTAACTAGGGAGTAAATTGAGCACCTGGATGGAGTTGTCTTTAAAACAGTTAACAACTAATATTTTCCCCTGAAAACAGGTTTCATTTCTAACTATGATGATACCTATTACTGTATTCTCAAGCTCTTGTCTTGAGGGATGTGTTGCAGATTAATTGCACCATCTTGAAATTCTTCATTTTGGATGAATTCAACTTTAATTCTTCAGGGAATGTGGCATTCCAGAACTCACAGCTATTTAACATCATTAGATATATATCATCATTAAAAATATTGATCTTTATTTTAGATCAGAGATATTTGCTACTAATATTTTTTGTTCCAATCTTTTGGAATAATTCCCATTGTTTGGAATCTTCCTGTCTTTGAGATATTTTGAAAACTGATCCTGAAATGCCTTTAAATGTATGCCTAGGATAGCTTTCTGCTCTCAAAACTTGATAAGGCAAACTCAACAAGTGATTAAGCAGCCTTTTCTGAAAGACCTCCAGTGAAAGAGAACTCACTAGTCAGAGAAATCTAGTATAATATTTAGTAGGCCTAGTTTTTGCAAAGTTTTTCCTTCATTAAACCAAAATATATCTCTTTGCAATTTTTACCTATTTTCCCTAATTCTGCATTCTGTGAACAAGCAAAAACAACCAATGATTGCAAAGTAAAAGTGATGCAAAATTACTTTCCTTCAGGGGAGATGATGTTCACATATATAAATATATGGAAAATATATACAAAACTAGATAATATAGGAAGATAATGATAACATCTGGGGTGGCACTTGAGCTATGCTTTGAAGAAAAATAGAGAACCTATGAGGCAAACATGAGAAACATGGTGCATTAATGGCATTGGGTGCAAGAAGTGAAAAAGACATTGAGACAGGTGATGGAACGTATTATACAAGGAACAGTAACACATTCATTTTAGTTAAAGACTCTATTAAACCTGAAGAGGAAAAATGTGCAAACTGCTGGAATAGTAGGTTGAAGCCTATTTGCGAAGGGCTTTAAATATTAGACAGAAATACTAAATTTGGTTTTCAGTGTAATAGTAATTCCTTGAGTAGAGAAGACACACTTGTACTTTAGGGCAATCAGTTTGTCAGGTAAATCCCTCTTTCAGGCCACAGTTCTTTAAGCAGTTAAAGACAGTTATCATGTCCCCTAGAATCTTCTCAAGTTAAGACTGGGTATTATTATGATATAGACAAGACAGTCATTAGTTTAGTTATTTTTACTAACTGAGACTTATAGGAGTCAAACCAATTGTATAGGGTCACATGACTAAGTGAATAAGCCATACCTAGAAGTATAATCTTCTGACTCCCAGGTCAAGTTCTTTTAATTTCATTATTGGAGATGGAGGAAAAAGCTAAAGAAGAATATGGGATATGTTGAATATTTGATATTCACTTCTAAAACAATTATGCTTTCCCCTGGGGTAATAACTTAGCTTATCACTGGGAAGAGGAAGTTTATGAACATGCTCACTGTCATACTGTTGTTTGCCAGGCCTAGAGGCCTGTGTGGGCTACCCGAGTCTTCTTACCTCACCTCCGAGGTCTTTGGTTGGCCAAAACCGGATGCTCATATGAGAGAAAGGACGTTCCAGAGTCGAACAAGGGTTGAGCTTTATTTCAGGGTCTAGGTTACAAGTGCAGGGAGGTCTTCCTTAGGAGGAAGAGGTGGAGATTTCCTAAGGAGGCTAGGATCTTAAGGGATTGGAAGTAGAAGTACAAGCGGGGAGAGAGGGGGAGGGGAGAGAGGAAAGAGAGAAGCGGAGCCTACTGTGCTCTTGGCTCCTCACGTGCTAAGAGAGCTTTTAGGCTTCCTCAATCCTACTTAACCTTCAGCCACATAGTTTTGCATCTGAATACCGTGCTGTTAGGTAACTAGGTGTGCCCAGATCCGGGACCATCTCGAGGGCGGGGAGATCTCTCCCCCATCATGTTTCTCACGGGAAGAGGCGGAATTACTCGAGATAGCTCGGTTCACCTCGATCCCCTGCCGTTTCCTGGGAGGGTCTCGTGAGACCTCTAAGATTTAGAAGCTCCCACCTTTACCCGCCCGAGACTGTCCACACGGAACTGAGCTTCCAATCCCAACAGTTGTTGAATATCAGGTGGGAACTTCCTCCTTTTTCCCTTCACCTCCATTTTCCTGCCTCAACAGACCCAACTAGTTCCACGAGATTAGCTTATTATCTCTTCACAAGGAATTCCCTAAGAGACTTACTCATTTGGAGTTAAAAAGAAGTATCATTCATAAAAAAAATTCTGAAAGAAGACAGAAATACACAATAGAGCAAGCTCCCTATTAAATTTTTTAATCTATGAATTGAATTAATAAGAAATTTATATTTTACAAATTTTTAATGTTTTAATTAGACCACCTTTTAACATCCAAATCCATATAAAACTATTGTTATATCAAAATCTGGAGAAAATTTATTTATGGTTAGTGGGTCGTAAGAAAGAAAAAGTTAAATTAACATATGCCTACTATCATTTATTTAGACTTAAAATTATGGTATGCTTTCAAATCATTTATAAAGCGATATAAAGCAGAATTTCTTCAAACCAAGAAATACTAAGGACTATCTTTACCATACACAGATACATTTGAAAGCAAGTTATCAACATAGCAGCTGTTTTTGTTACTAATAAATGATACAAATGATATTACCTAGCAAGTATATGCTGCTTTAAAATTTATAAAGCCTTTTATATAAATTAATTAATTGATTTATAAAGAATTTTTCACACATCAAGATAAAGAAGTGAGTAATGTATCTATTATCTTTATTTTACAGATTAGGAACCTGAGACATAGAAAGTTCAAATGGTCAGGTTCCTAAAGCAAGCATAAATTTGAGCTGGGAATTAATCTCAAATCTTCTGATTATTCAATCAGATACTCTTAAAAATCTGTATCTGGGGGAAAAATTGTTGTTATTGTTCAGTCATTTTCAGCTGTGTCTGACTCTTCATGATCCTATTTAGGGTTTTCTTGGCAAAGACACTCTAATAGTTTGCCATTTTCTTCTCCATCTCATTTTACAGATGAGAAAACAGAAGCAAACAGGATTTTTTTTTTATTTAGCTTTTAACATTTATTTTCACAAAATTTTGGGTTACAAATTTTCTCCCCTTTTATCCCCTCCCCACCCAAACCCAAGCATTGTAATTGCCCCTGTAACCAATCTGCTCTCTCTTCTATCCTCCCTCTCTGCCCTTGTCTCCTTCTTCTCTTTTGTCCTGTAGGGCCAGATAGCTTTCTTTACCCCTTAACCTGTATTTTTTATTTCCTAGTGGTAAGAACATTACAGTTGATCCTAACACTTTGAGTTCCAACTTCTTTAGCTCCCTCCCTCTCCACCCCTTCCCTTTGGAAGGTAAGCAATTCAATATAGGCCAAATATGTGTAGTTTTGCAAATGATTTCCATAATAGTTGTGTTGTATAGGACTAACTATTTCCCTCCATCCTATCCTGTCCCCCATTACTTCTATTCTCTTATGATCCTTTCCCTCCCCATGAGTGTCGACCTTGGATTGCATTCTCCTCCCCATGCCCTCCCCTCTATCATCCCCCCCACCCTGCTTGTGCCCTTGTCCCCCACTCTCCTGTATTGTGAGATAGGTTTTCCTATCAAAATGAGTGTGCATTTTATTCTTTCCTTTAGTGGAATGTGATGAGAGTAGACCTCATGTTTTTCTCTCGCCTCCCCTCTTTATCCCTCCACTAATGAGTCTTTTGCTTGCCTCTTTTATGAGAGATAATTTGCCCCATTCAATTTCTCCCTTTCTCCTCCCAATATTTCTCTCTCACTGCTTGATTTCATTTTTTTTTAAGATATGATCCCATCCTCTTCAATTCACTCTGTGCACTCTGTCTCTATGTATGTGTGCGTGTGTGCATGTGTGTGTGTGTACTCCCACTCAGTACCCAGATACTGAAATGTTTCAAGAGTTACAAATATTGTCTTTCCATGTAGGAATGTAAACAGTTCGACTTTAGTAAGTCCCTTATGACTTCTCTTTGCTGTTCACCTTTTCATGGTTCTCTTCATTCTTGTGTTAGAAAGTCAAATTTTCTTTTCAGCTCTGGTCTTTTCATCAAGAAAATTTGAAAATCCTCTTTTTCATTGAAAGACCATTTTTTCTCCTGAAGTATTATACTCAGTTTTGCTGGGTAGGTGATTCTTGGTTTTAGTCCTAGTTCCTTTGACTTCTGGAATATCCTATTCCATTCCCTTCTATCCCTTAATGTAGAGGCTGCTAGATCTTGTGTTATCCTGATTGTATTTCCACAATACTTGAATTGTTTCTTTCTAGCTGCTTGCAATATTTTCTCTTTTACCTGGGAATTCTGGAATTTGGCCACAATGTTCCTAGGAGTTTCTCTTTTTGGATCTCTTTCATGCGGTGTTCTGTGGATTCCTTGAATATTTATTTTGCCCTCTGGTTCTAGAATCTCAGGGCAGTTTTCCTTGATAATTTCATGGAAGATGATGTCTAGGCTCTTCTTTTGATCATGGTTTTCAGGTAGTCCCAAAAGTTTTACATTGTCTCTCCTGAATCTATTTTCCAGGTCAGTTGTTTTTCCAATGAGATATTTCACATTGTCTTCCATTTTTTCCAATCTTCTCGCTATGTTCTGTGATATCTTGCTTTCTCACAAAGTCCTTAGCGTCCATCTGTGCCATTCTAGTTTTGAAAGAACTATTTTCTTCAGTGAGCTTTTGAATCTCCTTTTCCATTTGGCTAATTCTGCTTTTGAAAGCATTCTTCTCCTCATTGGCTTTTTGAACCTCTTTTGCCAATTGAGTTAGGCTAGTTTTCAAGGTGTTAATTTCTTCAACATTTTTTTGGTTCTCCTTTAGCAGGGAGCTGATCTGTTTTTCATGCTTTTCTTTCATCTCTCTCATTTCTCTTCCCAGTTTTTCCTCCACCTCTCTAACTTGATTTTCAAAATTCTTTTTGAGCTCTTCCATAGCCTTAGCCCATTGGGTGGGCTGGCACACAGAATCCTTGATTTCTGTGTCTTTGCCTGATGGTAAGCATTGTTCTTCCTCATCAGAAAGGAAGGGAGGAAATGTCTGTTCTCCAAGAAAGTAGCCTTCAATAGTTTTATTTCTTTTCCCTTTTCTGGGCATTCTCCCCAGCCAGTGACTTGACCTCTGAATATTCTCCTCACACCCACCTCGCCTCCTGGTCCTCCCAGCCAGCGTTTGGGGACTGAGATTCAAATGCTGCTTCCCGCCTTAGGGCTTCTGGCTGGGGGCAGGGCTGCTACTCAGTGTGAGAATTAAGTTCAGGTGGTCAGGTCGGGGCAGGGCTGCCTCTCAGGCTCAGTTCCCTCAGGGGGTTTATGCACAGACCTTCCACAATGGATCCAGGCTCCCGCCTGCTTAGGGAGCCCCTGTCTGCAGCTGCCTCTCAGCTTCTACCTCCCGGGGGGGCCCGAATCATGGGGACACCCCACTCCCCTCTCGACCCGCCAAAGAGACTCTCTCACCGACCCCATCACCTGTGGGCGGAGGGACTTGTGCGGCCACTGGAGATCCCATCCCTGAAGCCTGCTCGGGTCTGTTTCTCTTGGTGCCGTGGCTGCAGCAGGTCTGGGCTGGGCTGGGCTCCGCGTCTGCAGCGCGATGGACCTTTTGCGAGAGGTTTGCAGGTCCCTCTGTGGGTGGAGGGACCCGTGTGGCCGCTGGAGATTCTACCCCTGAAGCCCGCTCGGATCTTTTCCTCTCAGTGCCGCGGCCGCTGCAGGGCTGCCCTCTGCTCCCAGTCCCGGAGCCCAGCCCGCAGCGCGAAGGACCCCCCATGAGAGGTTTGCAGGTCTCTCCAGAACAGAAATCTCCCTTGCTCCAATATTCCATGGCCTCTGGGTGCAGAATTCACGGTGAGTTGGTCCCCTGTAGCCGTTCTGTGGGTTGTGGGTTCGGAGCTATGTGTATGTGCGTCTTTCTACTCCGCCATCTTGGCTCCCAGCAAACAAGATTAAATGACTTGCCCAGGGTATACAGCTTATAAGTGTCTGAGGCCAGATTTGAACTCATGGAGATAATTTTCTCTGACTCCAAGCCATGCACTTTATTCACTGCACCACCTGAGCTGCGCCAGTGAATCAATAGAAGCATATACTAGAACAGCAGTATTACAATGCAATGCCATAGGACTCGAATATTTCTTTAATTATTAATGTCTTTTTATATGAATTACCTCATACTCTTCCACCCACCCTTCTGTCTTCTCCTCAAAACCAATTTTCCTTAATTTCCTTGCTTTGATCTATAAATTATTTTCCATTAAACTGAATTTAAGGTACAGAATTTATCTAGTTTTTTTTTTTCCTTTCCTGGATCTTAAAGTCACTACAGATGCAAAGATGAGTCAAAATACTTTATCAAAAAAAAAAAGAAGAAAAAAGGTGCCTTGTCACTTAGACAAGCAAGGTGGGATGTCAGTTACTTCATCAGATTGTTAAAGCAGTATTTGAAACTTGTTAGGTTTAATAAGTTCTTTTTTAATTGGTCTCTTCTCAATGTGTCACTACTGGGTATCAGTTTCTGTTTTCCTTCCTGATTTTTAAATAACACCAAAAATCAGCTGGAGCAAGTAAGTATTTTTAAAATGGTAACATTTGGCTTTGCATTGCTAGCCCAAACATTGGATAGAATCTAAAATCTGTATTTTCCTGGATACATTTAAAAATATCTTTGTATGAACACATTTATTTTTCTCACTACCTTTTTGAATTGGAATACCTACTATTACTGGTATTTAAATCAGTGCAAGTTAGCTCATATTTACTCAGTATCTACTACGTGTACAGCATGCTCCGAGCTGTAATAGCTATAAAGGCAAAAATAAAACAATCCATGTCCTCAAGATCACTTTTCTACTAGAGGATAAATAATGTAAACAGATAAGTAAATCAAAGTATATAGAAATTTGTTCAAAAATAACTTCAAGAAAGAAAGAGCACAATTATTTTGGACTTGGAGAAGATCAGGCAAAAGATCTTCCGTACTGTGAAAGAAGCTAAAGATGCTATTTAAAAAAAAAAAAAAAAACAGTTGAGAAAAGAGTACATTCCAGACATGGAGAACTGTGGGAAAAACTTCATAGTATTCACCTTTTTACAACTTTAAATTATAATCTTTTATTCTAATAACACTTTGTAACTTTATTTTGTTATTACATTTCATTGTTATAACCTTTATTAGAATGCTTGGATGTTACCCTCTCCTAATATATGTACGTATGCATGCATGTATACATATATGTGTGTGTGTGTGTGTGTGTGTGTGTTTGTGTGTGTATAAATACTATTGCCATATCTGGAAAGTGCCTACATTCAGGCTACTAAGCACTTCTGTCCTTGACACTTTTTTGATCTTTATGTAATATGAAGCTCACAGAAACTTGACTTTAGTTTTACCTTATTCCAACTCTTCCCTCTGTTGAACACCTTAATAAACTTATTTCTAAAAACATTCTTTCAGGTTTTGGTTTTGTTCTTCATGAACAGTGCCATCTGCATGAAGGGATAAAACTGGAAAAGGAAATGTCAGGTTTGGAGGAGTAGCTAGCAATGTAGATAAATTAAAACCATGAGTATATGAAGGAAAGGACTAGTAAATAAGTTTTGAAAAGCAAGAAGCAGTCTACCTCTTGTGCTGTTGGAATTCCAATAATTGCTTTCTCATAAAAACTCAGCAAGCATTTACTGAGTTTTTAGTACATATACCACACACAAGAAACAGCTAAATGCTATAGCTACAAAGGCTATGGGAAAAAAAAAATATTGTGCTCAAAGAATTTACATTCCACTAGGAGCATACAATATTCCTACAGGTGACTAAAGATCAAATGATTTAAGGAGGGAAAAGGTACTAGCAATAGTGAACATCTAGAAAGTTTTTCTATAGAAGATGCCACCTAATGCTGGTCTTGAATGAAGACAGAGATTTAAAGAGGCAGAGCTAAGGAAGTAGCATATTCCATGAAGGGCAATTGAAAGGGTGAAAAGACAAAGACATTGAAATTTGAAGGAGAAGTTCTCTAAGTTGTAAACTAAGTATTTGATCCCTTTAAAGTCTTAAATGGTCAACTGCATGTAAAAAAGGCAGCCAAGACAATGGATGTTTCCTTAGGACACAGACTATCTCCTTAATTTTGTCCTTAGTCATACAACTCAAAAAGAATCTGGAAAAAATCTGACTGATCACTCCTTTCCCTAAGTTTTGGAGGGATAGCTGGCATATTAGAACTAAAGTATATACCTAAAAAATTAAATTAAATAAAAAAGATGCCATCAGGCAAGAAGTCATTGTATCTCTTTCTCCCCAAAATCTCCATTCTTGTTTATTTTTCTTTTCATCACTTTATCCTTTCTCACTTAATGATACTTTTATATCTTTAGTTAATGTTCAAGATGACATCTTTTTTAAAGTTCATTTTGTATTTAAGGAATAAAATAAACATTTTCATAACATAGTACAATAAAAAAGACAACTTACTATTTCTTTCAAATATACAACAAAACGATCATGTAGTTTTTTCTTCTTTCTTTTCTTTCTTTTCTTATCTTCACTTCCCCTTTTGCCCTGGAGATAGGTACCATTAGACACAAATTGATATGTGTGCATATATAGATGAGACAAGCATATACACATGCATGGATAGGTATAGATGTATGCATATATGTGTATGTATATATTCACTTATATATACATACACACATATATGTGTGTATGTGTATACATCTATGCCTGTGTGTGTGTGTGAACTTATTCTATGCATATTTCTATTTATCAGTTCTTTCTCTGGATGCAGATAGTACCTTCAAATATGTTTTACAGTTAATTTGGGTATATATAATAGACAAAATAACATTCTCTCAAAGTCATTCTTGAAACAATATTGCTGAGTTCTGGAGACAAGAGAGCAGAGTAAGCAGTAAATTGCTGTAGGTCTTCTATGTTCATTTCCAAACAATCATAAAATAGCTCCCCAAAACTATTCCTGGTACAACAGAGCCAGTGGAGAGAAGAGGTAGAGCATATTTCTAACCCTAAAGACTCAAAGGATTGACAAGAAAAGTCCACTCACTGATGTAAAAGGGGAGCACTGTCCAGAATATGAAGTACTCAAGCAAGCCAGTAGCAAACCTCACCTCAGCAAACCAGAGGGAGATCCTGAATTCCAGTGTAGCAAACACTAACATCAACCCTCCCCCCCAAACATACCTTGACATAGGCAGGGAAACCAGAAGACTCCAGTTCTGAGAACCACCACATGCTTCAGTGTAGCCCAAGGTAGGCACGCATTCTCCAGGGGGTAGAACTCCATGTGCTTTAGTATAGCCCCTGGAAAATGAAGAAAAAAACCAAAGTGGCCTCAGCACATGTTGGACACCACCACTAGGACCCCAGCTCAGCAAAAGGTAAGTTGCTAGACTCCTACAGCCTACAGCCACCAGTACCTGAGGCACTGGCACACAAATCTAGGGCCCAAGACCCTGACCTCCACCACAAAAAAATGCTTGGGAGATTATCCCTCTGTGCTTCAGCAAGAGAATCAACTTTATAAACCTCAAAATAGGTCAAAAATAAGAAGCAAAAACAAAAATTGACTGTACAAAGTTACTATGGGGACAGGAAAAATCAAACCAAAAGCTCAGAAGAGGACAGCATTATCGATAAATCTACATCTGACACCTCAAAGAGGAATATGAGTTGATCCACAGCCCATAAACCTTCTTGGAAAAGCTCAATAAAAACAAAATTGGAAGTCAAATAAGAGTGGAAGAAGAAAAAAATTGGGAAAAGAAATGAGAGATATGCAAGAGAAAGTCAATACCTTGGAAAGGGAAAGACAAAAACTGACTGAAAAAAATAATTCCTTGAAAAACACAACTGACTTTCAGATGAATTTTGATATTTTTTCTAGCTCTAGAAAACAATTATCTAGTAATTTGATGGGTATGGCACTGAACAAGTAAATTAATTTAGGTAGAATTGTCATTTTTATCAATTAGCTTGGACTACCCATGAGCAACTGATGTTTTTCCACTTACTTAGGTCTGATTTTATTTGTGTGAATAGTGTTTTGTAACTGTATTCATATAGTCCATGGGTTTGTTTTGGCAGGTAGACCCCAAGATATTTTATAGTGGCTACCTTAGCTTTAAACAGGATTTGTCTTTCTATCTCTTGCTGCTGAGCTTTGTTAGTAATACATAGAAATGCAGACAATTTATGTGGGTTTATTTTGTAACCTGCAAATTTGCCAAAGTGGATTATTTCAAGTAGTTTTTTATTTGATTCTCTGGGATTCTCTAAATATATCATCATATCACCTGCAAAGAGTGATAACTTAGTTTCTTCTTTACCTATTCTTATTCCTTCAATTTCTTTTTCTTCTCTTATTGTTACAGCTAGCTTTTCTAATGCCATATTGAATAAGTTAAGAAAACCATTAAACTGATAAATAAAACTAAAAGCTGCTTCTCTGAAAAAAAAAACAACAATAAAATAGACAAAACTTTTGTGGTGCCAAAGGATTTGAAATCGAGAGGATGGCTATCATTTGGGGAATGGCTGAACAAATTGTGGTATATAACTATAATGGAATACTATTGTGCTATAATAAATGATGAACAGGCAGATTTCTGAAAAACCTGGAAAGATTTACATGAACTGATGTTGAATGAAGTGAACAGAACCAGACCATTGTAC
Source organism: Notamacropus eugenii (assembly GCF_028372415.1). Lineage (NCBI taxonomy): Eukaryota > Metazoa > Chordata > Mammalia > Diprotodontia > Macropodidae > Notamacropus > Notamacropus eugenii. The sequence goes on from NC_092876.1 coordinate 249,355,546, forward strand.
ACAATGCAGCAAAATTGTGGGGTGACCAACTCTGATAGACTTGGCTCTGCTCAGCAATTCAATGGTGTAAGACAATTCCAGAAGACTCATGGTAGAAAATGCTATCTCCATCCAAAGAAAGAACCATGAATCTGAATGCAGATTGAAGTATACCATTTTTTTCTCCTTTTGTTGTTGTTGTTTCTTTCTTTCTCATGCTCTTTCTCTTGTGTTCTGATTCTTCTTCCACAACATCACTAATGTGGAAATATGTTTAATATGATTATACATGGATAGCCTATATAATATTGCTCACCATCTTGAGTAAGGGAGAGAGGAGGGAGGGAGGGAAAAAAATTGGAAACTCAAAGTCTTATTAAAGTGAAAGCTGAATACTATCATTACATCAAATTAGAAAAAAAATAAGATATTTTTAAGTGGGGGAAAACAAAAAGAGTAAATATTCTTGTTGCTATATATACAATGTTCTATAAATTCTGCTCTGTACACTCATCATTATTTTATGAAAGTCTTTCCATGTTTTTTTTTTCTCTCTAAAATCATTGAGCTCATCATTTCTTATAGAACAGTAGTATTCCGTCATAGGCATATACCACAACTTGTTCAGTTATTCCTCAACTGTTGGGCAGCTCTCCAATTTCCAGTTCGTTGCCACTACAAAGAGAGCTGTTATAAACATTTTAGAACATATGGATTCCTTTCCTTTTTCAGTAATCATCTTTGAAAATAGAGAGGAGAGAATTCCGGGGAGATGTCCTGGTAGGTTAGAAAATTCCCAGCTCTCAAGATTTTCCCCTACAAAACACATAAAATAACACCTTAGCGCAAACAAAGGGTGGGTAAATAATAATTAAGAATAAGGGAACAACAGGGGTCTTCCAGGAACAATTTGAGAAGATCAAAAGAAAAATCTCAGGATAAATTTGGTCCCTGTGATGAATAAACACCTCCAGACTAGGGTCCTCTTTGACAATCACCTGCAAGCTCTGGAGTTAAGTGGTTTGGGAGGCTGTCTCAGCCCCAGTCACAGAAACTTTTACCACTGATAGTGAAGAGAATTAGGCATCTAAGGAGAAGATTGAGGGAACCTCTGCTGACAAGGACTGCCAGACACAGCTGTAAAGGAAGAGGGGAAGGCACTAGTACAGGAGTCAGGAGGACCTGAGTTCAAATCTCACCTCAGACACTTGACACTCACTAACTGGGTGGCCTTGGGCAAGTCACTTAACCCCAATTGTCTCATCCTGGGTCATCTCCAGTCATCCTGATGAATATCTGGTCACTGGATTCAGATGGCTCTGGAGAAGTGAGGCTGGTGACGTGCACAGCCCTCTCTCACTCAAAACAAAGTCAAGTGCAAGTCATGTCATCATTTCTCTGATGGTGTGGTCTTCTTTGGCAATGAAGAAGGAACACACACACACCCAGCTCTCAAAAATTCCCTCCCTTATATTCACCCCTGTCCTCCTAATCTTATTCTATTCACCTTTTCGAAAGTCCCTCTTACACCCTATCCCACTGTTTTCTCACATCCCTAGTTCAAAAAACTTCTAAGCCTCTTCACATACAGATAAAGATATAGGCATGGATATGGATATAGAGATAGACATATATCTTGTTTTCTCTTCAACCCAGATGAGACCAAATTTACATTACCTGTCCTTCACCCCCACCTGTTTCTTCTGTATTATTTCTTCCTTTCCCAATATGTCTTTAATGTTTGTGTGTGTGCATATGTGCATGTGTTTAAACTAAGCTAGAATACCTTCATCCTCAAAACATTGATTAGTTTCTCAGAGCCAGCTCCATGATGTGCAACCTACATGATGAAATTTTAGAAGTCTGCTACCAAAAAGTATCTTAACCTTTTGACTATATGTGGTACCTGACATCTCTTTTGACAATATAATTGAATAAGTTTCTTCAATATAGTATGAGAAGAACAAAGACTGGCAGTCAGAAAACTGAAATTTTAATTAAGAATATTTAATTAAGAATATTTCAGTAACTAGCAATGGACTGGTCACTTAACCTACTAATTTACCTCATCTGTAAAAGAAAGAAATTCAATTTAAGATCTAAAGGATGTAAACTCTATGAAAATATTTTCATTATACAGAAGGGCGTACTATACAAGTTCTTAGATTTGCTTTTCTAAAAAGAAAAGCAACTTTTGAGGGGTCAAAAATCACTTTAATCAAGCATATATATCATTCACTTAGTTCAAGGGAAAAAATCAGCACCCTGAACTTCAGAGAAATCAACAGACAGGGCTTCCAATTGTCTGACCATAAGCATCACAGATCAACATACATATATACTTACCAGAGAGAGAAGCACCAATATCTGGGTTTTCAAAGCATGAGGGCTCCTTAGCAGCCGTCCAGAGTCTAGTCTGGCCAAACAAATATGTCCAATGAATAAAGCTCCAGAGAATTTATACACTTTTCAGAACCAGAGGGAGTCACAATCCTTGAGAAACTATGTGTCATTAGAAACTAAGAAAAACTGTGGGCCTCACTTAATCAAGTTTCCCTTAATGGGCAGATCCCACAATGGATAGGGAAGATCTTTAACTCTCAATTAACATTACAGACAGAATGTAGCATGCATTGTCAGATATAGTCTCTACAGGATATTTTTACTCATTTGTTTTCCTCTGTCACAAGAGAAAGAATCCAAAATGGAGAGAAGTGGGAAACTATGGTGATGCATATATTTTAAAAAAATAGCTAACATCTGTATGGCACTTACCATATGCCAGGCACCATGCTAAGAATTTCATAAAAAAGCATTAGTATGTTTTTTTTCAATTACATAGTTTTCCTGAAAATAAAATTTTGGAGAAATATGTATAATTCTAAGAAGACTTGTTAGGTTCTCTCAGGCAGCTTTGAGAAGAAAAAAACACACTCATATACATACATAAAATTGATATCCCAAAAGACTCTCATTTTTTAGGTATTTCATGATCACTTTAGTCATTTATACATTTTCTACTAGGGCACAACCATTTAATAAATCCATGCTTTCTTTGTTTACCCGAGTATTAGACAGCTTCTATCCCTCAGAACAATATATATGTCTATATTACAGAACCATATACTGGTCAAAGGTATGCAATTTTAGGTATCTACCCAATCAGAATTTGACGCTCATCCCACACCCACTACCTATCATTGCTATCTTCTGAAAGTGTTTGAATTTCAGTGAATCTTAATAATGTAACATTGACATATTGAGGCTGACAGTTTGCGGTAGCAGACACAAATGCTAGAATTATATGTACAGCATCTTTGTTTTTACATGGGATCAATCAATAAATCTTGTTTAATAAGAATATAGCACATAATAATAAACCATTAACACTTACCAGCTGACTGTTAGACCATCACTCTCCTGTACACCCTAGGCTCCCAAATTTCCCTGACACATAGAATTAATTTGGACCTAGAAATTCCAAGAAATACATGCACACACACACAAATACACAAATACAGCTATATTTCTACATATCTATCCACCTATATATATATATGTGTGTGTGTGTGTGTGTGCGCGTGTGTGTGTGTGTGTGCGTGTGCGTGTGTGTGTGTGTGTGCGTGTGTGTGCATGTGTGTGTGTGTGTGTGCGTGTGTGTGTGTGCGTGTGTGTGTGTGCGTGTGTGTGTGTGCGTGTGCGTGTGTGTGTGTGCGTGTGTGTGTGTGTGTGCGTGTGTGTGTGCGTGTGCGTGTGTGTGTGCGTGTGTGTGCGTGTGTGTGCGTGTGTGTGTATAGTTTTGAGTTCTCTCTTGAGAAGGTAAAACAGTATAAGAATAGTTTCCCTAAGATGCCAGACCCCTAGGATGTCAAATTGATACTTGCTATAGGACTAGTAATTAAGTGTAGAAGTAGACTCTGCAGTCAGAATCTCTAATTCATAGCACAGAAGAACAGAATGTGGTATCTGATGTGAACCTGAGATCAAAAGTGTTGGTGCTTTAACCCTCTCATATATGGACCTCAGAGGAAAAGTAGCTTCATCTTGCAACACTCAACCTATCACATAGCAGGGTGAGTAGCATGGGCACCTAGGTCCAACAAGAAGACCTATAAAATATTAATATGCCCCCTGTTTCTCTAATCATTAACATCATTCTTTGGTGCTATGACCTCGGCTCATTTTCTTTGTTCTCTTAACAATCCTCCATTTTGCTTCTCAGATCAAAAGAGGGGAGTAGCTACCAAGTGATGGGCATTACACATAAATGTAAATACCTTTGCTTCTATTTACCAATAAAACTGTAGCTATAAAGATAAGCAAACAATGAGCAATACCCTGAGGGAAAGACTTATAGGCATATGAGTTGGAATTCTGAATACTTTGCCACAGAAAGTGTGAGTGAAATTGTAGCAGGCATAGAGGGGATAGAGATACAGTAAGGGCTAATTTTGCCTTTTAAACCTAGTAATAATAACATAGTTATTTTGATTAGTGATAACTTTATTATGTTCTTTTTAAACTATATTTTAATTCCTATACTATAATATATTGCCTTACACATAGAAGCAACTTTTATTTTTTTAAATATATACTTAATTTATTTTTCAGTTTTCAACATTAACTTCCAAAAGAATTTGAATTCCAAATGGGCTCTTCATCTCGCCGTAACCCCACCCCAGGACAGTGTGCACCCATTCACCCCTTCCTCCAGTCTGTTCTCCCTTCTATCACCCCCTTCTCCCATGCACCTCCCCTCTATTTTCCTGTAGGGCAAGATAGATTTCTATATCCTATTGCCTGTATATCTCATTTCCCAATTATATTCCAAAACAATTTTTAACATTCATTTTTAAAGCTTTGAGTTCCATATTCTCTTCTTTCCTCCATCCTCACCTATCCTCATTCAGAAGCAAGCAATGCAATATAGGTCATACATGTGTAGCCATGCAAAACATGTTCATAACATTCATGTTGCAAAGGCTAACCACATTTCCCTCTGTCTTGTCTTGTCCTCCATTTATTCCATTCTCTCCCTTGACCTGTCCCCTGACAATAGTGTTGGCTTCTGATTATCCCTTTCCCCAATTTGCTGTCCCTTCTATTATCTTCCCTCTCCTATCCCCTTCCCCCCTTATCTTCTTGCAGGGTAAAATAGATTTCCATGCCCAATTCAGTATGTGTTATTCCCTCCTTAAGCCAAATCCAATGAGAATAAGGTTCACGTACTCCCTCTCACCTCCCCCCTCTTTCCCTCCATTGTAAAAGCCCTTTCTTGCCTCTTTTATGGGAGATGATTTGCTGTATTCTTCCTCTCTCTTTCTCTTTCTTCCAGTACATTTCTCTAACAGGAATTTTTTTTAGATATTCTCGCTTCATATTCAGCTCACCACTATCTATGCGTATGTGTGTGTGTGTGTACATACACAGATACATACATATATATATATATATATATATATACACCTATACACCTATACACCTTCATATGTGTGTATATGTGTTCCCTCTAACTACCCTACTATTGAAAAAGGCCTCATGAGTTACAAGTATCATCTCTTCATGTAGGAATGCAAACTGTTCAACTACAATGAGTTCCTTTAATGAGCCCAATGCAAGAGACCCTTTCTGGTTTCCTTCTAGGTTTTCTTGGGCTGGAAATCTGTTTCACTCTAGAATTTGTTTTTACAGGTATTTTGAGGGGTTTGGTTGGAGAACTCAAGTAGATCTTTACTTCTACTCCCCTATCTTGGCTCCACCCCTCAGAAGGAACTTTTAATCTTTTCATGAAATAAAGGGTAATAAAAGAGTCTTTCTCAGCAATGTTGGCATCTGTTAATTTAACAACCATGATTTCAGTCCTTTCAAGAAAATCATTGATATGCAACCCATGCCTAAGACATATTCATAAGGAACACAGCTTGATCAGTTTTTCAAATATACTGACTGGGAATTTTATTGTGCTTCTATTTGGTAAACTAGTCTTTGATCAAAGTACTATGAACATTAATGAGCACTTCAATATTTAATAAATTCAGAAATAAGTAAAATAAGGGTGATATATACTTATACATACATATATATTTGTACACACACACATACACACACACACACATATATATATATATATGTTAGAAAGCTTTTTAAATCGAGGGAAAATTTTATTCTCAAGTATTTTTTTCTTGTTTATTTCCAAGACAATTTGTCCTATTTTCCTTTGAGCAAGAGAAAATAATTAACTTGGCAAGTAAGAAATATGAGTAGGAACAAATGAGTAATATTCTCCCAAGTCTTAGTTGAACTTTTCCAGCACAGAGGGTAAGGTATCAACTAATGTATGAAGCAGAAAAAATAGCCAAGTTTATCATAAAGTATATACATAAATATGTGTGTGTGTATATATATGTATGCATATGTGCATGTATATTCTTGTGTATATACGTGTATGTTGAGAGAGAATAATTTGCAACTATTGTTCAACTAAATTACATACTCAGAGAGATAAATAAAGAATGAAAGCACAAAAATCATTATTACTTCTTTCATTTTCCTTTTTCTTCAAATATAGTTTTGTAAAAAGTCCACTTTTTTATCCTTAGCTTCCTTTTTTTAGCCTCAATTCATTCTAAGTGTTAGCATTTCTGACATTATTTTTGCAGGATCATACCTCACTTGTATTAAATTTTTGTTGTCTGCTTTGTTTCTATCTTTTGAACAATTCTTTTAAAAAATCTAAATTGAATAAAGAGTTCTTTGCATACACATTTTTTATAAAACAGATATCTTTTTTTTCCTCTACTACTTTTTGGTCTGACTTCCTCAGATGAATATTAATTCATGGGATCTCACCTATATTTGCCATGCACCCCTTGAAATATGTTTTTACAAAATCTAGAGTATATGTAAGGCTATAAATGAATTTACACCCCCTCTAGCTTATCTTTGCCAAGAAAACCTCAAATGGAGTTGAACAATACTAAATTGACCCAAGAACAATAACATTTTTAAACTCAAGGATCTAGTGTTCACTCCTCTTTGGATAACCATCATTTCTATCCTAGCAGCCAATTTTTACTTATTAGTCAATATACATACATTCATATGTATGTGTATATGTATATATGCATGCAAATATGTATGTATATGTGTATATGTATATATACAGACATGCATATAGAGGTGTGTGTATGGAACTTAATTGAAGAATAGTTTGACTATATTTTTTTTATTAAATGTGTAGTACATTGAAATACAGTACTGAATTTTCTCCATTCAATTATATTTTTAGATTTTTTTCCCTCCCCAACCACTGAGAAGGCAATTACACAAGAAACCTTAGAAATATGAAGTCATGCAAAACAAATGTCTAATTAGCCATGTTATGGTCTGGAGTGTGGAGAAATGAAAGAAAGAAAGAGAAACTGGTGTCCTGTTCCTATTCACTTTGCATCAGGTAAAATGGATAAGGTGTTAGGTGTCAAATCAGGAAAACCTCACTTCAAATCTGACCTCAGATACTTAGTAGTTGTGTAATTCTGAACAAGTAACTTAAACTATTTTTACTTCAGTTTCCTCAGTTACCAAATGGAGATGATAATAACTCTCACTTCCCAGGGTTGCTGTGAGAATCAAATGCGATAATTATCAGGTTAAGTATCTGGTGTTTGGCTGATTGCTGTCCTTTGCTCTTGAAGAAGATCAAAATGACTTCACTAGGGGGTAGATCCAATATGGCAGAATAACAGCATGGACTTGCTAATGCTCTTGCTCCAAACCCAGTCAAATACCTGTAAAAAAATCAATCTAAACAAATTCTGAAGCTGCAGAACTCACAGAATGACAGAGTGAAGCAAATCTCCTTTCCAAGACAGCTTAGAAAGTTACCAGTAAGTGTCTTTCGCACCACACTGAAAGCAGAGTACAGTCCAGTGTGGGTCATGCCAGCACAGATAGGAGGTGAGTAAGCCTTGGGGGACTGAATCTCAGGCACCCCTGGTGGTTTCCAGACTTCACCACCCACAAAACACGGAGGACAAATTGGAAGGTAAGTGGAAAAAACCTGTGGGGCCTGTGTGAGAGAATAGTCTAAAGCCCAGGGTGGTGGAGGAAGTTGAGAAGTCCATGGAGGAGAAGCCTGTGGCAGCAGCAGTAGGGGCAGCAGCAGCAGCAGCATCAGTGACTATTTCTGGAACTCTAGATCCACAGATTGTGGGAGTATTTAGCAGCTAACAGTACACCTACCACCCCCACTGGAAGCAGAGAACAACCTTTATAAAGAGCACAAAAGTTAACTAAAGAGCTAGGAAAGTGAGCAAAAATGAGGAGAAGAATCAGACAATAGAATCTTACTTTGGTGACAAAGAAGACCAAAGTATACAAACAGAAGACAACAAAGTCAAAGGTCCTCCATCCAAAGCCTTCAAGAAAAATATTAATTGGTCTCCTAGCATGAAAGAACTCAAAAAGGATTTTGAAAATCAAGTAAGAGAAGTAGAGGAAAAATTGGGAAGAGTAATGATAGTGATGCAAGAATATCATGAAAAATGAGTCAATTGATTGCTAAAGGAGATTCAAAAAATGCTGAAGAAAATAACACTTTAAAAAATAGACTAACTCAAATGGCAGAAGAGATCCAAAAAGCCAATGAGGAGAAGAGTGCCCTAAAAAGAAGAACTGGCCAGATGGAAAAGGAGGTCCAAAAGCTCACTGAAGAAAACAATTCCTTATAGATTAGAATGGAGCAGATAGAAGCTAATGATTTCTGAAAAATCAAGAAATTATAAAACAAAGCCTAATGAATGAAAAAAAAAATGGCAATGTAAAATATCTCACTGGAAAAACAACTGACCTGAAAAATAGATCCAGGAGAGACAGTCAAAATTTTTTGGAATACCTGAAAGTCATGATCAAAAAAGATCCTAGACATCATCTTTCAAAAAAACTGTCAAGGAAAACTGACCTGATACTGTAGAATGAAAGAGTAAAATAAGTATTAAAAGAATCCACCAATCACCTGAAAGAGATATCAAAAGAAAAACTTCTATAAATATTGTAACCAAATTCCAGAGTTCCCAGCTGAAGGAGAAAATATTGCAAGCAGCTAAGAAGAAACAATTTGAGTATTGTGGAAATACAACCAGGATAACAGAAGATCTAACAGCTTCTACATTAAGAGTTCGCAGGGCTTGGAATATGATATTTCACAGATCAAAGGAGATAGGATTAAAACAAAGAATCACCTGCCCAGAAAAATTGAGTATATACTTCAGGGGAAAAAATTGTCCTTCAACTAAATAGAGGACTTTCAAGCATTATTTGTTGAAACAACCAGAGCTGAATAGAAAATTTGACTTTCAAACACACGAATCAATTGAAGTATAAAAAGATAAACAGGAAAGAGTTGAACTGTTTACATTCCTACATGGAAAGATAATATTTGTAACTCTTGAGACTTTTCTCAGTAGTTGGAGGGATTATAAATATAAACAGAGGGCACAGGGTGAATTGAATAGGTAGGGATGATATCTAAAAAAAATAAAATTAAAGAGTGAGAGAGAAATATATTGGGAGGAGAAAAGGAGAAATAGAATAGGGCAAATTATCTCACATAAAAGAGGAAAGAAAAAGCTTTGTCAATGGAGGGGGAAAGGGAGGAGATGAGAGGGAACTAGTGAATCTTACTCTTATTGCATTTGGCTTAAGGACGGAATAACATGCACACTCAATTGGGTATGAAAATCTATCTTACACTACAGGAAAGTAGGGCAGAAGGGGATAAGCAGGGGGTGGGAGGGATGATAAAAGGAAAGGCAAAGGGAAGAAGGGGTAATTAGAATTAAACACTTTTGAGGAGAGATAGGGTCAAAAGAGAGAATAGAATAAATGGGGACCAGGATAGGATGGAGGGAAATACAGCTGGTCTTTCACAGTATGACTGATATAGAATTGCTTTGCATAGCTACACATGTATAACCTGTACTGAATTACTTCACTTCTCAGTGGAGATAGGTAGGGAGAGAGGAAGGGAGAGTAGTTGAAACTCAAAGCTTTAAGAACAAATGTTAACAATTGTTTTCACATGCAACTGGGAAATAAAATACACATGCAATGGAGTATAGAAATCTATCTTGTTCTACAAGAAAATAAAGGGGATAGAGATAAGAGAATGGAGGTGTGTGATGGAAGGGAGGGCAGATTAGGAGGACTGTTAATTAGAATGCATCCTGTCTTGACATGGGAAGAGGGGAGAGATGGTGAGAAAATTTGGAACTCAAAATCTTGTGGATGTGTCAGTTGGAAACTAAAAATAAATAAACAAATTTTTAAAATGACTACACTATACTAGAATCAAGTTACACTGTGTATGATCCAATCAATATGACCTTGGAATGTTCTACCACAAAGTGGGCACAAATTTTCCATGTGAACATTTGAATTCTCTAAATTTGTGCATTTTGTCTTACTTTGGAGCTGCTTCAATTCTGCTTTGCTCATAGAGCACAGCAACTTCTCTGATGTGGGCGTATCATTCGTTCTGAATAGTCTTGTGCCAGTGTTTCCCATATCACATAATCCATTCCTGAGTTTTTAAGAGAGATTTTGAGAGTATCTTTGTATTGTTTCTTCTGACCACCATGTGAATGCATGCCCTGCGTGAATTCTCAATAAAATAGTCTTTTGGCAAGCATATGTTTTGTCAGTCCACTAGAGTTGCACTATCTGAAGTAGAGTTTGAATGCTTAGCAGTTTACTTCAAGAAAACACCTCAGTATCTGGTACCTTATCCTGTCAGATGATCTTCAGAATTTTCCTCAGATAATTCAGATTGAAATGATTTAGTTTCCTGGCATGGCACTGCTAGACTCTCCAGATTTCAGAAGCATACAAGAATGAAGCCAGCACAATGACACTGTAGACCAGTTTGGTAGCCACAAACCTCTTCTCTCCCATACTTTCCTTTTCCTTCCAAACACTGAGCTAGCTCTGGCAATGCCTGTGTTAGCCTGATTATCAATGTGTAAGTAAATCCTTGGAAAGTACACTACCAAGATAAGTGAACTTATCCACAGCATTGAAAACTTCTCCATTTGCTGTAACTGATAGTTTACCTATGGATGATGTGATAGTGGCTGATGAAGTCCCTGTGTTTTCTTGGTGTTAATTGTTAAGCTATAATTAGCACAAGCAACAAAGAATTGATCCATACTTTGTTGCATCTCAGCTTCAAAGCTACAATGAGTACACAATCACCTGTAAATGGAAAATCATGCACCAATACTCCCTTGGCTTGTAGCCTTGTCAATTTGAAGAATTTATCATCAATGCATGTTCATCTGCATTGAAGACCTTTGACAACATGGTTGAAAACCATCATGCTGGTATACAGCAAGCCCTACACAATTGTTAGCTAATAGTGCTAGTTAACAGTAGTAGTAGCAAGAGCAGGAGTATATTCCTCAGCTTCTTCAGCCATTCCCCAATTATTGAACATTTCTTTAACATCCAGTTCTTTGTTACCTGTAGTGCCAATATGATATTCATAGCATCCACAGTGGCCAAGAATATCCCAGTGCAATTCTGAGTCATGAAACACAACAGACTCTCCACATGGAAGACAAAATCAAAACATCTATTCAGACACCAGAAAGTCAAATCCATCATAATCTACACACAATAACAATCCAGAAAACAACACCATCCCCAAGCCTTCTCCTTGCCAGACTTTCCACAAACCAACTCCATTAAACAAATCACAAGCAGTCTTCCCTTAAACAAAACACCCTTCTCACACTTACAACCAGCTGTAGGCTTACCTAGGTCCTTTAGTTCTGATTGCTTTCTCACTAATTTTCTCTCAACTCTGCTCTAGCTCTGCCTCTTCCTGTTCCACCCATTCAGCAAACTCCTCTCACCACAGGTTTCATGTGACTGAGACTTCCATATGACCCAGACAGGTCACATGGGCCTATTAATGAATGGGAAAGATCTCTCTACTTAAATTATCATTATATCACCACAAAAAGAATTGCTATAAATATTTTTGTACATGTGTAATAGTAATTTAAATGGAAAAATCTTCCCATTCTTAAAGAGGCCCATGTGACCTGTTTAAATCACATGGAAGACAAAGTCATATGTGGTACGAGGAGTTTGTTGAAAGGGTGGAAGAGAAAGCGTGGAGCAGAACTGTGAGGAAGTTCCTCACACTACTCAGAACTGGGAAGGATGCAGGCAAGCAGGCACAGTTAGGTTCATGGGTGTTTGTGGGAAGGCCCTAGCAAGGGATGGGAGTAAGGGGGGAAGAGGGAGCTTGGAATGCTTTACTGCCAACAGTGCTAGTGTGTATTTACTTCTTGGTTACTATGAGGAAGGGATTTGACGTTCTGGTGTCTGAATAAATGTTTTTCTTCTTCCTTCTCTATGGAGAGTCTGTTATACTTTGCAATTCAGAATTAGGCTGGCATATTCATAGTTGCTCTCAGTACTATGAATGCTGCCTAGGGGATAAAAATATGTAATACTTTTCTTTTTTTTAAAAAAGATATCTTTGGGATATAGACCTAGTAGCAGTATTATTAGGTCAAAAGGCATGCACAATTTAAGACCTTTCAGGGCATTGTTCCTGATTGATTTCCAAAAAGTTTGTTCTAATTCACAGCACAGCCAACAGTAAATTAATGTACCTGTTTTTCCCACATCCCTTCCAGACTTTGGCATTTACCTCCTTCATCTTAGCTAATCTGATTGACAGGAGGTACAACCTCTGAATTGTATTAATTTGTATTCCTGTAATTATTAGTGATTCAGAGAATGTTATAAGATTACCAATAGCTTTGATTTATTCCTCTGAAAACTGTCTCTTCATGTGCTCTGACCAATTAGGAATTGTGGAATGACCTTCATTCATGCAAATTTTTGTTCAGTTCCCTATATATTTGTGAAATGATGCCTTCATCTAAGAAAGCTGGATCAACTTTTTTCACAATTCTGATTGCTGACTGCTTTTCCCTCCAACCTCTTTCCCTCCCTTATTCTATAACTTTTTCTCCTTTCACCCTATGCCTTCTCAAAAGTGGTTGACTTCTGACTACCAGTTCCCCTAATCTGTCCTGCTCCTCCATTAGCACCCGAAGTTAATTTTATCCCCTTTCCCTCCTATGATTCTTAAAGGTTAAATAGATTTCTATAACCAAACGAGTGCATACATTGTCCCCTCTTTGAGTCAATTCGGATGAGAGTAAATAAGGTTCAAGCATTCCCCACCACTTCTCCCATCTTTCCCTCCTCTATAAAAGTTTTTTCTTGCCTCTATTTAGATATTTTTTATTTAGCATTTTATTATCCCCAGTTCCATGTAAAAACAATTTTTAATATTTGTTTTTAAAATTTTAAATTCCAAATTCACTCCATCCTTCCCTTCTCACCTATCCAATGAGAAGGCAATTAGATATAGGTTATACATATGTAGTCATGCTAAACATATTCATAGTTGTCATGTTGTAAAAGAAAGTATAGACAAAAAAAATAAAGTTAAAAAAGTATGCTTCAATCTGTATTCAGACACTATCAGTTATTTCTCACTCGATGGATAGCATTTATCATTATAAATCCTTCAGAGATGTCTTGGATCATTTTATTGTTGAGAATAGCTAAGTCATTCACAGTTGATCATCGTATTATGTTACTGATACTTTGTACACAGTATATTTCACTTTCCATCAGCTCATGCAAGTCTTTCCTTATTTTTCTGAGATCATCCTGCTCATGATTTCTTATAGTATAATAGTATTCCACCATAATCACTCCATAAATTGTTCAGCCATTTCCCAGCTGATGGGTATCCCCTCAATTTTCAATTCTTTGTTACCAGAAAAGAGCTGCTATAATTATTTTTGTATTTATACATCCTTTTCCTCTTCTTAAAAATCTCTTCTGAGATACAGACCAGTAGTGGTGTTGCTAGGTCAAAGGGTATGTGTGGTTTTAAAGCCCTTTAGGCATAGGTTCCAAATTGCTCTATAAAATGGCTGAATCACATCACAACTCCACCAACATTGCAATAATGTCTTATGTTTCCCACATCCCTTCCTAACGTCTGTCATTTTTCTTTTTCTATCCTATTAGCAAATTTAATCGATATGAAGGAGTCCTCAGAATTGTTTTAATTTGCTTTTCTCCAGTCAGTATTATTTTACCATATGGCCATAAATAGCTTTGATTCCTTCATTTCAAAACTGATCATATATTTTGATCATTATGCGGTGGCTCTTATTTTTATACATTTGACTCTGTTCTCCATATCTTTGAGAAATGAGGTCTTTATCAAAGAAACATTTTCACATTTGCTAACTGTATTTTCCTCCATCTTATCCCCTTGTTTATTGTAATCTCTCTCTTCTTTTTACCCTGTTCCTCCTCAAAAGTGTTTTGCTTTTGACTACTCACTCCCCTAATCTGCCCTCCCTTCTATCATCCCTCCTTCTCTTATCCCTGTCACCTCCCACTTTCCTGTAGGGTAAGATAGATTTCGATAACCAATTTTATATGTATGTTATTCCATCTTTGACCCAATTCTGATGAGTAAAGTTCACTCACTTCCCCTCACATCCCCCCATTTCCCCCTGCATCGTGAAAGCATTTTCTTGCCTATTTTGTGTGACATAATTTATCACATTCTACCTCTCCCTTTCTCTTTCTCCCAGTACATTTTGATCTAACCACTTAATTTTATGTTTTCAGATATTATCCCATCATATTCAATTTACACTCATACCCTTTGTCTATATATACTCCTTCCAAATACTCTAATAAAGAGAAAAGTATTATGTCTTACAAATATCATTTTCCTCCATAGGAATGTACACAGTTTAAACTTATTAAGAACTTTATACTTTCTTCTTCCTGTTTACCTTTTCATTGTTTTCTTAAGTCATTTATTTGAAAGTCAAATTTTCTATTCAGCTCTGGTCTTTTCATCAACAATGCTTGAAATTCCTCTATCTCACTGAATATTCATTTTGTCCCCTAAAACATTTTGCTGTGTAGGCATTTCTTGATTGTAGAGTCCTAGCTCCTTTGCCTACTGGAATATCATGCCCATGCTCTCTGATCCTTTGATGTAGAAGCTGATAAATCTTGTGCTGTACCTAATGTGACTCCATGATACATGAATTGTTCATTTTGGCTGTTTGCAATATTTTCTCCTTGACTTAGGAGCTGTGGAATTGGCTATAATCATGGTGCTTTTCATTTTGTATATCTTTCAGGAGGTGATCAGTGGATTTTTTTCAATTTCTATTTTACCACTCTGGTTCTAGAATATTGGGTCAGTTTTCCTTAAAAATTCTAGAAAGATGATGATGCAGTGTGCTCTCTCTCTCTCTCTCTCTCTCTCTCTCTCTCTCTCTCTCTCTCTCTCTCTCTCTCTCTCTTTCTCTCTCCCTCTCTCTCAATCATGGCTTTCAGGTAGTATATTCATTTTTAAATTATCTTTTCTGGATGTACTTTCCCGGTCCATTGTTTTTCCTATGCAGTATTTCATATTGTCTTTTTTTTTTCCAGTTTTTGGCCACCACAAAAAGTGTACTTGAACTTCTAGAATTCTCTAAGGATATCATCATATCATCTGCAAAGAGTGATAACTTAGTTTCTTCTTTGCCTATTCTAATTCCTTCAATTTCTTTATCTTCTCTAATTGCTACAGCTAGCATTTCTGGTACCATATTGAGTAATAATGGTGATAATGGACATGCTTGTTTCAACCTGATTTTATTGGAAATGCCTCTGGCTTACCCCCATTGCATATAATGCTTGCTGAAGGTTTTAGGTGGATACTACTTACTATTTTATGGAAAGTTCCCTTTATTCTTGTGCTCTCCAGTATTTTTAATAGGAATTGGTGTTCTATTTTGTCAAAGACTTTTCTACATCTATGAGATAATCATGTGGTTTCTGTTATGTTTGTTGTTGATATAATCAATAATGCTAATAATTTCCCTAATATTGAACCAGCCCTGCATTCCTGATATAAATTCTATTTATATCCTTTTTCATTCTTTTGGCTTTGTTTTATCATTTCTTGATTTCTCATCAAGGCATTAGCCTCCATATCCTCCACTGGTATGGCCAGCACTGGACTGCACTCCACTCTCAGCCTGGTACAGCAGTTTTCTTGATGACCCTCCAAGTTGCCTTGGTTTAGAAACTTGCCTTCACCCTGTCCCTCTGTGGGTTTTGTGACTCCAGAATTTGTTCTGAGACATTACTTGAAATTATTTAGAAGGGTTTGGAGGAGAGCTCATTTGAGTGCCTGCCTTTTCCCCCACCGTCTTGGCTTTGCCTCCTCTCATGTACGTCTCTTATAAAGAACATATTGTCTAATTCTAATTTCTAATCAACTCTGCTATCCCCTTTCATTTTGGAGGATGAGTTCATCCAATTCACATTCACAGTTATTTATGTCAACCATGAATGTTTCTCTATGCTAATTTTTTTATTCTTTGCCTTCCTTAAGAGTCTACCTTGCATATGCTCAGTGTGTTCCTTAATTTATTGCCCCTCCCCATTTAGCCCCTGTATTTCCATAATCCCTTTCCATTAGAGTTCTCTATTGGGTAAGAAAAAACATTGTTCTCAACTAAATACACATGCTGATACATATATATACATGCATACATACATGTATGTGTATGCATGAATTTATGTGTACCTATGTGTTTGTTCTTTATTGAAAAAGCTCAGATGAGAATAACGTTCAAGTATTGTCTGCTCACTCTCCAACCTCCTCTTTTCCATGGTAAAAACTCTTTCTTGCAAGCCTCTTTTGTGTGAGATAAGGTTCCTCAATCTTCTCTCATCCCCTGTCTATCAGGTCCATTTTACTTTCTTACTCTTCCATTGGTCTTTTGATATTGTTCCTACATAATAGAATCACACCTATGCAATCTGTCTAATAGGCTCCAACTAATATCCTTAGTGATAAACTACTGTGTGGTTATATCTTTCAATAAACATGTTTAAACACGTTAACCTTGTTTTATTTCTTATGATTTCTGCCTCACATTTTTATGTTTCTTTTGAGTCATAACTTTGAATATCAAAATTTCTAATCAGGTATTTTGAGTAACAAAATTTCTACTCTGTTTATTCATTAAGAATGATTGAAGTCTGGGGGAGAGGGGACAAAAGAGGAGAAAATTTGGAACCCAAAATTTTGTTAAAATGAATGTTAAAAGTTAAATAAATTAATTAATTAAAAAAAATGATTGAAGTCTTCTATTTTATAAAATATTTTCCCCTATGGGATTAAACTCAGTTTTTCTGAATAGGTTATCCTTTATCATAATCCTAGCTCCTTAGCCTTCTGAAACATCATATTCTAAGCCCTCCATTTTTAAAGTGATAGCTGCTAAATCTGATGTGACCTTGACTATGCCTCTATGATATTTGAATTGATTCTTTCTGACTGGCTTTATTATTTTTTCCTTGATATAGATTTGTACTATAAAATACCTGGGAGTTTTCATTTTGGGATGCCTTTCAGTAAGTGGCTGGCAGATTTTTAAATTTCTACTCAGCCCTCTAGTTCTACAATATCTGTACAGTATGCACACACATACACACATAGTTATATATATATATATATGTACATATATATATATATACACACACATAAACATATATACACACATACATACACACACACACACACGCACATATATATGCAAAATCTCTCTTGATTTTATTTTCTAAATAACATTGTTTTTCCAGAGATATTTCAAATTCTTTTCTATTTTGTTGTTTTTGACTTTGCTTTACTATTTTTTAATGTTAATAGTTATTAGTTTCCCCTTCCTTAGCAAATTCTATTTTTTAAGGTATTATTTTCCATAGTGAAATTTTTTGCCTTTTTTCTTTTTTAAAAAATTTATTTTTAGTGTTCAGTATTCATTTCTACAAGATTTTGAGTTTCAAACTTTCTCCCCATCTCTCCCCTTCCTCCACCCCAAGAAACCATGCATTCTGATTACCCCTTCCTTCAATATGCCCTCTCTTCTGTCACCCCCACCCTTCCCTTATCCCAATCTTCTCTCTTTTCTTGTATAGCAAGATAGATTTCTATGCCCTATTATGAGAATTTCTTATTTCCAAGTTGCTTGCAAAAACCATTCTCAACATTTCATCCTAAATCTTTGAGTTCCAAGTTCTCTCTCTTCGTCCCTCTCTACACATACCCACCAAGAAAGCAAGGAATTCAATGTAGGCTATACGTGTGGTGTTATGCAAAAGACTTCCATAACAGTCATGTTGTGAAAGACTAACTATATTTCCCTCCATCCTATCCTGTCCCCCATTTATTCTATTCTCTCATTTGTCCTTCTCCCTCCCCAAAAGGGTTTACTTCTAATTACTCCCTTCTCCCATGTGCTTTCCCTTTTATTATCCCCTCACAGCCTACTTATCCCTTTCTCCTCTACAGTCCTGTAGTGTAAAATAGATTTACATGCTAAATTAAGTATGCATGTCATTCCCTCCTTAACCCAAATGTGATGAGAGTAAGCTTTACTTTTTCTCTCTCACCTTCCCCCTTCTCTCCTCCATTGAAAAAGCTTTTCCTTAATTCTTTTATGCCACATAATTTGCCCCATTCCATTTCTCCCTTTCTCCTCCCAATATCTTCCTACCTCACTCCTTAATTTTACTTTTTATACATCATCCTTTTCTATTCAACTCACCATGTGCCCTACATGAAAAGATGATATTTGTAACTCTTGAGACTTTTCTCAGCATCTCAACATATAGACAGAGGGTGCAGTTCAACTTTAGTAAATCCCTTGTGATTTCTCTTTCTTGTTTACCTTTTCATGCTTCTCTTGATTCTTGTGTCTGAAAGCAAATTTTCTGTTCAGCTCTGGTGTTTTCATCAAGAATGTTTGAAAGTCCTCTATTTCCTTGCATGATAATTTTTTCCCCTGCAGTATTATACTCAGTTTTGCTGAGTAGATGATTCTTGGTTTTAATACTCATTCCTTTGACTTCTGGAATATCATATTCCAAGCCCTATGATCTCTTAGTATAGAACCCGCTAAGTCTTGTGTTATCCTGGTTGTATTCCCACAATTCTCAAATTGTTTCTTCCTGGATGCTTGAAATATTTTCTCCTTGACCTGAGAATTCTGGAATCTGGCCACAATATTCCTAAGAGGTTTTCTTTTCTTTTCAAGATTTCTTTCTGGAAGTGATTGATGAATTCCTTCCATTTCTATTTTACCCTCTGTTTCTAGAATGTCAGGGCAGTTTTCCTTGATAATTTCATGAAAGATGATGTCTAAGCTCTTTTTTTGATCATGGCTTTGAAGTAGGCCCATAATTTTTAAATTGTCTCTCCTGGATCTATTTTCCAGGTCAGTTGGTTTTCCAATGAGATATTTCAAATTGTCTTCAATTGTTTTGGTTTTGTTTTGTAATTTCTTGGTTTCTTATAAAGTCATTAGCTTCCTGCTACTCCATCCTAATTTTTAAAGAACTATTTTCTTCAATGAGCTTTTTAACTTCCTTTTCCATTTGACT
The DNA here is from genome assembly GCF_028372415.1 of Notamacropus eugenii. Taxonomy (NCBI): domain Eukaryota; kingdom Metazoa; phylum Chordata; class Mammalia; order Diprotodontia; family Macropodidae; genus Notamacropus; species Notamacropus eugenii. Next base: position 249,375,094 of record NC_092876.1, read on the forward strand.
AATTCTGTTTTTTAAAGCATTTTCTCCCTCATTGGCTTTTTGGACCTCTTTTGCCATTTGGGTTAGTCTATTTTAAAGGTGTTCTTTTCTTCAGCAGTTTTTTTGGTCCCCCTTTAGAAGGTATTGACTCTCTTTTCATGATTTACTTTCATTGCTCTCATTTCTCTTCCCAATTTTCCCTCCACCTCTCTTACTTGATTTTCAAAATCTCTTGAGGTCTTCCATGGCCTGAGACAATTGCATATCTATTTTGGAGGTTTTAGATGCAGAAACCTTGACTTTCATTTCTTCCTCTAATGATATACTTTGTTCTTTCTCTTGCAAAAGGATGGAGGGAAATACCTGTTCACCAAGAAAGTGACCTTCCATAGTCTTATTATTTTTTCCCTTTTTGGGGCATTTTCCCAGTCAGTTACTTGAATGTGAGTCCTTTGTCATGTCTAGGGACCTATAAGTTCTCAGTTCCTGCAAGGTTGTGCAAACAAGGGAGAGTAGTTTACTCCTCTCCTGGACTGTGCTCTGGTCTGGAAGAATCCACAAACATTTCTGCCCAGGATCTGTGAGTAGGGTTCCCTCTCCACAGCCACCTCCAGCTCCACCATACCAGTACTCCTCTTAACTCCAGAGCTGCTACTCAGGGCTGAGATTCAGATCATCTGCTTTTTTCCCCCAGTGTCTTTAGGCTGAGGGCTCCAAAAATGGATGATTCAACTGCCTGGGGTCAGGGCTAGGGCAAGAATCCTGCTCCCTTCTTGTCCAGGTGAAAGAGCTTTCTCACTGACCTTTGAAGCTGTCTCTGGCATTTGTGGGTTGAGGGATCTGTAAACCTGCAGCTGCTACCTGGGATTCTCTAACCTGAAGCCTGCTCCAGTTGTATCCATGCTGTGCTATATGGCCAGGACTGAGCTGTGCTCCTCTCCAAGCCTGGTGTGATAGACTTTCTCTGTCACCCTTCCAGGCTTCCTTGGGCTGGAAATCTCTTTCACACTGACATTGCTTGCCTTCTGCTGCTCTAGAATTTGTTTTTCACAGGCATTTTATAGGCTTTGGGTGGAGAGCTACAGCAGGTTCCTCCTTCTACTCTGTCATCTTCTATTTTTTTCACTTCTTTACCACTTATTTGAATTCTGATTTTTAAGGAGCTATTTTCTTTGGTATTTTTATAGTTTTTAAAAATAAGTTGCTAATTTTCTTTTAGCAATGTTTCTTGTGTACCTCTTATTTCTTTTCTTAATTTATCTTCTACCACTCTTAGTTGATTTTTTTAATACTTTAATCTATTTCTTTAACTTCTAGAAATTCGTGTTTGTCGTGTCCAAAATGTGTGTGTGTGTGTGTGTGTGTGTGTGTGTGTGTGTGTCTGTATTTCTTTGAGATTATAGTTGTGGATATTTTCAAATCATTGAAGTTATGTCTTGATTTTCTCTGTTAACCAAATAAATGCTTATTTTCAAGTTCTTGTTTGTTCCTTTACTCACTTTTCTAGCCTTCTTCTTGACTTTGAACCTTGAATTAATTATAGGTTCCTCTCACCTATAGGGTATTTCTTTAACTTGAGCTTCTATCTTTTGTGCATTTCTTCTGCTTTTTTGGTTCAGTCTGGGAGCCCATACATTTTCTGTGCTTCCAAGGTTTTATTTTCTGGGTAGAGATATGTTCACTGCTCTTTTGGTTTGTACTCTGTAATGTAAAGATCTTCCCTATCCATTAATAGACCTCAGGTAGAGACGATTAAAGGAAGATTGGGGTGATTTGTTTTGTAGGAAGGTCCACACCTTTGGTTAATTACTGATGAGGCACTAGGTCATGAGGGTCATGCCCTCTGCTTCTAAAAAGTGTATATATACCTTGAGGTGAGGTTTTCCTTTGGGTGCTTACTCTTTGGAATAAGGTTCCTATGCCAGATAACACTTTGGGTAACAATTAATGACTTCACCCTCACCCCCGCCCTTGGCTTTAAAAGCCCAGATGTTAGTGCTTTTCTCTCTGGTAACTATGTACATACATAACAGTCAGACAGTTTGATCTGTCTGTTGATCTGTGATATACGTATTGCTTATGGTCAGACAGTTAGAAACCCTGTCTATTGGTATTTATTTCTCTGCTTGTATTTTCTCTGTTGGTGTATGTGATTAAATAAGATTGCTGGCCCATTTTAAGTTGTCTTTCTTAGAAAAGCAGATTCAAGAACCTTTGCTAACAGGCCATCTTGGATTTATCAGGGTGCTTGCTGCTACAACTTTTTAAATTCCTGATGCAGTTTGAGTCTCTTGGCTTATGTGTTTGGATTTCTATAGACTGTTGGTGAAGTCAGTTTCACTTTATCTACTGGGAGATTCTGTATGATCAGATCCACTGAACTAGTGTTTATGTCTTGGTTTTAGGTTCCCTCCACTATATGTTTAGGTATGGAACTAAAGCTTAGAAGTATACACCCACTCTGTCCTTGGGTTCAGAGTCATAGAGCTACATGTCTGGAACTTGTTCTATGCTTCTTAGACAGATAAGGCCCCTGTGCCTTCTCTATCATGACCACTTCTTTCTTCCCTGGAATTCTGACACAACAGACCTACTAGATGATGCCTGTTCCTGTTCCCAGTATTTTCTTTTCCTATGTTAGATTCAGGCAAGTTATATATTATTCAATTTTGGTGTAATGCTTTTGTCTAATTTTGAAAAGTAATCAATTGTTTTGCTAGAAAATGTTTACACTGAGATCAGAAGAAACAGAATCATGCCACCTCTCATATAACCCCTTGTGATACTTTTTCCTTATTTTTGAGGAGTGTGATATTTGTTATGTATGGACTTAACCAGCTGATTAAATACCTGAAGATTAAAAAATCTTAAAAGGAAGTTAGTAGATCACACATTTTCTTAGCAAGCAAGTCAAAAATAGTGGGGATATCTAAATACTTTTTTCCTACAACTAAGAATTTGTATTTTAATCTTCAAACAATTTGGATGTGATTCTATCATCTTGTTTAGGCCTTGTTAAATATATTTTATTATAACTACAGCTGTGTCAATAACCCAACCTCTGAAAGAAATTACTCCTCCCTTATTTTTTTTTTTATTATGGTACATGTCTTTGATGAACAGACAAATTCCATAAGGGAAAAATGCATCCTCTTTTCTCTTAAGTAGAAATATAAAATTTACTAGTGCTGTCTTAGTACTGCAGCAGTTAGAGAGACATGAGAGAAAGGAATAAATACATCATATAATGAAGCCCAGTTAACTCTGAATTATGCCCAAGGAAGAAAAATAATTAACTTGGGGTAAACAGATGTCCATAAAGAAATGAGTTCTACTGCAAAATTGCTAAGACTATAATAATTGTTTTTGACATTACGTTGAAAAGGTGGAGCAAAATAACAGACACAAATACAAAGTACAAGTAGAGAAAATGTAGAAGTCTTTTTCATGGCAAAGCTTGAAAAGAATAGCATAGAAAAATATGTTAAGAAACTAAGAAAATTCAAAGCAAATAAATATATTCATTGAAAACTGACTCCCTCATGATGAAAGTTTCCTTGACCACTTTTCCCCAGAACTGACTCTACTTTCACTTAAATTCTGACTCTCTATTTGAAGTGGGGGACTATTCCTTGCTTCCCATTTTCACTTCTCCCTCTACCTATATCACTAGGAACTTCTCCTCCTTTGAGATTCCCTCAAACTATATTTACCACCCAAACTTCTGACAGCTCTTATCTACCAAATTCTAGAAAATTCTTCTTTGCTCAATGACTCTAGCTTGTGTCTTAGATTTTCTCCCCTCAACTACTTCTCTGATATGATGGGACTTTATACACATAGAAATACCCTAATCTCCCAGTTTTTTAGTCTACTTATTTTGTATGACTTGTTCCACCTCACTGTAGCTACAATACCAATGCCATCTCTTTAATCTTTAATAACCCCTCTATTATCAACTTCCATGTTGACAAACTCTTAAATTCCTTTACCTGATCAAAATATGTTACCATTTTTTCATCACACTATGCCTTGCAAATTAAAACCATGTTCTTCATTCCCACTGCAACCTCAAATCCCTCCACTCTTGTTTTCACCACTGAGGTCTTCACCCCTTCTCTACCTGTACTCTCTTCCCTTTCCCATTTTGTCCCTTTAAGTGAAATAGCTGTCCCCTTCTCTGAATTGTATAGCGCCCCTAGCCTTTATAAAATCTGTCCTCCATCTCACAAGATGAAGTGGTCTTGCTTCTTACGAAGACTAATATCTATATTTGTTTAAGTAACCCCAATACATTCTCTCTCCTCCAAGAGATTGAGCTCTCTGTCATTCCACCTCTCTCTTGTTCCATCTGTCCCTCTTTACTGGTTTATTTCCTATTGCCTACAAACATACCTATGGCTTCCCTTCCTGAAAAAAGTCCCTCATTTGATCCTCCCCTCCAAACTAACTACTCTCTTTTGACCTATGTAGCTCAACTCCTGGAAAAGACCAGCTATAGTAAGTACCTCCATTTTCTCTCTTCTCTCTTCTTAACCCTTTGCAATCTGACTTCTGACTTTTTCATTTCACAAAGTTGCTCTTGCAAAAGTTATTATCTCTTAATTCTCAAATCCAATGGTCTTTTCTCAATCCTCATTCTTTACCTCTGAAAATTTTGACACTGTTAATCACTCTTTCCTCCTCAATCCTCTCCTTTCTCTAGGTTTTCAGGATACTAGCCTCTCTTGGTTTTCCTCTGGCCTATCTCATGTTTTTTTTGTTTTTTTTTTTTTCTCTCTCTCCTTTGCTAGATTCTCCTCCAGATCTCAGTCCCTACTTTTAGGCATCTTTCAGGATTCTGTCCTGTGTACTTTTCTCAGTCTATACTGTATTTTACTTGGTGATCTCATCAGTTCCCATGGGTTTAATTACAAGCTCTATGCTGATGATTCTCAATTCTACTTTTCCTGCCCCCATCTGTTTGCTGACCTCCAATATCACATCTTGAATTGCCTTTCATACATCTCAAACTAGATGTCTAATAGATACCATCAATTCAATATATCCACAACAGAACTTATTTTCTTTCTTCCTAATCCTCTTCATGTCTTCTGTATCATTGTAAAGGGCAACATCATCTTCCCAGTCCCTCAGGGATGCAAACTACGACTTATCAGAAATTTCTCAATATCACTCACTCCTCATATCCAAGCTATTGCCAAAGTCTGTTAACTTTAACTCTGGGGCATCTCTCTAATATGTCCCATTCTCTACTATGATACTACCACTACTTTAGTATAGGCTATTATCACTTCATGCCTTGATTATTTAATTAGCCTGTTAGTGGATCTGTCCGCTTAATCTCTCCCCAAATCCAATTTATTTTCCATTCAGCCACTAAAATGATTTTTCCTAAAACACAGGTCTGATCACCATATTGCCCCTACTCAATAAACTTCAGTGACTTCCCATTGCCTCCAAGAGTAAACACAAAATGACGTGTTAGGCATTTAGAGCCCTTCATAAGTTAGTGTTCTACCTAGATTTGTAGTCTTCTTAAATCTTAATCCTTATTATTTGGCCTCTTGGCTGTTTTTTCAACCAAGCAAACCAAAACTCAGAGTAGTAAAGTCATTTTTTCATTGACAAATAACTAATAAGTTGTTGGACATCGATTCTGAATTCAGGTTTCAGACTTCTAGGTCTAGAACTCTTTGTTCTAGGGGAAAAATGCTCCCTTTCTTATTTCTACCTCATTTTTTTAAAGAATTTAAACTTTACAAAGTGATTTTCTCACGACACATTTTATCAGTGACTCAAGCATTATTATTTCTATTTTACAAGATAAAAATATCTCAGCTCTGGGCATATTCTCTGGCTGTTCCCCATTCATAGAATTCTCTCCTTCCTCCAGTCTGACTACTGAACGTGTTTATTTCAAGTACCAGGTGAAATCACACCTTTTCATTGGAAAAACAACTGACCTAGAAAATAGACTCAGGAGAGATAATTTAAAAATTATTGGACTACCTGAAAGCCATGATAAAAAAAGAGTTTAAACATCCTTTCAAAAAATGTTCAAGGAAAACTGCCCTGATATTCTAGAACCAGTGGGCAAAAGAGATTTTGAAAGAATACATTAATCATCTCCTGACAAAGATCCCAAAAGAAAAACACCTGGGAATATTGTAGCCAAATTCCAGAGCTCCCACATCAAAGAGAAAATATTGCAAGCAGCCAGAAAGAAGCATTTTGAATATTGTGAAAACACAATCAGAATAACACAAGACCTAGCAGTTTCTACGTTAAGAGATCACAGGGCTTGAAATATGATATTCCAAAGATCAAAGATGCGTGGATGAAAAGCAAGAATCACCTACCCAGCAAAACTGAGTATAATACTTGAGGGGAAAAAAAATTGTCCTTCAATGAAATAGGGGACTTTCAAGCATTCTTGATGAAAAGACCAGTGTTGACTTTCAAGTACAAGAATCAAGAGAAGCATGAAAAGGTAAACAGGTAAGAGGACTTATTAAAGTTGAAATATTTATATTCCTACATGGAAAGATCATATTTGTAATTCTTGAGTCTTTTCTCGGTATTAGGGTAGTTGGAGTATACATATTGAGAAAAGGCACAGGGTGAGTTGAATATGGAGGGATGGTATCTAAAACAAATAAAATTAAGGGGTGAGAGAGGAATGTATTGGGAGAAGGAGAAATAGAGAGGTAGAATTAAATTAAATTATCTGTCATATTAAAGAGGAAAGAAAAAGTATTTTCAATGAAGGGGAAGATGGGAAAGGTAAGAGGAAAAGAGTGAACCTTACTGTCAATGAATTTGACTTAAGAAGGGAATAACATACATGCTCAATTTATTATGAAAATCTATCTTATGCTACAGGAAAGAAGGGGGGAGGGGGATAAGCAAGGGCTGGTGGGGATGATAGATGAGAAGACATATGTGAGGAGGGAGTAATTAGAAGTAAATACTTTTGAGGAGGGACAAAGTCAAAATCGATAATAGAATAACTGGGGGGCAGGATAGAATGGAGGGGAATATAGTTAGTCTTTTACATCATTACTGTCATGGAAGAAATTTGCATGACTACACATCAATAACCTATATTGAAGTGCTTGCCTTCTCAACAGGGATGGGTAGAGAGAGAGGAAGGGAGAGTAGTTGGAATGCAAAAACAAATGTTAATAATTATTTTCACATGCAACTGGGAAATGAGATATACAGGCAATGGGGTATAGAAATCTATCTCGCCCTACAAGAAAATAGAGGGGATGGGGATAAGAGAAGGGAGGGGTGTAATAAAAGGGAGGGCAGATTGGGGGGACTGGTAATTAGAATGTATGCCATTTTGGGATGAGCAGAGGGGAGAGATGGGGAAAAAATATGCAATTCACAATCTTGTGGATGTGAATGCTGAAAACTAAAAATAAATAAATAAAAATTTAAATATTCCACCTTTTATAACAAGCCTTTCTTAATGCTTGTTAATTCCCGTGGTTTTTCTCTTAATTATTTCCTGTCTACAATTTATTTTTGTATATATTTGGATGCATATTGTGCCTTCCCTTGCCCTTTAGATTGTAAGCTCATTAAAAGCAAGGATTATATTTTGCCTCTTTCTTTATGTTTCTAGAACTAAGCACAGTGCCTGGCACATAGTAGGTGATCAAAAGATGTTTATTTAATTGAATCCATTGACAGCATAGAAAGCATTTATAATTATTATCTCATCTGATTCTTACAGCAGCCCTTCAAGGAAGATGCTATTGTTATCTCCATTTTACAGATGAGGAAACAGAGACAAAACAAGGTTATGTGTGGTGACCAGGTTCACACAGCTAGCTACTACCTAAGACCAGATTTGACTCAAGTCTCCCTAACTCTGGGCCAGCATTCCATTCTTTGTACCACCTAGCTGAATGTCATCTCTATCTTCACTCTGGGGCATTAAAAAACAAAGAATGTTCCTACCTTATCGAGGAGATATGATCAATACCAAAAGAAAAGACCAATATCTGTTAACAAGGATAATAAGAATTTTATTTTTATAAGGAATTAAATCTGTAAAGAGAATTTCAGGTAAGTCTATCTATCATTTTGTTTGCTCCATAATAACTTTGGAATGCTGGTAGTGTAGATATCTTTTTCAAGCAAACCAAAACTCAGAGTAGTAAAGTCACTTTTTCGTTGAGAAATAATTAATAATTTGTTGGAGCTGGATTCTGAATTCAGGCTGTGGCCTTCTAGGCCTGGAACTTTTTGTACTAAGGAAAAGTCTTCTCTTTCCTATTTCTACTTCATTTTTTTAAAACAACTTAAACTGTGCAAGGTGATTTTGTCATGATACATCTGAGTAGTGACTCTTTAAGTATTATCATTCCTATTTTACAAGTTAAAAAATCTGAACCTTGGAGAGATTTAATGATGTTCAGTGTCTTACATAGTAATTGTTAGAGCTGGGTGACTTCATCTCAGGTCTTTGTTCTTTCCAAAGCCAGTGCTTTTCTGAATCTGATGTTCTATAGAAATTGTTAACCCAAGCATCAGAGGCTGTAGGTGGAAACAGGTAAATAATTTTTTTTTTCTTTTAAAAAAGATAAAATAACTAATACTTATGTGCATCTTTTTTATTTCTTTGCCCAAATGATGGCTGTCACTCTTTTTCTTTTAGAGATTTTCTCTTCTGATTAAGACATTTCAAATTCCCCTTTTACCTTCTTGATGACTTGACTGCATGAGTTTCAACTTCTTGTATCTTTGCAAAGATATTTTGAAAAACACTCAGACTACATAAGGGATATGTATATTTCATGTAAATTTCATGAATTGTGGTTACCCTTGTTCCCATGGAAATGTAGACTTTGTTATCTCTGAGTAAAAGACTGAGAGTCAAAGAGGCTGAATAAAAAGGTAGAAAATGGGTTTCTTAATACTTCCTTCTCTTAGTTTTCTGGGCAAATTTCCTGGGCAAATATCCCTAGGCAAATTTCAATTTCTACTATCCTAAGTTATCACCTCAGATCTTTATAAATTCTTGATTTTTTTGGATTCTGTGTAAGTGCTGAGATATTAACTGAAGAGAAACCTTCAAAGCTAGGTTCAGTCATGTTAATAACAGCATTGTTCAAGTAATTTTAACCTTTTTATGGCAAGATAGATAATTTTAATTCATTCAAGGATATTATTTGTTATTGAGAGAACAATATTTCTTTTGCAATTTTCAGTAGACATTATTTACTTGTATTAAACTGCAGGGAAATAGGACATAGAAGGAGCCATTTATTCAAGATCATCTTCTCCTCCTTCTAATGATTTTATAAACGATAAACCTGAGTCTCAGAGAAGTAAAGTGACTTACCCCAAATCACACTGAATTTGCAAGAGGACACCGTGGATCATTTTCCTGTACCCTTTCGGGTGTCAGGAAAGATTCTTTGTTACCTCTGCCAACATCTCCTATTTGCTATACAAATATAAATAATGAGGCACATGACCCTAGTTCATTTATTTTATATTATAGCTGTGGTCATGAAATTAGAGTCACATATCTTATTTGTCAGTTCCCTGAATGAATAACCTTTGAAAAGAGTGGGTCACAGGGCAATGGAAAGGGCAGTGGATGTAAATTTAGAAGTCCTGAATTTCAGCTATGATTCTATCATTCTTTAGACATGGGTCTTTGAGCAGGTTATTGAATCTCCCTGAACTTAGCCTCCATCTGGAAAATGAGGATACTGATGGCAGCCCCAGATATTTATTGTGAGGACCAAGTGACATAAAAATTAGGAAGTACTTTGAAAACTGAGAAGAACTATACAAATGATGAAATATAATAGTTAATAGTAATATCCTTCATGGAGTTTCTGATTAAGCAATTTCAGGTTATGTGTAATGTATGTGTGGGGGTAAAGTTGGTGAGAGTGATCATCTGCCTGCAGTATTTAATCTGATGTTTCTTTTTATGGCAAATTTACCTCCAATAACTACACAGGTTGTGTTCAAATGATTCAAAGGATTATCTGCTATTTATTAGTTACTCCCTGAAATAGGTCCCTATCAGTCATATGAATCAGACATAAATAAAAATTGTGACCAAAAGAACAAGGTGGAGAGTAAGGCAGTAAGACATCTAGGTTAGGAAAATCTTAGTACCCAGCAGAGGAGAGATCATGCAATGACACTAGGTTATAAGTGGGTGTGAAGGAAATGAAAAGATCCTGGAACACTAGTCCTCAATACAGAGATCATAAAATACTAATGTGGAATTGTTGACTGATATCCTACTTAATTTAGTATTATTCTATTAAAGTTTAATCACTTTAGTGTGGATGAATTATCAAGTTGCTATATATTAGTTGCTCTCTCCTAATATGTGAATTTGTACTCTCTCTAAACTTAAGGCAGAAATGGTAAATTCTGTCTTTTCAACACAAACCACCCTCTACTATAAAATTGCAAACAACTTTGCATGTCCTACAATCTCCCTAACAAGCAAGAATACAGACCTGAGTGTTAGTTTCCCTTTCCTGGGTACTTTCCAAATACAAAATACCAATTCAATCATGAATCAATAGCATTCCCCTTCAAAGAATGTCAGCCAGTTTTCAAGGTACCTCTTTTCCTTTAGAAACTTCCAACTATTGGACTTTTCAGAGAATGTTCATCCAAATGTTTGATGACCTGATGATTGCATGTAACGTACAGTTAGTGACCTTAGCACCAACCAATCAGAAATGAGACACATCTATATTGTTCAGAACTCTCTAGGCTGTTCAGTCCCTCTTTAATGACTCTAAAAGAGTTATTTTCTTTTATCAGATCCATCCCTAACTACTGAAGAACTCCCATTTATTAGCAGCTGTTAATTTTGCTAACAAATTGGTCATGCTCCAAACTCTGCATCTCAGTTTCTATTTACTGTAGATTTTTATTGTGACACTGGGCTGATGCTGGAGAGGTTTTCACTGCAGTAGAGAGGGCGCTTATACTGATGAAAAACTTGCCTGAGGTGTAACCCCATGCACAGAGGAAGGGCCATCTGGCATTTCCTAGTTTAGCTAATTATTCTTGCTAACTAGGCACAAAACTTGATTACTGCCAACAGCTTTAAAGAGTACATATGATTTCTGTGCCTTCTAAATTTCAAAGATTTGAGGTAAAGTCCTGTTTACTCTGATCTAGTCACAACTTCAGTGTGGACAATCAAATGTTGAGTAGAGATATTTTTTTTTGAATCATAATTAGATCTTTCTCTTCTGCAAAAAGGTATTGCCATATCCCCAGTGACAAACCCAAAAGACTTTTGCCAACCCTCATTTAAATCAAGATGTATGCTTGCAAATATATGGATGTTATTAAAGTATGGGATAAAAAGTACAAACAACAAACAATAAAATTGAAAAGAGCATCTTAGGTTCCTTTATTTCAATCTTTAGATTGAGATTTTTTTTCATCTGCCATAATAATTCAAGAATACAAGAGTGATCTCCCTGAAGGTACATATAGATTTCTTCCCTTTGATACACAAATATTGAAGCCACTAGAAAGAAAGACAATAAATTCAATAACTTGCTGCTATTACTTTGTTTTCTTTAAAAATGCCTCTTTTACCAATGAAATCACAACTATTCTCTATCTTTTATCCCTTTAGTAAAATCCACTTCATAAAGCATTTTTTATGAACATTAAGAAATGTTTTGGTTTTTTTTCTGAATAGATACCACCTCCAAATCAAACACGACCTGATGTTTGCTGCTGAATCTCAATAACACATGATCATACTGGCTCAGCAATTTAGCAGTTGCAGAGAATCCCATGTACCCTTAGCTACAATAGGAACAGTATTGCATATGTAATCTATAGGATCTCAATTAATTTGTGATGATTTAATGTAAGAATTTCATTTGGCAAATTTACTCAGAAGCCAGTAGCCCCAATTCTCTGGTCTGTACAATCCAGTGCATTCAACACCTGACAGTTAACCCAGTGAGAGCGTTATAGACTAAAAAAAAAAATAAACTGCAGGATAATCCATCCATTTTAGCATTTGGAAAACAGGTTAATCTTTGTATTCAAGCTCTGTCTAGAGCACTTCATGCACATTTCATACACAGAGAGGGCTTTACACTCTGGAAAGTGATCTCATGGGAACGGGGCAAGGCAATTGCTTTTCATATTTTCAGGCCTGAGGTAATCCCAGCTCTAAGGCCTGCAGTCCATTCATTATTCTAAAGCCCATAAATTGGGCATTATAAGATCAATTAATTATATTTAACCACTTTGAATTACATAAAACTGCATAATTTATAATATAGTCCATGATGTTTCTGAAAAGTAGTATGGAATAGTGGATAAAGACTTGGCACTGGAGCCAGGGAGACTTGATTTTAAGTCCTGACTTTGAAACACATTGACTGTGGAACCCTTCATAAATCACTGAGCATTTCATTGCTCTAGGTCTAGACAACTCCCTAAGGCTCTAAATTGCAAAGAAAATGCAGAACTACATTGGAAGAGTAATTTTCTCATTAGGTGCTCCCATACCAATTAAAAGAGAGGTTCAGCCTCTTTCCCTATGTCATTTCAAACCAGATGTTTTGTGGAGCATGAGATCCTCACATTCTTGGAAACTTTTTTGACTATCCAGTTTCCTGAGTGATTGTCTCATTGCAAACATCAAGCAGAGTGCTAGACATGTCCTATTTCTAATTATAAAGAGGCTAAAGAAAAATATTCTGTACACCACGATACAGCTGTGCCTGGATGGCATCCAGGAAACACATGTCAATCATCTGAAGAAAAATCCATAAGATATTTAAACTCCAAAATACCAACTAGTCTTGAAGTGAGTCAGGCATTGGATGGCATTTGTGATTCAGGCATCCCAAAACCTTTGAAGCACTCAGACTCACTGTGGTCTATTGTAAGTTCTAATGTCTAGAATATTGGTATATAGAATACTGTGCAATAGAATTTGGGCTCTCCTTAGAGATTAAACCAGTTGGATATTCATATACTTCATGAAAGTGTTTACATTTTACCAAGTTATTTCAAGGTAATTGATAGACAACAAACTTCCATTCTGTATCACAGTCCAAAATGTAAAATAACTCAAAATGTTTTTGGACTGGCTATGGAGAAGTGTTAATGGATAAAACTTTCTGTCATTAATTCATACAATAAGTTATTCAGCACCTATAATATTCAAGGCACTATCCTAGATGCTGAGAACAAAATATAAATAAATATATTTATTTATGTACATAAATAAAATATAAATAAATATAATTACAAAATTACAAAAGCAGCTAAATGGTGCAATGAATGTAGCTCTGTACTTTGAGTAAGGAAGACCTGAGTTCAAATGCAGCCCTGGGTAGGTGGGTGGCTCAGTGGATGGAGTGCCAGTCCTAGAGTCAAAAATACTCATTTTCCTTCATTCAAATGTGGTCTCAGACAGTTACTAGCTGTGTGATCCTGGGCAAATCACTTCCCTCTTTGCCTTAGATCCTCATCTGTAAAATCTTCTGGAGAAGATAGTGGCAAACTACTCTAGGATCTTTGCCGAGAAAACCCCAAATGGAATCATGAAGAGTAAGATATAACTGAAAAACAAGAAATTGCATTTTTCCTGACCTAAAGGAACTTAACAGATCAAAGGAAAAAAAAAGACCAAGTGGTCTTTACATATATATATGTGTGTGTGTGTGTGTGTGTGTGTGTATGTATATGTGTATGTATATGTATATGTATGTACATGTATATGTATGCATATGTATATGTATATATGTATATGTATGTGTATATATATATATAATATGTTTCTCAATATAATGATAAAATAATACCCTACGGGCAAAGATAGAAAATTCATCCAGTTAACTATTTGGTTTGTATGTGTAACAATCCTTGTGACAAAGCTTATGCTAGCCAACATTGGAAGAGGATTTAAGTTGATAAAGACTCTACAAGTTGTATTTTTTTCCTGCATAGGAAGAAGATAAACTAATCTGAAATCAGAATGGGAAGCCCTGTATTTTGAGTGTCTCTTAACAGAGACAAGGACATCCAGAGCAAAGAAAGGTAGCTGGACTGACATGAGGTAGAACACAAAGTCTGGTGTCATTGACACTTGTACATTTCTTCCTCAAACCCAAGCCTCCAGAGGAGACAATGAGAGCTGCAAGTTAAAGGGATAGGAGATAAAGTAGAAGGTGCTGTTGTTCTTTAAGCCTGGTTGGCCGTTCAAGTGGCTAGAACCTGGATAAAAACAAACAAACAAATAAGAGACAAGTTAAAACTGATCCTCCCTCTATTTGCTCCTGACTTACTTCAGAAGAGTGTGACAAGAACATGTTTCTAATCATGTCTTTACAAAGGTAGAATTAATTTGAAAGTGAAAAACTTTAAAATCAGACCCAATAATTATAAGCCCAATGTAGTAATTAGGGTTAAACCTATATGATATTAAGCAACTATTCTACATTAGTTTTTTCTCCATGTACAATAAATTAGATGATTTTTTTTTTGTACCATGGAAATGCTATTCCTTTAGAATTTTCTAAGTTTTTTTTTCATTATTAAACCTGCATCATATTGTTATAGATTTAAGGACATTAAAGGTCATCTAGTCTAACCTGTCCTTGCTACATATGAAGAAAGAGAACTCTAAACTGGCTAAGTGACTTCTAATTTAACACTCTTAATTAGGATCACAACTAAGATGCAAAAGTTGGTCTCCTCACATCAAATCTCATGTTCCTTCTTTGATCTATATCTAATAGATATAGACTGCCTTTTTGGAGCATGCAATATAAAGAATATTTCCTTGCCTATTGAATACCCACTTTTTTTGGTAACAAGACAACTGGAAGCAAATGGTCTTGGGATGAAGAGAAGTGATATGGCATAAAACTGGCATGATGCTGAAGCAAATCTGGGAAATTACATAACGGATCACATTAAGGAAACTGATCAGTTCACTTAATCTTTTTATAACATTTCAGTGATTACTTGGGGATCTGCTAAAATGTGGGGTGAATTTGTTGTAGGGGGTTATTTATTTCCCATTTCTGGCAACATGGAGGTAGAGGTAGCTAACGGAACTGAGTAATAGTGACTTTGATAAATATGGTGAGGACTAAAGGAAATTATTTGAATTCAGTAGAACTTGTTTGCATGTGATAAAGTGGTTTATTTTAAGTGCTTTCAATGTACTCATAAATCCACTACACCAGAAATAGTATATAATGAATAGATACAAATACATTTCAAAGTGGGAAATAGCTGCTTTTCCACCCCTCTTGACCTTAAATAAATCCCTTTCACTTTGTATTTGACAATTCATAAACTTGTTCTTACTTTATAGAATTAAAATTCAGAACTATTGCCCAAATACAAAGCAATTTGCATATTTTAAAAGTTCACAGTAGATGTCTTTTTGAAATCTTATTACCAAGCACATCAGTTTCTTCCAACTTTCTAGAAAGTCTCACAGGGAGAAAAAGAAAGTCAAAGAAAAAAATGAACTTAAAAGATTCAACAAAATTGCTGATAGAGTGGAAGTGACAAAACATTTCTTTTCCTCTGTCATATTCATCATCTTTATTATTTCTTTACAGTATCCAGGTTGCACATAGATGGAGAGAAAACAACTGATAGAATCAGTTCAGGAAAAATAAATGTCTAGCCAACTTCTACCAGAAATTGGTAGATTGAATTCTTTGTCTCTCAAGAGGTTACTTTGATATGCTAGAAACGTAGGCTCAGTCTAAATTTTATCCACTTGAACTTGCTAAAATTTCCTAAAATATTTGATGTTTATCCATAAATAACATAAAAATACAATAAATCACAATGTACATGAACATGGGATGCCCATAGCGACAAAACAAAGCATTAATGATTCTTGAGCATTCTGACTTAAATCATGATCAGAGAAAATGAATCTCAAAATATTTAGAGATAATTCAAATATGTGGTATAAAATCTAGATATTTCAAAGTAATAGAAGAAAAACATGATTCTAGAACAACTCAATATATTAGCTGTAATGTTACCAGAAAGTATCACAAGGTACTTCATTAGGCCTAAAATCATTGTTAAAGAGTTAGAAGAAATGAACTTCTGATGTCTTCTACTCCAGCTCCCTTATTTTATAGATAAGAAAACTAAGGCCCAGGGATATGAAGTAAATACTCCAAAGCTACATAGTAATAAGTAGCAAAGTCAGAATCCAAACCCAGATATTTTGATAATAATTTCCTTACTTTACCAACTACTGTACCCTGAATGGAAACTGCCTCTTGTAATTTGACCTAAGATTGCATTTTTGTGTTGGTGTTGTCATATACAAATGCCAAAGTGATATTCTGAAAATTGAAATATGACTTTGTCATTCTTCATCATCCCCAGTTACTCCCTATTGTCCTTAGGATCAAATATAACTCCTCCTCCTCTATTCTAAGTTCTTCCTGTTGCTCTTCCATTGTTTCTTAGTCATGAGTCTTACTCTGACTCATTGGGATTCCATTTGAGGTTTTCTTAGTAAAGATGCTGGAGTGGCTTGCCATTTCCTTCCCCTGCTCATTTTACAGATGAAGAAACTGAGGCACGTAGGGTTAAGTGACTTGCTCAGATTCACACAACTATTAGCTGTCTAAAGAAAGATTGAACATAAGAAGATGAGTATTTTTGACTCCAGGATTGGCCCTCTATCCACTGAGCCACCTACTTGTTCAAGTTTTGCATAACCTAGCTGTATCCCACATCTCCTTTCCTTACATATTATACTGCTACAAATATTCTGGGAAGCTAGGAGGCACTGAGGCAACATCACTTCATGAGACATTTCATCATATTCTCTTTTAGTGTTTATGATGCGTACAGAAAAAGATACCACCATGATGATAATTATAGGTTATATGCCAATACATGTCAGAAAAGATGAAGAAGCTGAGAAAATAAATAAAAAATAAATTGGTCAATCTTCAAGTAATTATTAAGTAACCACTATATGCAAGGTTGGGCTTCAAGTTGGCATATTGCATAGAGGGCTGGGCCTGGAGTCTGTATGACTCATCTTTCTGAGTTCAAATCCAGTCTTAAGCACTTACAAGCTGTGTGACCCTGGAGAAGTCACTAAACAGTTTACCTCAAT
Organism: Notamacropus eugenii; assembly: GCF_028372415.1. Classification (NCBI taxonomy): domain Eukaryota; kingdom Metazoa; phylum Chordata; class Mammalia; order Diprotodontia; family Macropodidae; genus Notamacropus; species Notamacropus eugenii. Next base: position 249,392,234 of record NC_092876.1, read on the forward strand.
TTCCTCTTCTGTAAAATGAGTTAGAGAAGGAAATAATGAACTACTCTAGTATCTTTGCCAAAAAAAAAAGAATCCCCAAAGGGGTCATAAAGAATCAGACATTACTGAAACAGCTAAATACCAACAAAAGCACATATCCTATAGTCTAGCCATACTACTTATGATTCTTCATAAACAATGTTCTTTCCCCCTTACTCGAACCCTTTTCTTTATTGGTTCCCCCAGCTTTAAGTAATATTCCTCCTCCTCTCTACTTCTTGAAGTCCCTGGCTTGCTTTGAAGTTCACTCAAGTATCCCACTCTGTAATAGGCCTTACTCAATCTCCTCATCTGTTAGTATCTTTTTATTCAAAATTACCTGTGTTTGCTTTTTATGTCTTACGTGTGCTTATGAAATGTCTGCATGGTTTTTTCCATCCTCAAGCTAAAGCATATTTCACCTCTCATGAAGAGTTTTTGAATACCTACTTATTCTCTGCACTGACTTGCTGTCTCCCATCTTTCCTCTCATGATGGCAGTTTCAGGTCCCCAGAAAAAGAATGCAACTACACGGATATATTCAAATTCTCTCATGATTATAGGAATAATCATGGGGAAATACCCTACTTTAACCCCTAAGGTCTTACCAAGATCTATTGGTATTTCCCTTTACACAAAATCAGTCAATAACAATGAAGACACTTTCAGTTCTGAAAGATTATTTACATATAAAGGAAAATAAATATTAATATCAAAAATGTGTACATAGTGAAAGAAACACAAGAACTAATAAATGTATCACCATCTAGATACATTTCTTCCACCAATGCATTCAATATCTGTTGGAACAGGGGTAAATTGAGCACACACTTAGAAAAAATCTAAAAGGGAAATATAATGGTGAAGAAAACTCATGTGTGTGTTTAATTCAAAACTCAAAAACTACAGATTTAAGTCATTGGTCCATTCAGGGATACCTTCAATATATGAAATCATTTCTCTGCGAATTGCTCCTCTCCTGGCCCTTGCCATCTCCAACTGAGAAAATCTGATTCTATTCGAAAATGATGGCACCTATGTAAGCTCTTTCAAATTACACTGTGTCTTATAAGGGCATTGAATAAATAATGTCACATGTTTAATTTGCTTAGCTGTTCCCTTTAAGTCAAAAAGCTGCAAAGCTTATTAGACAGGATTTCTCTGGACAATACAGATGAGCCTAGTCATCTATTTACTCACCAGGATTTTGTGCTGAACAACTACCTTGTAGCAAAGAAAACCACAAATGATTATAAAGTTTGTCTTCTCTGCTTTTCTCTCTCAGACTAGATAGGGGAAGAGAGAGTAACATATATTTCTGAAAGAAGTCCTCAAACTCCAGAGCAGAGGTGTAAAAGACATGCAGGTTTTAGAAGATAATTATAAAATATTTAACAAAATAAATAAAAATGTAATAAAATATAGATAACATTACATTTAAAAATAGTCAAATATAGTCTACAGGGACCCTTATATAGAGATTAATAGTCCCTTTTACTATTCAAGTTTCACACCACTGCTCTAGATGTTACTGAAGGGCAATGGCTAAAATGGAAGTTCTTATTCAACAGGATTGAGCTTCTCTTTAAACTGATGAGGTTTAGGGGTGCTGGGGACCCCAAAATACTGACATGCCAGGTCCTGCTCGAATGAATTTGATTCAAGCTTTCTTAAACCAAAGAAAAACAGTTTATTAAGGATCTGCCATACTGAGGTGACTCTGAAGAAGCCTAAGCATTTGTAATGCTTGTATTCACAAGCAGGCCAGGTAGAATCTCAGCTAGACAGAGTCTGAGCTGGATAGAATCTGAGCCCCTTCATGGAGGCAAGACGGACCTTAAATAGAGAAAAGACTGTAGGAGAGATCTGGGGGGAGGGGTGGTCTGGTAGTCTAGGGTGGGAGGATGGTTTTAGGGAGGGTCTTAAGGAGATTGGGGTAACTAGTGATGTCCTTGGGTGGGATGTAGGTGGGGCAATTCAGAAGTAAGAGACAATGGAAGGCCAGGCTAGGTCAGGGCAAACAGATTTGAATATGAAAGATTCAGGAAGACTTGGCTACAAATTTGAGTATGAAAGGCCTGGTGAGGAGATTTAAGGGTAGTTCAGGAAAGTTTCCCTTGTCTGAACCCCATCATTCCCCCCTCAAACTATTTGGATCCAAATTCTTTTGTGTTGAGGGGCAAAGGTCTCAGCTTCTGAACCTGCTTACCTCCTGGCAAGGAGTGTAGAGACGTCCCTGCCTCAATGGGTCCTGTTCCAGGGGTACATAGCCTGAGCAGTTATCTGGAAGTTGATGGCTTGCACTCTGGAAAAGACAAACCTGGCAAGGAGGTTAGACAAAGGTCAAAGAAGCACAAAAGGAGTATAAAGAAAAGACAATTTCCCTGGCACAAAGAATAATTTCTCTGGAGAGAATTAAAGAAGACTATGGCAAAGCCAAAATACAGAAGGGCATGTTTGATAAGGGAGTTTTTTTTCTGTCAGATATTCCCTTTCTTTCCAGATTGTTCTAAGGGCATATAGAACAAGGAAAACATATTTTGAGGAAATAAAAACATCAACTGGCCTAGGGGCAGGCACTAAGAATGGGTTAAGACACCCAAAGCCTGTCTTCTCCTTTCATCAACGTACAGAGGGAAAAGTTATTCTAGACTGGGAAGGGTTAGTGATGGGGTGGTGGTCAAATTAGTTTTCAAAGTCTCAAAAGCTTTAGCCTGGTCTGAGTCAGTGCCCTGAGTAGGGTCATAAAGGGGTTTAGTAATAAAATCAAAATTAGGAATCCAGTGTCTACAAAATCCAGCCATGCATAAAAACATTCAAACTTGTTTTTTAGTGGCTTGAACAGGGATAGACAAGATTGTCCTTTTTATCTCAGAGGTTAAGAAGTAAGAGATGGGCATGAGTTCACAGCCCAGATGCTTTATGGACTGGCATGCTATCTGGACTTTGTTCAAAGAGACCCTATAGCCTCGAATGCCTAAGAAATTGAGGGTTTCTGGGTGGGGCTATAAATAAGAATATCAAGCATATACTGAATTAAGCTACTACCAGCTAGTTACAATTCCATTAAATCCCTTCCCAAAGCCTGGGGCCAGACTGTCCAGGTTAGCAGGCATGGACTTGATTCCCCAGGAAGAGTCCATTCAAAGGCAAAAATAAATCGTGAATCTATGTGAAGAGATATACAGAAATTCCCAGGGATCTGAGTTAGTATAGTGTATGTGTTGGGGACTATTGGAATAATAGCTTCATTAATAACCCTGAGATCTTGCACCTTTGTTCCTGGAAGGATTTCAGTGTTACATATAGATGAACAAGAGACAAGGATTCTAGACTTAAGGAATTTTTCAATTAAAGGTTGTAATCCTTCCCAGGCCTCAGGTTTAATCAGATATTAGCCTTGAAGATTGAACATTTTAGGGTCTGGGGGACAAACAATGATGGGTGGCAGAAGTAGCTCACCCTGGAATTTCCGGATCCCAAACAACTGGTTTAACTGTCTCCCACACTTTCAAGCAAGCACAGGGAGATCTGGTGAAGAGAGGCAAAAGGGATATTAGAGAAAATTGACTACCCAGTTTCACCATCAGGTCCCTTCCCAACAAGGGGGCAGGGCTAGAGGAAGTCATAAGGAAGGAGTGTTTAAACAACAGATCCTCCAGTAGACTGGGGAGAGGGTATGTCTGGAGACATTCTTTAGTTTCCCTTTCAATGCCTATGACTGGAGGAATCAAGGGGACAGTAGGGCCAGAGTAACTGGTTAAAGCAGAGAACTTAGCCATGCTAAAGTGGGTAACCTTACCTTCAGCCTCCATTTTTGCCAGGGTTTGGAGAGAGAGGTGGAGAAAGTTGGAGCGCTGCCAGCACCCAGGCTTTCCATCGTTCCAATTCTTGAGAAGACTGGAGGACAGGGTACTAGGGGGAGGTTCCATCACTTTTCCAACCTTGCAAACAATCCTTCTTCCAATGTCTCTCCTGGTCACATGGGTATGGTTCCACAGGCATTGGTTCCCAGGGCTCCCTCTTGGGGGGAGCCCTGGAGAGACACTCCTGGGACCAGCGACCATACTTGTAGCATGGAAAGCAAGCCTCCCCATTGCCCAAGTAGCCAGGTTTCCTCCAAGGGGGCACCCTGGAGGGGTAATTCCTGGGTCTTTTCCTGACCATGACAGCTCCAAGAATTGAGCATGCTCCCTGGCCCTGGCCCTTCCCCTGCATTCTCTTTCCTCTGCTGCAAAGAGGCCTCTGTTGTTAAAGACTCCAAAGGCTGTCTCCAATAATTGGGCCTGAGGCTTTTGGGGTCCCATTGCCAATTTCTGCAGTTTTCTTCAAATATCTGGGACAGACTAATTAATAAAATACATGTTAAGGATTGCTGCCCCTTCTGTGGAGTTGGGATCCAAATTTGTATGCTTTTGAACAACTTCTACTAGCTGGTCTTGAAAAAGGGCAGGGTTTTCCCTTTCTCCCTGAGTAATTTCCCTAATTTTTTGAAAATTTACTTGTTTTTGAAATGCAGTTTTTAGGTCTTCTAACAGGCAAATTACCATATCGTCTCTCTTTCCTCTATCCTCACTCTTTTGATAATCCCATCCTGGGTCACTAGTGGGAAGAGTAGTTGCTCCTGGTCGGTATTTTATGGGATCATTGCTAGCCATCTGATCCCCAAACTTTTGAGCGTGTTCCCAAATTCTCCCCTTCTCCTCAGTGGTACAATAGGCAGAGAAAATAATATGCAGATCCTTCCAAGAAAGTTCAGATTTTTGGCAATGTCCCTAAAACCCTCAGCAAACCTAGTGGGGTGTTCCAAGTGTCTCCCCAGTTTCTCTTTAACCTGAATGAGATATGGAGCATGCACTTCCCACAAGGGAAAATACCCTGAAGGTGCTGTGGGGGCAGGGGCTTGGTTAGAGAGATAGGAAATCCCAGTTTTCATGAGGGAGAGACTGAGGAATGCTGACTCAATGGGTTTGGGCTGCAAGGTTAGAGCCTCTGGCTGGCAAAGGGAAAGATCAACTGGTACCTGAGGAAGGGAAGGGGTCAGAGGAGGAGATAGCCCAGAAAGTGAGGTGGGAGCAGGGCCTGAGGCCAGAATGGATGTTGTCCCAGGGAGAGGGGCTGCAGAGGGAGGCACCTCAGCAAGACCTGTGATGGGACCTGAGCAGGGGTGGCCAAGGGGGGAGGGGCCATGGGAGGAAATTCAGCATAGGAGATGTGGAAGGTAAATGAGACAGGAATCGAGGGTTTGGGATAGAGGAAAAGGAAAGGAAAGCCAAAGGAAGGAAGGGGTGGCCAAGGAGGGGGAGGCTAGGGTTGGGGGAGTTAAGGGAGAGGCAGGAGGGGCTGGGGGACTTTAGGGTGAGGATAAGAGGTGGAATGGTGGGAACAGAGATGAGGTTGAAATCCTGGAAGCCAAAAACAGGGGACCATCCAAAACGTCCAGTTCACCCCCATTGTCCTTTTGTGGGGTGACTCTAGCTACAAGCATCTTACAATCTTTTCTAAGAATGGGGTTTTCAGAGAACTTGACGAGGCCATTATATAAGGTATTTCTATCCATTTTTCCTTTTGGTGACAATATAATTCTAACCGTGAAAGAGTACTACATTGTAACATCCCCAAAATGAGCCATACTTCAATGTCCTCCAGGTGATATAGAGGCCAAACTGCGTGGCAAAAGAATACCAACTTTTTCTTTTTAAGTTCTCTAGATAAGTTATTATTTTTTTCCAATTTTGTAAGAGACAACACAAAGGCGAATTTTGGGGAACTGAAGAGGATTGACCCATTACAGGTGGGAGCTGGAAGTCCCTCACTCTGTAAAGGTGAAAGTTGGAATTAGCCTTGAAAAAGAAACAAGGGGGCGAAGCCAAGATGGCAGAGTGAAAGCAACGACTCACCTAAGCTCCTGGACAAATTCCTCTGGATACCTCTGAAAGGAGAATCTGACCAAACTTTGGAGGTGCAGAATCCAGTGGGTGACAGACTTTGATGGATTCGGAACCCAGGTTAGACTGGAAGGTCCACGGGAAGGATCTGTTCCGCGGGGGTGAGCCCCCAGCACACACAGCGCAGCATGGTCAGCGCAGCAGGGCAGAAGGGACCTGAGAAGCCTGAGAGTCGCGGGCGAAACCAATGGAGCAGGAGACAAGCCAAACCGAGCCGGTGAGAGCCACTGAGCGCCAGATATCAGCGCAGCAGCCCTTGAAACCTTCAGCCTGAAGACTAAACTTTGGTAAGTCACCTACTTGAACTTCCGGGAGCCAGGATGGCAGAGTGATCAGTAAATGCTCTCTCCTCCCCACTAATGACCATGAAAGAACCATAAAATATTTCCCCAGAAAAATCCTGGATCAGCGGGAACAGCAGAAGGGGGCAAATAGTCTCATAACACCAGAGGCTAGGAAAATAGCAAAGGGGGATTCTTCCTACTGTGGTGGAGGCAATCCGGAAGGACAGAGGACCCAGGGCAGAGAAAATTCGCACTGAGACCCAGGCAAGCCTCAGTGCCCAGAGACGAGCCCCAGGAGGGGTGGGAACATGCATTAGCATCTAGGCATGCCTCAGCCCTCCAGGGGAAAAGGGAAGTCAATAGGGAAGCTGGGATCACCATCCCTGACCTTGCCTTTGCCTCAGGTCAGCTGAGGAGATCCCCTGTGACCAGACCACCCCTCCCACACACTTAACAAGCTAACCCCAGGGTTGATCTGGGAAACAAAAAACAAAAACCTGCTTTTAGCTTCTTCATACATCAGCTCAACACAAAGTTCTGTACCTTCTGACTGAAAGAACCAGAAGCTACAACACTCAGCCAACATCATGAATCGGAAAAAGCAGACGAAAAGTGAAAAAACCATAGAATCTTTCTATGGGGATAAGGACCAAAACACAAACACCAAAGAGGTCAGAGCTGAGACTGTACTTCCATCTGAAACCTCAGATGGGACTATGAATTTCTCGCAAGCACAACTAGATTACCTGGAACGTCTGAAGAAGGATATAAAAGAAAAACTGGCCAATGATTTTAAAACCATAAAAAAAGAATTCACTGATGAGAACATCAATCTGAAAAAGAAAATTGAACAAATGGAAAAGGAAGTTCAAAAATTAACTGGAGAGAATAATTCCCTAAAAGGAAGAGTTAATCAAACGGAAAAGGAAACCCAAAACCTAATTGGGAAAATTGATCAGATGGAAAAGGAAACACAAAACCTAACTGGGAAAATTGGTCGAATGGAAAAAGAAGTACAAAAATTAAATGGAGAAAATAGCTCCTTAAAGGGAAAAATTGGTCAGATGGAAAAGGAGATGCAAAAGTTAACCGAAGAAAACAATACGATGAAGACTAGAATTGGGCAAGTAGAAACTAATGACTCAGTGAGGCAACAAGAATCAGTCAAACAAAATCTAAAGAATGAAAAGATAGAAGAAAATGCAAAATATTTAATTGGAAAAACAACTGACCTGGAAAATAGATGCAGGAGAGAAAATCTAAGAATTATTGGCCTGCCAGAAACCCATGATGAAGAAAAGAGTCTGGACAATATCTTCCAGGAAATCATCAAGGAAAACTGCCCAGATGTACTAGACTCAGAGGGCAAAATAGTCATCGAAAGAACCCACCGTTCCCCTCCTGAAAGGGATCCCAAACTCAAAACCCCAAGAAATATCATTGCCAAATTCCAGAGCTATCAAGTGAAGGAGAAAATACTACAAGCAGCCAGAAAGAAACAATTCAAATATCAAGGACATACAGTCAGGATCACACAGGACCTTGCAGCTTCTACATTAAAAGATCGAAAGAATTGTAACCCAATATTCCGTAAGGCAAAGGAGTTGGGACTTCAACCAAGAATCAACTACCCAGCAAAGTTCAGCATAACATTTCAGGCAAGGAGAAAGTCATCCAACGAAATAAGGGATTTTCAGAGCTTCCTGACCAAAACACCAGAACTCAATAGACAATTTGATCTTCAAATGCAGGTCTCAAGAGAATCATAAAAAGGTAAACAGGGGGGAAAAAACAAAAACAAAAACTTGCTACTAAATTAGGGCAAACTGTTTACCTCCCTATAAGGGAAGATGATACCTGTTAATCTTGAGAACTTTGTAGCTATTACGATAAAAGGGATATACGTAGAGGGAACGGGTATAAAGTAAATGATGTCATGTCAAAAATATGATTTAAGTATGAGAAGGGATTGTAATAGGAGGTGTGAAAAGGAGGAAGCAGAAAATGGCAAATTACATCACAGGAAGAAGTATAAAACTATAGTAGAGGGAAGGAGGGGAGGGAGATGAGCATTGTTTGAGAGGTACTCTCATAAGATTTGTTTAAAGGAGGGAACAATAATCTTAAGTAGATAATCCTAACTAGCTCTATAAGGTAGTAGAAGGGGAAGGGGGAAGAAAGGGGAGGGAGACTTTAAAAGGGAGGGAAGAAGCAATAAGAGTAAAGGGGAGTAAAAGGGAGTGGGGCCTAAAAGAAGGAGGGGAAGGCTGCAGCAGGAGGGGGAGAAAAGTGGATACTACTGAGGAGGGGAAGGGAGACAGGAGAGCTAAAAGCACAAATGGTGGGAAAGAGGATGGAGGGAAATACACAGATTGTAATCATAACTGTGAATGTGAATGGAATGAACTCTCCCATAAAATGGAGACAGATAGCAGAATCGATTAAAAGCCATAATCCAACAATATGCTGCTTACAAGAAACACATTTGAAACGGGGGGATACACATAGGATAAAGGTCAAAGGATGGAGCAGAATATATTGTGCTTCAGCTCATGTAAGAAAGGCAGGAGTAGCAATCCTAATCTCAGACAAAGCAAAAGCAGAAATAGATCTAATCAAAAGGGATAAGGATGGAAACTATATCCTGCTAAAAGGTACCATAGACAATGAAGCAATATCATTACTAAACATGTGTGCTCCAAGTGGTATAGCACCCAAATTCTTAGAGGAGAGATTGGGGGAGTTGAAGGAAGAAATTGACAGCAAAACTATACTAGTGGGGGACCTCAATCTCCTCCTCTCTGAACTCCATAAATGTAACCTCAAAATAAACAAGAAAGAGGTTAAGGAGGTAAATAAAACTCTGGATAAGGTAGATATGATAGATCTTTGGAGAAAAGTAAATGGGAATAGCAAGGAATATACCTTTTTCTCAGCGGTACATGGAACATTTACAAAAATTGACCATGTGCTAGTACATAAAAATCTCACAATCCAGTGCAGAAAGGTAGAGATAATCGATGCATCTTTCTCAGATCATAATGCATTAAAAATTACATATAATAAAAGGCCATGGAAAGAGAAACCAAAAATCAATTGGAAACTAAATAATCTAATTCTAAAGAAGGGTTGGGTTAAAGAAGAAATCATAGAAACAATCAACAATTTCATTCAAGAGAATGACAATAGTGAGACAACATACCAAATCTTATGGGATACTGCAAAAGCAGTTATTAGGGGAAGTTTTAGATCTTTGAATGCTTACATAAATAAAATAGAGAGAGAGGATATCAATGACTTGGGCTTGCAGTTGAAAAAGCTAGAAAAAGAACAAATTGAAAATCCCCAAGTAAATACCAAATTAGAAATACTGAAAACCAAAGGAGAGATTAATAAAATTGAAATTAAGAAAATTATTGAATTAATAAATAAAACCAATAGTTGGTGTTATGAAAAAACTAATAAAATTGATAAACCTTTGGTCAATCTGATTAAAAAACAGAAAGAAGAAAATCAAGTTACTAATATTAAAAATGAAAGGGGTGAACTCACCTCCAATGAGGAGGAAATTAAAACAATAATTAGAAACTACTTTGCCCAACTTTATGCCCACAAATTCGATAATCTAAACGAGATGGATGAATATTTTAAAAAATACAAATTGCCCAGATTAACAGAAGAGGAAGTTGAATACTTAAACAACCCCATCTCAGAAAAAGAAATTGAACAAGCCATCAATGAACTCCCTAGGAAAAAATCTCCAGGGCCAGATGGATTCACAAGTGAATTCTATCAAACATTTAAAGAACAGTTAATTCTAATACTATATAGACTATTTTTGGAAATTGGGGAAGAAGGAGTCCTCCCAAATTCTTTCTATGATACAAATATGGTTTTGATACCCAAACGAGGAAGAGACAAAACAGAGAAAGAAAATTATAAACCAATTTCCCTAATGAATATAGATGCAAAAATTTTAAATAAGATTTTAGCAAAATGAATACAGCATCTTATCATGAGATTAATACATTATAATCAGGTACGATTCATACCAGGAATGAAAGACTGGTTCAATATTAGGAAAACTACTAGCATTATTGATCCTATCAACAACAAACCTAACAGAAACCACAGGATTCTCTCAATAGATACAGAAAAAGCTTTTGACAAAATACAACACCCATTCCTATTAAAAACACTGGAGAGAATAGGAATAAAGGGAACTTTCCATAAAATAATAAGCAGTATCTATCTAAAACCTTCAGCAAGCATTATATGCAATGGGGATAAGCTAGATGCATTCCCAATAAGATCAGGGGTGAAACAAGGACGTCCATTATCACCACTATTATTCAATATGGTACTAGAAATGTTAGCTGTAGCAATTACACAGGATAAAGATATTGAAGGAATAAGAATAGCCAAAGAAGAAACTAAGTTATCACTCTTTGCAGATGATATGATGATCTACTTAGAAAATCCCAGAGATTCAAGTAAAAAATTACTTGAAATAATAAACAACTTTGGCAAAGTTGCAGGTTACAAAATAAACCCACACAAATCTTCTGCATTCCTATATATTAGCAACAAAGTCCAACAGCAAGAGATAGAAAGAGAAATCCCATTTAAAGCTAGGGTAGACAGTATAAAATACTTCGCAGTTTACCTGCCAAAAAAAACCCATGGATTATATGAACACAATTACAAGATACTTTTTGCACAAATAAAGTCAGATTTAAGTAAGTGGAAAAACATTAGTTGCTCATGGGTAGGCCATGCTAATATAACAAAAATGACAATTCTACCTAAATTAATTTTCTTATTTAGTGCCATACCAATTAAACTATCAGACAATTATTTTCTAGAGCTGAATAAAATAATATCAAAATTCATTTGGAAAAACAAAAGGTCCAGAACATCAAAGGGACTAATGAAAAGAAATGCTTGGGAAGGTGGCCTAGCGCTACCAGACCTCAAACTGTACTATAAAGCAGCAATTATCAAAACCACTTGGTATTGGCTAAGAAACAGAGAGGTAGACAAGTGGAATAGACGTGTCACTCAAGACGCAGTAGGCAAGGAATATAGCAACCTTCTGTTTGATAAACCCAAGGACCCCAGCTTCTGGGATAAGTACTCACTGTTTGACAAAAATTGCTGGGAAAACTGGACAACAGTGTGGCAGAAATTAGGCATAGACCCATACCTGACACCATACACAAGAATAAAGTCCAAATGGGTACATGATTTAGGTATAAAGATTGATACCATGAATAAACTGGAGAAGCAAGGAATAGTGTATTTATCAGATCTATGGAGAAGGGAAGAATTTTTTACTAAAGGAGAGATAGAAAGCATTATGAAATGCAAAATGGATAACTTTGATTACATTAAACTGAGAAGTTTTTGCACAACCAAATCCAATGCAACCAAAATCCGGAGGGATGTAATAAATTGGGAAAGAATTTTTACAGCTAAGCTCAGGGATAAAGGCTTCATTTCTAGAATATATAGAGAACTGACTCAAATGTATAATCATACAAGTCATTCCCCAATTGATAAATGGTCAAAGGATATGAGCAGGCAATTTTCAGAGGAAGAAATTAAAGATATCTATAATCATATGGAAAAATGCTCTAAATCACTATTGATTAGAGAGATGCAAATCAAAACAACTCTGAGGTACCATATCACACCTATAAGATTGGTAAACATGACAGAACAAGAAAATGATAAATGCTGGAGAGGATGTGGGAGAGTTGGAACACTAATTCATTGTTGGTGGAGCTGCGAACGCATCCAACCATTCTGGAGAGCAGTTTGGAACTATGCCCAAAGGGCTACAAAAATGTGCATACCCTTTGACCCAGCAGTATCGCTACTAGGACTGTATCCCCAAGAGATCATAAAAATGGGAAAGGGTCCCACATGTACAAAAATATTTATAGCAGCACTTTTTGTAGTTGCCAAAAACTGGAAGTCAAGGGGATGTCCATCAATTGGGGAATGGCTGAATAAATTATGGTATATGAATGTAATGGAGTACTATTGTGCCATAAGAAATGATGAACAAGAATATTTCAGAGAGGCCTGGAAGGACTTATATGACCTGATGCTGAGTGAAACGAGCAGAACCAGGAGAACTTTGTGCACAGCAACGACCACAGTGTGCGAGAGTTTTTTCTGGTAGACTTGGAATTTCGTAATAACGCAAGAACTTCTTTAAAAAAAAAAATCCCAATGGCGGTTCTCAAGGCAAAATGCCTTCCACACTCAGAGAAAGAAATATGGAAGTCATTGGCAAAATGTAGCAATCATGTTTGTGTATGTGTATGTTTTTGTGTATCATGTTTTGATTTGTTATATGATTTCTTTCATTTATTTTAGTCTGACTACATAGCATGACTATAGTGAAAATATACTCAATAGGAAAGTATATGTAGAACCTATACAGAATTGTATGCAGTTGTGGGGAGGGAGTGGGGTAGTGGGGGGTAGGTGTGGGGGGGATAAAATCTCAATTGTATGGCAGTGATTGTTAAACATTAAAAAATAATAAAAAAAAAGAAAAGAAACAAGAGGAAAGAAAGAAAAGGAAATAATAATAATAATGATGATGATGATAATAATAACTAATGTTTCCCTAATTTCATAGCACCTAGGGAATTCAGAGAATTTGGCACATACTTACTGATCTATGCTTTGGAGGGTGTGCCCAGGTCCATGGCCTCAAAGACAGTCACTGGACCAACAACCTGAAAGCGTTCTCTAATTCCCTAATGCCCAGGGAATTCATAGGGTTGGCTAATATGGGACCTGAGGTCAGGTCCAAAAATCTGTTTCCAAGGTTTTTGGAGAGGGGGAAGGGGATATGGATAAGGCAGAAGAACTTGAGATTAGCAGTCCTTCCTGCTCAGGGAACTAAAATTGATGAGGTTTAGGGGTGCTGGGGACCCCAAAATACCAACACACTGGGTCCTGCTCAAATGAATTTGACCTTTTTAAACCAAAGAAAAACAGTTTATTAAAGATTCACCATACTGGATTGACTTTTAAGGAGCCTAATCATTTGTAATGCTTGCATTCACAAGCAGGCCAGACAGAATCTCAGCTAAATAAAGTCTGAGCTGGATTGAATCTGAGCCCCTTCATGGAGGCAAGATGTACCTTAAATAGAGAAAAGACTGTAGGAGGGATCTGGAGGGTGGTCTGGTAGAGGAGGATTTTAGTGAGGGTCTTGAGGAGATTGGGGTAAGTAGTGAAGTCCTTGGGTTGGATGTAGTTGGGGCAATCCAGAAGTAACGGACAATGGAAGGCGAGGTTAGACCTAAGGAAACAGATTTGAATATGAAAAATTCAAGAGGACCTGGCTACAAATCTGGGTATGAAAGGCCAGGTTAAGTGGCAAGATTCAGGGGGAACCTGTCTGCAAATTTCAGTTTGAAAGACCAGGTGGGGAGATTCAAGGGAGGTTTCCAGAGTCTGAATCACATCAAAACCATTAAGTACAGTATATTATAATTGAAATCTGTGAACCCACATCATTTACAAGATGAGTTGAATCTTTATACTCTGCCACAATCCAATTTTTTGTCCTTTTTGCAAACTCATCCCATTCTAAAAACTGTTTCTTCACATACAGATTTCAGCAATTAAAAAAAAAAGTTAAATCAAAGTCCTTATATTCATTTGACATACTAGTTTGTTCACCTATGAACACCTTACATTTTTTTATCGGTTGACTATTTTTCTTTACGTAAAACCAACAAAAACATTTCTGACCCTTTCAGCACCAAATTGTTTCTTATGGAAGACAGTACCCTTGTATTTGTATATATTCATGTTGTTTCCAATGCATGGCAGAGTGGCTTGAATATAGTAGCTATTTAATTAGTGATATTCTGCTCCTGTCATTTCTCCTTTACTTGTCAGGCAGCAAACACTATATGGACCGTCCCTTGGCCCTTTCTGAAGCCACACTGACTCTCAGGTATATGGCCATCTTCCAGGTGAAGGATTAGCCTATTAATGAGGACTCTAGCAAGAATTTTATCAGCAATGACTAAGAGAGAAATTCTCCTGAGATTGTTGCAGGACAATCTATTCCCTTTGCCCTTATAGAGATGGACAATGGAGCCATCCTTGAACGCCTGGGGGATAACCTCCTCTTGCCATATAACATAGAAAATTTCAGTCAGCTTTTGTATGAACAATGGTCCCCCTACCTTGTTAATGTCAGCTGGAAAAGAATCAGCACCAGGTGCTTTGCCACATGAAAGGAGCCTGATGGCCCTCAAAACCTCTTCTTCAGTTGGAAGTTCAGCTAAGGGGGGATTGACTTGAGTCTGAGTTAAATGATCAATGGCCTCAACATTGATTGATGATGTTTTGTTGAGGACACTATGGAAGTGTTCAGCCCATCTCTCTAGGGTCATGTCTTGTCTTATGAAGATTCTGAGAATCACCTAATAGGATAAGGTCACAGACCCTGAAGTCCTTGCTCAAGTTGAACTGCCAAGTATTCAAATTATACTTCAGAGAGCGCAACTCCAATAGACTGGCCACATTGTTCCAATGCAAAATGTATGCTTGCCAAAAAGACTATTTTATGGAGAAAGTGCATGGGGCAGGTGATCATATGTTGGCCAGAAGAAATTATACAAGAACATTCACAAGATCTCTCTCAAGAGCTTTGGATTTGACTATACAACATAGGAGACGCTGGCACAGGACTGCTCAGCAGGTCATGCCCACATAAGAAAGGATGCCATGCTCCTTGAGCAAAGTGTAGTTGAGGCAGCACAAAGTAAATGCAGGATGCACAAATTTGGGATATGCACTCCAAATATTCATTAGAACTATCTGTGCCCAACCAGTGGTAGAGCATTCCAAGCTCATATTAGTCTGATTAGCCACAGTCGGACACACTTAGATTTCACTTTACAATGGTAATGTCATTTTGGTCCTCTTCAAAGAAGAAGGACAAGAACCAATCAGCCAATTAGTGATAATTGTTTGCTTGCTGGCTTGACTCTTGAACTAAAAACCTGTATCTTTCCATTTTTGAGAAAGATTGCTGAAGAAGGTTCTCTCTTATCTTGTACTTAATTGTTAAAATTTGAAAAATGAATTTATATTTAACCTTTTTAGTTCTTAGCAAAAGGATATTTGTATTATGATGAGTCTACAGTTGATCACATCTTTTGTGCATGCCTCTAATAATCTTTGCCCACATAAAATAAGGCTGTTTTTCTTTCACTTAAGGGCTACGGGTTAATATTTGTGAAAAATCTGACTTCTGAAGTTATTAGGAGTTGCATGTAGGCAATATGCTGAAATAAAGATAAGGTTACTGTAGTATAAGGAAAAGCTATAGTGATAAAATAGTACCTTTATTTCTAGAAACAGCAGAGGAAAGCTTAATGTCTTGAGAGTATAATTCATTAAAAGAAGATGTACATGAACAACTATTAGCCATAAAGGTTTACAGCTGATTTTCAGTCATATACTTGCTGCACAGAAAATATCTCATTTTTTCCCATTGATTTGTAGCATGTTTTTCATTCAAGTAAATGGCAGAGACATTTTTTTTTTTTTTTGGTAATGGCCCTATAGGTGCATTTCAGTAGGAAATAACACTTCCTCATAAGTGGAATAGTAACGGTCCTTTTGTAGTCCTAGAGAGCAAGAATATAATCTCAGATGTCCTTGGGCTAGACCACTTCATGTTTCAAAAGAAATGTTTAGCTTTTAGCTGACTAGATCACTAGGGCTTTCATTATTTAAAGTTAATTCCATTTTTTAAAGTAATGTCTTCAGTAGTTGGCATGTAATATCTCACTGTTTCTCCAACATTGTATTTTGTTATATCAAAATAAATACTTTTATCTGTAAATACTTATATCTATAAATCACTTGAGCTTTATGTAAACTTGTAATGTCTGGCAATAGGTTACAGATATTGAATATAAGCTGTTCAATAATAATGTTCCACCATTTGAAGAAGTAAAATGAAGGTACCAGCTACAAATCTAATAAAGAAAAATGAAGAAAACATTTGTAGATAAACAGATCATTTACTCAATTGGAAAATTTGTTAGCTTCAGTACATGAAAAAAAATATTATGAAACAAAATTGTTTGACTCCTATAAAGAAGAAGTTACTGTAAATTCAAGGCAGTGTGTCTTTGTTAATTTTATTCACATCAGTCTATATTAGTATACAAATCTACTTACACAAATATCCTGATGCCACCATGTAATAAAACCCTACCTAAAGATGTTCTGTACATGAAAATATTCTTCATATCTAAACATGAATTATTATGAGTATCATCAATTAACTTAGTATAAAAATTCATTTCCTTAGTTAGAATGTACAATACAAACATAACCAGTAAAAATGTGGAAAATTCAATTAATGAAGTTTGCTTTGCATTATGCTAATTTGTTTAATTTCTTTCACTGAATCAATACAATCAATTGATGATTTTAGTTTCAGATGATGCCTGAATTGTCCCACATCTTCCATGCATAATTTATGATATTATTTAAAATTCAATGAGAAAATATACATAAGAGAAAAAAAACCTAAGTCAAAGATTTTATCCTATCTATATTTGTGTGTAATTAAGAGAGAATTGGATCAATAACCCAGCTATTCTCAAAGTAGCTGCCTGAGTCTATTAATGAAAGAGATTCCAAAATTCACATTATTAATCACAGAAACCTATGAAATGAATACAAAGGAACTCAAAATGAGAATATTAGATAGATAGATAGACAGATAGATAGATATATAGATAGATGATAAATAGATAGATAGATAGATAGATAGATAGATAGATAGATAGATAGATAGACAGATAGATAGATATAGGCAGGAGGGAAAATTCTGAGTTTTTACCAACTCAAGGACAAATGTGAGCATACTACTGGATTGGTGAGGAAGTAGTCTAGGAAAGAACTCTGAAGAGTTAGTTCAATAAAAAGACTTGTGGACAAATCATTATATTATTTGTTCATAGACAGACACTCCAAATATTTTTAAATGACTACTAATAATTAGGAGGCAGCATGGTCAAAGAGAAGAATATTGGATTTGAATCTGTAACACATGGATGTGAGTACCAATTCTGCCACATACAAGATATGAGGCTTTGGGAAAATCATTTAACGTCTGTAAGTCTCAGTTTCATCATCTTTAAAATGAGGATAGTAATTTATGTATGACATAATTCATTGAATCATTGTGAAGAGAATTTTTTAAGGTTTTACAAGCTTATTTACATATTAACTGTTATTTCTATTGTTGAAAAATGAAGCTATAAAATTCTATCTTAAAATATGAACTTTTGAAACTAATATAGGCAGAGGCAATTTTTTTTTTAATATATAACCTACTTAAGGGATTATTTTTAGGTTGGACATTTTCCTTCCTGATATAGATTCTAGTAAAGTCTAATGTCAGGCATTTATTAAGTACGTACTATGTGCCTGGCATTGTGATAGATTTTGCACCTTGTCTCAATGAATCTATTTTTCTCTCCATTAAAATATATATCTTTCAGTAATATTCTGATATTTTATAATATTACAGATGACCTGAGGTTCTCGTAGGTTTTTACAGTAGATTGCAAAATCAGGGAGCTAGAAGCAGCTGTACTTCACATATAAATCAAATGCCAAATCTGAAAGGTTGTCATGAGATAACCAGTCTAATTTCCAAGAGAATCATGGCCAGAATTAGCCAGTAGAGAAAATGTTTTTCTTTATTTCTTTCTTTTTCCCAGCCATAATATTTCATGAAGACCATTTACAAAGTTGTGAAGGGAGATGTGACCTGAAACTGTGGGGGAAATGATTGATCCAATGAACTCAACCATCCTTGAAGTATTTAAGTAAGTAGATAATAGATGCTGTCTCAGTATTAAAGGGAATAGAGAGCTAGTTGTGAACTATTAAGAATGCCATTATCCAGAAGGAAAACAGAAAGAAAGATTTACTTGCTTTTTTTTTTTTTTAAATTTACAAGTACAGGGACACTTGGCTGTCAAGAGGAGGCCACTTCAACTGCAATTTTAATCTTTCTTTTCATGGAACTAGTTGAAAGTCTCTTGGCCTGGACTATGCTGTAGCTATATTTTAGGTGATAAAAATTAGTAAACTTCACAAAAGACTAGAAGTATATGTTCTCTGGGTTGAGGAAGAAACGGATGGTATTTCAAGTGCCCAAAGTGACTCAGTTTTATACAACCATTTCCTTGACTGCATCTGTATGAAAAAAGCTGAAAAACTGGGGTACTTTGGAAACTTAAACAACTGTAACTAGGTCTAGAGACTTCAAAATGCTCTCAGTTTTGTTGCTTATATTGCCTTTGGTTTTTGAAAGGAAAGTGTATATATATATATATATATATATATATATATATATATATATATATATATATATATATATATATATATATATATATATATATATATATATATATATATATATTTTTTTTTAATACATAATTTCTCTGTCTTTATCTTTTTTGGGGAAGTGAATACTATACTTGCTTAAGATATTTTCATTATAGCCTATGCAATAGTTTGAGGTAAAAGAAGAAGAAATAAATAGGCTTATAATGTTTGAAAGATCTCTTGGATGATACGTGACAACATCTGAAAGTCACTCCATCTCTGGGAATCAATTTATTTAGAGATTAAACCTATCGTCGTTATATTATCTTCACCATCTCCATAAGAACTGTGAAAATTATCTCTATCACTAAACTATTTCTTTGAAGGCTTTGCAATGACAAAAGTTAGGTGAAATAGCCATAGAGAAAAAAAAAAGTATAGCTATGTTGAACAAGACATATACTTAAAAATGAAGAAATTATGTGGATAAATGTAAGAGAGATAGAAACCTATTAACATACTGAGGTTATGATTGGATAATCTGACTTTCTAGTCTCCATCCATTCTGTATTATAGCTATACATAAATGATGACAGCGTTGGATAATAGATGACGATGTTTTTATGCTTCAAGGAGTAGATAAAAAGCCTATCATGCTTTTTGCCCTACTTGTAGATCATTGAAACAAAGAAAGAACTAAAAGATAATCTTATGAATTATGCTAGACATGCGCACACACACAAATATATCTATCTGTTTATCTATATATGTATGCACACATAAATGTATAAAAATACATGTATATAGATGAAAGTTGCAGAATCAGTAAGAAAATCAACTCAATTATACATTGCATAAAACAACAACCTGGTTAAAATATAAATGTACGTAGACACAAAACAATTGGATAGAATAAAATTTATTTTACTACAAATCAGATCTAAGAAAAGCAGTGACAACAATAACGATTTCAAATAAGAAAACAATAAGATTTCATATAAAAAGAACAAGAAACAAGGGGTGGTATGGTGAATAGTGCACTGAATATGGAGTCAAGAAGACCTTGATTTGAATCCTATCTCAGAGTAGATATGAAGACCTGGGCCAGTCATTTAAAATTCTTGGACCTGAGGTTCCTCATGTATAATATGATGTGAATTTATACAATGGTCACAGAACTTCTTGTTCTATGACTTTGTGATCCAAATCATATGTGTGTATACAGAGGGTCAAATACACCTTGCCCTTTTGTCCAAAGATGGAAATGTCAATATATTTGGAGATATTTTGTTTCCCAGAGCTAAGCCCCAACAAGCAGACTGTGTCCTGAGCTTGGAATGACAACAATCCTTTGTGCTGTGGATGTTCTCACCTTCTGGAAAAAGGCATTGCATTGACCACCACCAATCACTGAGGATTTTCTTTCATATTAATCAATAACTCTTTAGACTTGTTGGAGCTCCTTCATTTCCCAGGAACCCAAGAACCATCCATCACACCTCTTAACATGCTCATAATCCCTCTTTCTTGTAACTGCTAGGTAGCACTGCAGTCCTGTGCCCACCACACTAACTCTGTTCTGTCCTGGGCAGTGAGATAATCAAGGACCCAGGAATGTCTGCATTGTCCATGTATAAGCCTGCTGTGGGAAGTACTACTCAAGACCTAAAGATGATCCTGTCAACTATATATATATATATATATATATATACATATATAGTTTTTTATATATATAAAGCACTGCCTTGTCTCAGCATGTTAAGCCCTCCTTCTCAGGAGACTTCCACTTGCAAATAGTTACCTCATTCAGAAATCAATTAAACTTCTGTTTAATCCCTGACACATCTGCCTCTGGCCAGCTGTATTTGGCTCTGGTCAATCCCAGATTAGAGGATGGTTTCAGTCTGGTTAACAGAAGGGGGGATTGGATAGGGACCTAGGTCATTCAAATCTCTGATATCAGTGAGAATAGACAAGGGGCCCCAAAGATTTATTTCTCTGAAGTCTCACCCCCCTCATCTGGTGAGTCTTTTGCCTTTTGTTCCTGTTCCAATCTCTTGAACTCATCCTTGATTGAGCTTAATTGTCTTTGTGAGGAAACATCCAGGGCCCCTCTCATGACCTAGTTCAGGTAAGGATATCCTACGCACACCTCCATTTTCTGTGAGCCTCTGTAAATTTGCTGCTGTGTGCCTCTATTTTTTTCTTCAAGTTTAGCACTACATGCCTTCCCTTACCAACTATTTCTGCCTGATCTGTTTGACTCTAGCCTCCCAGGGCAGGAAACTCTTACCTGCCTCTGTTTTGACTTTGGGTCCTATATGCTAAGAGAATGTTTGGCTAGATTTATGAATGGTACATTTCTGTTATTTGACCACTCTGCACACTTCTTGTCTAAAAGTGACTCTTTGTTTTCCTGTCCATCTCAGGCACTCTGTGCCCCAAATCAACTGGCAAAATTAGATTTGTGTGCTTTGTTGTTTATGTTTCTCTTGTCATTTTGTCTGTTTCTGTGTCTTTCTAAGATGCAAAATATTTGTGTCATGTTTCTGTTGTGAATTAGATTCTGTTACCTTTAAAGATTTAAAATGCAGCCAGTCAGAAAAAAAAAATCTTTCAAGAGCATAGCCAGAGAGTTTTAGAACACTGGAGAAGATTAATGAACTTTCATAGCTTAAGTAGTTGACCCAGTAAGCAGGAATAATTTTCACATTAGACTTTCTGTGGGAGATTAGGTTATAAGAAAAAAGAAACATTTTTTTCTATCATTTCAATATTGGCCAAATTGGAATTACAGAAATAAAGTCAGATAATCAAAGTTATAGGACCACTAAAACACCTTAGTACACTCTGGAGGTTTGGAGATTAATCATTAATCTTAACAACTCCATCGCAGAAAAAAAAAATTGAAGAAGTCATTAATGAACTCCCTAAGAAAAAATCTCCAGGGCCAGTTGGATTTACATGTGAATTCTATCAAATATTTAAAGAACAGTTAATTCTAATACTACATAGACTATTTTTGAAAACTGGGGAAGAAGGAGTCCTCCCAAATTCTTTTTACGATACAAGAATGGTTTTCGTACCTAAACCAGGAAGACATAAAACAGAGAAAGAAAATTCTAGACCAATTTCTCTAATGAATATAGATGCAAAAATTCTAAATAGGATTTTAGCAAAAAGAATACAGCAACTTATCACTAGAAAAATACATTATAATCAGGTACGATTCATACCAGGAATGAAAGACTGGTTCAATATTAGGAAAATTACTAGCATTATTGATCCTATCAACAACAAACCTAACAGAAACCACAGGATTCTCTCAATAGATACAGAAAAAGCTTTTGACAAAATACAACACCCATTCCTATTAAAAACACTGGAGAGAATAGGAATAAAGGGAATTTCCCATAAAATAACAAGCAGTATCTACCTAAAACTTTCAGCAAGTATTATATGCAATGGAGATAAGCTAGATGCATTTCCAGTAAGATCAGGTGTGAAACAAGGATGTCCATTATCATTACTATTATTCAATATTGTACTAAAAATGTTAGCTATAACAATTAGACAAGATAAAAAATTTGAAGAAATTAGAATAGGCACAGAAGAAACTAAGCTATCACTTTTTGCAGATGATATGATGATACACTTAGAGAATCCCAGAGATTCAAGTAAAAAAACTACTTGAAATAATAAACAACCCACACAAATCTTCTGCATTTCTGTCTATTACTAAGAAAGCTCAAAAGCAAGAGATAGAAAGAGAAATTCCATTTAAAGCTATGATAGACACTATAAAATATCTAGGAGTCTATCTGCCAAAATAAATCCAGGGACTATATGTACACAATTGCATGATATTTATTACACAAATAAAGTCAGATCTAAGTAAGTAGAAAAACACCAATTGCACGGGGGTAGGATAAGCCAATATAATAAAAATGACAATTCTACCCAAATTTATTTACTTATTTAGTGTCATATCAATCAAGTTATCAGATAACTATTTTCTAGTGCTGGAAAAAATAATATTAAAATCCATCTGGAAGAACAAAAGTTCCAAAATTTCAAGGAAACAAATGAAAAGAAATGCTAGGAAAGGTTACTTAGCTCTACCAGATCTCAAGTTGTATTATAAAAAAGCAATTATCAAAACCACTTGGTACTGGCTAAGAAACAGAAGGGTAGACAAGTGGAATATGTCAGGTACTCAAGATATAGTAGGCAATGAATATAGCAATCTACTGTTTGATAAACCCAAGGACTCCAGCTTCTGAGATAAGAATTCATTGTTCAAAAAAAAATTGTTGGGAACACTGGATAACAGTGTGGCAGAAACTAGGCATAGACCAAAGTCTGATACCGTACACAAGAATAAAATCCAAATGGGTACATAATTTAGGTATAAAGATTAATACTACAAACAAATTAGTAGAGTAAAGAATAGTGTATTTTTCAGAATTATGGAGAAGGGAAGAATTTTTGACTAAACAAGAGATAGAAAGCATTATGAAGTACAAAATGAATAATTTTGTTTATATTAAACTGAAATGTTTTTGCACAACCAAACCCAATGTAACCAAGATTAGGAGGTAAGCAGAAAACTTGGAAAGAATTTTTTCAACTAGTGTATGTGGTAAAGCCCTCATTTTAAAATATATAGGGAACTGAGTCAAGTGTATAAGAATAGAAATTATTCCCTAATTCATAAATGGTCAAAGGATATGAACAGGCAGTTTTCAGAGGAAAAAATTAAAATTATCTATAGTCATATGAAAAAATGCTCTAAATCACTATTGATTAGAGAGATGCAAATCAAAACAACTCTGAGGTGCCACATTGCACTTATCAGATTGGCTAACATGACAAAA
The DNA here is from genome assembly GCF_028372415.1 of Notamacropus eugenii. Lineage (NCBI taxonomy): Eukaryota > Metazoa > Chordata > Mammalia > Diprotodontia > Macropodidae > Notamacropus > Notamacropus eugenii. Next base: position 249,415,767 of record NC_092876.1, read on the forward strand.
TAGGAAGATGATAAATATTGGAGAGGATGTGGGAGAGTTGGAATACTAATTCGTTGTTGGTGGAGGTGTGAGCTGATCCAATCATTCTGGAGAGCAATTTGCAACTAATCCCATGGGCTAAAAGAATGGGCATACTCTTTGACCCAGCAATACAGCATCTAGGACTGTATCCCCAAAAGATCATAAAAATGGGAAAGGGTCCCATATGTACAAAAATATTTATCACAGCTCTCTTTGTGGAGGCCCAAAATTGGAAATCGGGGGATGTCCATGAATTGGGGAATGGCTGTATAAACTGTGGTATATGAATGTCGAGAAATACTATTGTGCTATCAGAAATGATGAACAGGAAGACTTCAGAGAGGCCTAGAAAGGCTTATATGAACTCATTCTGCATGAAAGGACAAGAACCAGAAGATCTTTGTAAACAGCAACAATCACAGTATGCAAGGAATTTTTCTGGTAGACTTAGTACTTTATTGCATGCAAGGACTTAAATAATTCCCAATGGTTTCTTATGGCAAAATGCCTTCCACATTCAGGGAAAAAACTATGCAATTTGATCACAGAATGAAGCACATCATTTTCTTTTGTATTATGTTTGGATTTGTTCTATGATATCTCCTATTCGTTTTAATTCTTCTATGCAACATGACTAAGGTGAAAATATATTTGATAGGAATGTATGTGTATAACCTATATAAAACTGTATGCTGTCTCAGGCAGGGAGTGGGGAAGTAGTGTAAAGGGGGAGGGAGGGGAAAAATCTAAGATACATGGAAGTGATTGTAGAACACTGGAAACAAAATAATAATAATTGAAAAAGAGAGATACAAGCTAGGAGTCTATTTTTATTGTAAGAAACTTGTTCACTGGACAATAGAATGTAGAATAAAGGCTAGAGTGCATGCTGAAAGAAAGGAAAATCACCCCATGAAGTATTAAGGGATCCTCCCCACTGCCCCAGTCACTCAGTGTGGTACAGCTGTAGGGAGAGATGAAAAGGGGAAGGGTGACATAAGGAAGAGGATAATTGGTAAATCACTTTGCCTTCTCTACTTCCTTTCCTTGGATTCATGAGTGTATCTCATTTATGGGGATTACTAAATAGACCATTACAGCCCATATCTCTCTGTTAACCCTCTCATCTCAGATTAGTGTAAGAAAAGATGGTATTGGAAAAATTTAGGAAAACCTGAATTATATTCTTCTCCACCTAGTGGAGGGGAAGGGGGCAGCAGCCTCAGCAAGACCCCACATTAACAGTGGTCCCATAGCCATGTATCCTTGGGCATCTTGGAACTTGCCCCTTTAGGCAAGCCTGGGGGCTTCATCCAGGTGCAGTACATCCTGCCCACCCTGCCCCAGCAATTGCAAGTGGCCTCAACCCCAGCAGGGCCTGTAACTGTAAGGTGTGGGAAGTCAGCCCTCACAGGTGGCAGTAGGTTTGTCCTGACACCCAGAACTACCAGTGGGAGAGTTTTGACATCAGGTACTCTATCCCTAAGCAGTGCCCTCAGCCACACCTCCAAAAGCCTAGTGAGACAGTGTCTTCAAGACAAGCCTAGATTTTGACAGATCCAGTGCAGCTGCTACCTGGGAGGGTCCAGATGCCCCTGGCAGCACTTAGCACAGCAGTGCAATGTGAAGGAGCCAGTCAGCCTCTGCCGATGGTTGACCTATCCTTTTCTCTTCTGGTTGAAGAAACTTATTAGATGTGTAATCTTAGGCAAGTTATCTCATCTCGGTTTTGCTCTGGCTTCGTGATCTGTAAAGAGAAATATAATAATGTTACCCACTTCCCAGGGTTGTTGTTGTGAGATCAAAATGATATAATGATTATAAAGTATTTAACACAATGATTACTATATGCTAAGAACTACACAATTATTTCTTTAATTGTTCCGTGCCTGATGACTCTAAAGTGGTTTTAAAATGCAATTGATATCATCTAAAATATATTGTTTGTGTTATTATTGTATTTCTAAATTATATTGTATTTCTAAATCTATGTTATAAAACTTGAGAGGCCATTGCAAATCAGAAGTGTTGTTAGACAAAGCTTCCCTTTTAATTTGAATGCTATTCCACATGATGTGATAAAAAATTGAATATTTGAAAGCTGTTAAATATTTAATGAGGTGTATTTTGTAATAAAACAGGAAATACTACTACTACTATTTATTGCTGTAATAGCAAATTTTCAATTGAAAATATTGGCTATTAGAATGTATATAAAGTGGTTTTAAGATGTAGTTTCAACATATTAATGCGAATCAACTATCAGGTACTTGCTGTGTGTCTGAAGCCCCACAATATAAGTAGGTTTAATTTACAAGTAGAGGATTAATGAAATGTTGACTGTTAGGGAAACATAAGAAAAGATATTCAATCCCTAAGTTGTAGTTAGTAAAATTTGGCTATTTAAGGTAAACTAGAATTATAAATCACTATTGTTTTGAGCCTTGATTAGTTGTCTGAATTGTCACAGAGACAATAGTAGAAAGTAGTATCTTGTGCTACACTCTGGAAACTGCTAAAGGTGGATGTCTATGGTTGGGAAAACTTTTCTGGACAATCTGGATAATATTGAACCTTGCCTTCAACACTCTGTGACTACATGATTGATTGTCCGATATGACTCATTTCTAGAATCAAACAAAGCTAAGGGAGTTTTTCCATCTGTTATAACATAAACATTGTTATGACTGTCTCTCTCTTTTTCCTTTTATAACAAATTTCTATAATCAAGAAGTTCTGTAAGTACAATACTAAATCTATTAAGTAAAAGACAGATAATGGACCATTTCTGAGCTACTATAATAGAATTCAAGTATAAACATCTTACAGTTTTGACCTATATTTGTGATCAAGTTATAATATAGGAATTATAACTTCCTAAAGAGGAAGTAATTAGACAAGGTAATAAAACAAAGATGTAAAAGCTTTCTAATTAAATGGAATAGCAAATTTTGAGAGAAGCAATAGGATTAAACTGTTTTCTCAAAGGACTGTATGAAATATATATGATTCTAAATGTATCTATCATGGAAATTCAGACTTTAAGTATGTTTTGGTAATAAGTGTTAAGATAATATTAATCTAGGATTAATTAGATTTTACACAGAAAACATATTGATAACAACAAAGAAAGTGAAATAATTTCCCCAATTTTTAAAGCATCTGTCTATTATTTAAAAAGCAGATGAGCTAATTTTTAATTAGACTCTCATAAATTTTTAAAAGATTCTTATATCAGGTACAGGATTTAGGTAAGGATGGAGACAGCAAAGAGTATATAAATTGAAATTCTCTGAGATTTCAAAATTATAGAACCAAATTTAAATGAATACCACAAGGAGAATTATCTAGCAACCTCTGGATTAGGAACCAGAAAAGCAGAGACTCTTTTAGATCTGTCCTGAGAAAAGATATCTAGGGATCAGATAGCTACATGAAACATCTGGGACTGTCCTTTCTGCATGCTGTTCTCGTAATTTACTGTTTCTGCCTGCTCTGTTTGACTGTGGCATTGGCAGACCAGGAGGCTTTTACCTTCTCTATTTTGGTTGGTCCCTGCCCCCCCCTCCACAACTACCCCGCCCCCGCCTCAGGCTAAGAGAATGTTCAATTAGCTCCCTGCCTCTGTTAGATGGGACTTGATCTTTATGTTTAAGTTTCCTTTGTTACCTTGGTGACACATGTAAATCGCCCTTCTCAGAACTAGTCCTTTGTGAGCCCTCTAAGTAATTTGATCTGTATCCCACTAAGAAACAATCAACTTGGAGACTGTTCCCACAGGATGCAGGAATGCCTGCATTGTCCACACATGAGCCTGCCATGGGAACCACTACTCAAGATCTAAGAATGATTATGTTGTGTTCTAACCTACTTGTGGTTTTTTACTTCTATAAAGCATTGCCTTACACCAACATATTAAGCCCTCCTACTCAGGAGGACTTCTACATGGAAGCATTTTCCTCACTCCCAAATCAAACTTCTATTTAATCCCTGACACATCTATCTCTGGCTAACTCTAGTTCCAGCCATTGCCAGATTAGAGGCCAGTTCCAGTCCCATTGACATTAAGTGTTATATGTTACCACATAATTGTCACCACTGTAATCACTGGCCCCTGTTTTTTTAGTCCAAAAATTGGTTTATAACCTTTCATCATGTAATAGTCATACGGTATAATTCTGTTTGTAATGATGCTTAAAATGTGGAGTAGTAGTGTACTCACCAGTGGCATATGGAAACACATTTACCTCTCACACATTGTGAGCCATGAACCTAGAATTCTCCATGCACATACATTGTCAGTATTTAATTCTAACATGTATTCACAAGTATTACATGCATCCTAATCTTGCACGAAAGACAGTTTAGTAACAAATGATTTTTAAGTAATATTTGCACAATTTAACAAAAAAGCTTCACATAATGGTCACACATCCCTTTTTTTAGAAGAAAATTTAGCTTAAAATTTGTGAAGAAATGTGATGAAATATGGTATACACATATACATTTCTCTCCATATATTGATGTACACACATACTTATATACACATATACAAATATATATATACACACACATATATGTATATATAACTTGATCTTTCCAATATGAAAGGATAGGTTTTGTAAGAATGAAACATTATTTAATAAAAAGTACTTTAAATCTCATAGATCCACTTAAGTCTCATTTCTTTCAACATAAGTTGTGAAGTTTTTGTTAATTTTTAAATAGGCATAAAAACCAAGAATATTTCATCATATTACATGTTTGTGTATGTGTATGTGTGCATATGTACACAATTCTATTTATCTTTTGAAACTTGCAGGGGGACCAAAAGAATTAGAAACACACAAGAAGAGAGGGTTGAGTCAAATTCTGGGATCAGTAGTCAGGTTACCAGGGGCTTGAGATGTGACGTGTGTGTACTTATGCGTATGTGTATAGAAAGACAGATTTATATTTCAGTGTTTCCCTTTATTATGCCGAATACATTACAACCTCTTTACAGTCTGGTTTCAACTTACATTTCTACACTTATTCACTTTATTTGCCTTACTCATTCTGCATTCTCATCTAACCAATTTATTTATTGTTACCCAAACTCAATATTCCAACTCATCATTCTTTTACTTTGTACAGTTTGTCTACAATTTCTGGTATACTCTCCCTGTCTACCCTCACCTCTTAGCATACTATTTTGTTGTTATTCTTAAATCTTGAAGAAGACCCAAATGAAATCAATATGTTGGGATCAAAGTATACGATGTTCAGCTGTGACTGATCAGACTAATATCAGCTCAGAAGGCAATGCCACAGGTTGGACAGAAATATTCCACATGGATATCTGGATACTTAATTTGCAACCGTCAATATCTCATGTGAGCCTTTCTATGAAAAAAAAATTCCTGATGCTCCAGTTGTTAGCAGCATCTCCTTTCAGGAATTAGATTTATTCATCTCTATAAATGTTGAATTGCCCCACAAATGCTGTGAGGTCTTTGAGAATAGGCATCGCTTTTTATTTTATCACTTTATTCTCAGTGTCTAACATAGTGCTTTATGTATAGTAAGCTCTTCAAAAATGTTAAGTGGAACTATATTTTATTGTACATACATAAAAATAAAAATGTAAATTTAATAATAGAATATTATAAAATCCATTTTAAAAATTCTATTCATTTCTATTTTATCTGTTTATAAATTCTAATTTTCTTTCCCTTTTCTCTTCTCTTTGCCTATATTGATATTTGTAAAGCTTGAATCAACTTTTTAAAAAGTATACTTTATGACAAAAATGGTACATACATAATACTGAAAGCAGATATAGAGACTGTCATTGTTCATTTTTTTCATCAGCATACAAGAAAGTCTTTGAAATAATCTTTTATTTTCCCTTTCCATTTTTATTACAATTCAATAAATAGTGACTAGGTTCTTAAACTACAAGGGACACATTGCTAGGGCCTAAAGCTGAAACAAGATACAGCCAAAGCTCCAAAGGAGTTGAAATCATAGTAAAGAAGTTAAGACAACTCTACAAAGAATTGTAATACATGTCATAATAATACCTAAGAACATGAAATTATTTAAGAACTTAAATATGGGAGAGAAGAAAAGGGGAGATAGGATCAGTTTTGATCTACAGAATGAAGTCTCAGTTTCCCCAATTATAAAACAAATAGTTTATATTTTATGTTGACTAATTTCAATTTCTGCTAAAAAAAAAAATAAATGTCATGCCCCTACCATCCTCTTTTAATGTCAAAATTATCAAAGTTGGGTGAAGTTTATTATTAGGAAACTATTATGAAGTGAACCCAAATCTGATGAATAATGCTCTTTCTGAAACTAAATGTGTGTGTGTTTGTGTGTGTGTGGTATAGTGTAGCATATTATAACTATTCTTTTAACTATTTATGAAAATAAATGAAATGCACAACTATTCAATGCATTTTCCTATAAATAGTCCTTAAGTACAAAATCCGATGCTTTGTCTTATACGTATTTTTTCTGTAATGTATTATAGGGCTTCACAGCTCATTTGTTGTTCAATACATAAATTCTACATGATTAATTATAGTTTAAAAAGGACTAAGATCACTTTACAATTGATATGCATAGTTAGATACAATGTTACCATGATCGACTAAAGCTCCTTTATTTAAAAAATTATCTTAGAATCACCAAAGTTTAGAGTCTAACCAATACTAAGAAAGGGATCTTCTCTTCTAAATACCAAAAACTATTTATCCATTGTTTGAGTGAATGTTTACTATGACAAATACTTATGAATTCAATAAAAACTAGCAGACACTACTACCTGAGGCAGCCCATCCTACTTTGGGGGAGCTCTATTTAACAGGAAATTATTACTACATCAAAGCTGACTGATTAAACTATTTTAAAAAATTTATGGTGCCAATTTTTAATTGATAGTATTCTCTGAGACAAGAATTGCTTTTCCACTTGTTGCAGTACTGATAAGGTGCAATGTTATTCACTGCCTCAATTCCAGTATTCAGAATGCCCACATTTATAAAGTACCTCAAATGTTATTTTAAACTACCAATGCCTTGGTTACAAATTTAAATCATTCTATTTTTGAAAAGCTGTGTGGAATGTTCCTTTTTCTTGTGTATCTAGTTGACCTCTTTAGAGGTGGGTCCAAAAGAAGCACTACAACTAGATGGGGTTGTTCCACTCCCTGGGAACCTACTAGGCATGCCTCCTAATATGACTTCCAAACTCTAGTACAGTTTGGTAATGATGGAGTTGTAGACTTTCTTCATCCAATTCTATTTGTTGATGCACAGATTCCTCCTTTTTAACAATCTGGTTCGTCTCTAGCCATTTGCTTATTTCATTACATTTGTTAAGGGTCTTCTGTTTATTTTCAACATTAATTTTGCGTCAGAGTTTCTCAGTTTCCACTGTAACCCTCATCTTGAGAGCATAAAATGCAAGTGTGTTCATGGAATTCATCTTGTCTCCGTTTTTGGTCTTCAGTCTTGTATTTCTGAGCTTCTCGGACCATATGGTCATTATCTTCTTTGCTCAAATGAACATTTATGTCATTGGTGATGGTGATCTTTGTTGGTCTTTGTCACTGATGATGGTGATATTATTCTCCTTACCTGTGCTCTATCATCTATAGTAGAAACATTAATGATGCCATTTGCATCAATACAAAAGTTATATTAGTCTGAGGAATGCTCGTGGTGGCAGAGGGGATTCCCATGAATCCAAACCTGCCAAATGGATTGCTATCCTTTGTTGTTGTTCTCTTACCTTCATAGTCCTAAATGAACACACTAAATGGGTTGGAGGAGTATATGGTTAAAGTCTTTGTGCACTTGATAGGGATAATATTGTAGCATTTGATCAGAGCTCTACCAGTCCACTAGTATTTCAGTAGCAAGGGAAAGTGGTATGACATCCAAAAGCAGCAAATACTGAATCTTCTCAGACTTATCTAAGGACACGATGGTTGATTGGACAATTGCACCATAGCCAACAGCATCATCATGATTTATTCTTTTATAGTCCTTGCCATTGAAGAAATCATATAGAACTTTCTTGATTTGAAGGATATGAGTTGAACCACCCACTCAGATGATATCATGAATCTGTGGCATACCCCTTATAACCTTTTCCATAGGGTCCAGTATACCATGGAAGAGGTCAGCCTTTAGCTCCTCAAAACAGGCACAGATAACAGAAGCATAGAAGTTAATATTCTCATAGAGGGAGTCAATCTCAATTTTGACCTGGAAACTGGAAGAGAATATGTTTTGAACATTCACAACCAGTATAGATGTGGAAGACAAACATCTTGTTCTCACTAATATTCTTTTTATGCTTTCTCTTGAACTGAGCAAAGAAATTGTTGACACCACATGGTTGTCAAAATCTTCCCTTTGCAAGAGGGTATCTCGAGCTGTGGACCTGACTTCAAAAATGCAACCTTTAATGGTAAGACTTGAGACATCAAAAATACTACTTCAAAAGTCAATGATGAACACATTTCTCTAGGCACCAACTATTTTTTCTCTAAGCCATAAGCTACAGTAGTAGCAGTTGGCTCATTGATGATTCAGAATATATTGAGACCAATGTCTTTGGTGGTCTGATGCTATGAACCATTTAAATAGGCTGGTATTGTGACAACAGAATTTGTGTTAGTCTTCCCAAGGTAAATATCCACAATCTCTTTCATTTTAATCAAGGCCATAGAAAATACTTCTGGATAGAAACTTTTTTGTCTCCCCTTCACACTTGACTTGGACCTTAGTGCAGTCTACATCATTCACCACCATGAAAGTCTGATTCTTTATGTCTGACTTTCCAACTGCATCATAAAATCTATGACCAATAAGATGTTTCACTTCAAAGACTACGTCATCAGGGTTCATTGAAACTTGATTCTACATAGTATCGCTGATTAGATATTAATTGTTTCTGGAGATGATGTAGATTGGGATGTTCCTCTCTCCTTGGTCGTTAGTGATGTCTACTTTTCTATGTTAGAAAACTCCCATACATGATGAAGTGGTACCAAGATCAGTGCCAACTATGGGTACCTTCAGCACGGTTGCTGGGGAACTGGGGTTGTTGTCAAACAATGGGAAATAAGAAGGTTTACTGTTGTGTTAAAATCCAAATCTAAATAAAGTTGCAATTTTCATGTTTTTCATAGTTCTATGGAGCCAAATCTAATTCCTCTTCTGTATCATAGTCCTTCAGATTGTATCTCATAGGACCAAAAATGGCCTAGATAGACATTGAAAATGCTTTGAGTGCTTCAGTTATTTGACAAAAATTGATTGATTCTTGGATTCTAGGATCCATAGTTTTGGTATTCTTACCAGGTTGAGGTGTAAGATATTCAAATATGAATATAAATGGTTATGCTATTCACAAGCAGCACTCCCACTAAATCATCTTCATTAACAACAGAAAATTCATTTACCGCTGTCTGCTTAGCTAAAGTTTGTAAAATAACAAACAGCAAAATAATGAAGTTATAAAACCATAAAAACAATTGAAGAGTAAAATAATAAAATAATGAAATAGTAAAATGATAGGAATGATACCCTTTGACCTGAAATTAAATTGGATTTAAGTGAGGCATAGTTACTTGAAGTTGTAAACCTCACCGTCTCTTCCAGAGTCATCAGAGCCTAGTGGCAAGACAAAAGTCAAGACCAGTGGTTATAACTTTGGATGCAGTACTAACTGCATGACTTTGGAGCCTTCAGTTTCTGACCAGTCTCTCAGTTCTCCACTACACATGCTACCATTGCTTTCCATGTCCATTAAAATAAAATGTTTTCAATCACCTGTTCTGCAGGGGAAAATCTTCACATGTCTGGATTACATACATCCCTAACTCACTGATGGCTTTGAGGCCCATCAATTGCACTCAACTTAGTTTAGTCCATTGACAGAGATGGTTTACTGGGGTGGAACTGCTGTGTATGTGACAGCCTGTCACAAATTAGAGTTGGGTAGCAGGTATACACCAAAGGTAGATTAAGGGCACTGAAAAGGGTTCAGTTGCCCTCACACTAGAGGTACTCATAGGCCCTTGAACACACCAGATCCTCTAAGTCCCCTGAATAAAAGAAAAAAAAAAACAATTCAGGTACTAATTTTTAGAAGGATGATTCTTATTGCAAGATAGTTCTTGCCATCTAGCACCATCTTAAATGTGAGAAAGGTGAAAACTTGCAGAGCTGCCTATGGTTATTTGATATCCTCAGGTTTGAGAAGAAACAGATAAGGGAGAGTTAAGCTTTGTGGATGAATTGCTCCTGGATCAGTTCACTGGCAGCTGACTGAACAACACAGTTCTGAAGCATGATTAGATGATCATGTTCGTTTGGAGTCTTTAAAGTGATCTTCTTAACACTGTGTTTCTGAAAATTATTTTATCCCTATTTAATTTTATACAAGTTGCAGCAGCTAATGTTTAGGTTGTGCTTCAAAGTTCACAAAACACTTTAGGTAAGTTGTCTCATTTGAAACTCACAACCACTCTGAAGTAAGTATTGTTATCCCATTATAGAGATGAGGAAAAATGAGCTTGAAAGAGGTTATAAACTTTTGGAAAACAAAAATTCTCTGACAGTCTTTTAGCCACCAAATGATTAAAATACAAAAAGGTCATCATTCTTTCAAAGAATATAAACAAACAATTGTAATGAAAATGATTCAAGTCTTCTACAGATACAAAAGTATTTTTTCTAAGCTTTTGGAGGCCAAACTTCTTACATTCAATTCAATATAGGGGATCTTTAAATAAAAATGTTTCACTAACAAAAAATTTTTCTTTTCTGCCCCTTTCCACCAGAAAGTTTCATTGATGAAAGGAGCATTATTGTACATTTCTCCCCTTGCTGATTTCTTCATTATTTCTTACCAAAAACTATTACTTTGCACTTTCCAGTTTAAAAACTGCTCATATTTTTAAGACAGTACCTTAGGAAGGCAGAACCAAGATGACAGAGTAAAGGCAAGGATCCATCTGAGTTGTCCCCCAAACCCTTACAAATACTTTTTAAAATGACTCTAAACAAATTCTGTAGAACAGAACCAACAAAAAGTTGGAATGAAACAAGTTTGAAGCCCAAGACAACTAAGAAGTTTGGCAGGAAAGGTCTATTGCACCAGAGAAAGTGAGAAGCACAGCCCAGAGCAGGCTGGGCCAGTGCAGACTAAGCCCCAGCAAACTTCGAGCAGGCCTCAGGATGATTGAATCGTGGGCAGCACTGGCAGTTTCCAGACCTCTCAGGCCACAAGCATCAAAGACAGCTTAGAAAAGGTCTGTCACAACTGGGTGAGAATGGAGCTTGGTCCAACCTAGGACACACTAATGTAGCATTGGCCACAGTAAACCAAGAGAAGGACTAACAAGTGATTGAATCAGCACTGGCAGCTGCAGCAGCTACTTCCAGAGCTCTCAGCCTACAGATGGTAAGGGAGTTGAAAAATGGGACAGAAAGAGATAACAGGCATCTTTTTGCTAACACTGAGGCAACGCTGTTGTTTAGCCCATACTTGGATCCAGGTTGCAATCCTAAGTGGCAATCCCAGGGCAAGGAGGAACACTAGCACAGCTGAGCTTGTGGTCACAATGAAGGGGGGACCCTCCTCAAAGTTACAGGGTACTAAAGAGGACTTGTTGTCGCTCACAGACCAGAGCACAAACAGGAGAGTAGTAAACAGCTTCCTCTTAGATCATGCCATCTTGGAAGAACTGAAAACTTACAAGTCCCTAAAAGTATCTCTGAAAACAGCAGCATAAAACTCCTGAAGCTTAGGATCATGTGCCCTCAATCCTGGAAGCAGAGCCCTAAATTTAACAAACAGTGAAGAGTCAAGTAATAATAGGCTGGGAAAATGAACAAATAATGGGAAAAACTCTGATTGTAGAAAGTTACTCTGGAGACAAGGAAGATCAAAACACCCTCTCAGAGGAGGACAAGAAAGTTAAAGATGCTACATCCAAAGCCTTTAAGAAAAAAAAAATTAATTGGTCTCAGGACATGGAAGAGCTCAAAAAAAGGATTTTGAAAATCAAGTAAGAGAGGTAGAGGGAAAATTGAGAAGAGAAATGACAATGACGCAAAAGTATCATGGAAAACAAGTCAACAACTTGGTAAAGGAGACAAAAATGAAAATAACGTCACAAAGCAGTCATGGTAAGGGAGGTCTAAAAAGCCAATGAGGAGAAGAATGCCTTAAAAAGCAGAATTGGTCAAATGAAAAAAAGTTCCCTGAAGAAAATAATTCTTTAAAAATTAGAATGGAGCAAATTGAAGCTAATAATTTTATGAGAAATCAAGAAACAATAAAACAAAGGCAAATGAATGAAAAAAATTGAATATGGTATGAAATATCTCATGGAAAAACAACTGACCTGGAAAATAGATACAAGAGAGATAATTTAAAAATTAATGGACTCTGTGAAAGCCATGATATAAAAAAGAAAAATAAAAGACCCTAGACATCATTTTTCAAGAAATTATCAAGGAAAACTGACATGATATTCCAGAACCAGAGGGTCAAATAGAATTTGCAAGAATCCACCTAGCATCTCCTGGAAGAGATCCCAAAATGAAAACTACTGGGAATATTACAGCCAAATTCCAAAGTTCCTAGGTTAAGGAGAAAATATTACCAAGATCTGGGAAAGAGAGGGAAAGGGAGACAATCCAAATATTGTCTCTACAGTCAATAATAATATAAGATTTAGCCACTTCTATATTAAAAGATCAGAGCTTGGAATATGATATTCTGGAAGACAAAGGAGTTAGGATTATAACCAATAATCATTTACCTAGAAAAATTAAGTATAACCTCTCAGGGGAAAAAATAGACATTGAAAGAGCTAGAGGGCTTTCATGCATTCCTGATAAAAAAAGATCAGAACTGAACTGAAAATTTAATATTCAAATAAATGACTTAAGAGAAGCATAAAAAGGTAAACAGGACAGAGAAATCATAAGGGAATTAGTAAGGTTAAATTTCTTACATTCCTACAAGGAGAGATGATATTTGTAATTCATAAGACCTTTCTCCTTCTTAGGGTAGTTAGAGGAGTATATAAAGACAGAGGGCATAGGTGTGAGTTGAATATGAAGGTATGATGTCTAAAATATAAAATTAAGGGGTGAGAGAGGAATCTACTGGGAGGAAGAGAAAGGGAGAGTTAGAATGGGACATATTATCTCATATAAAAGAGGCAAGATAAAGCTTTGACAGTGCAGGGGAAGAGGAGGAAAGTGAGGAGGAGTGAGTGAACCTTACTCTAATAAGAATTGGCTCAAAGAGTGAATAACACATGCTCAATTGGGTATAGAAATCTATTTTACCCTACAGGTAAGTAGGAGGAGAAAAGGATAAGAGAAGGGACTGTGTGTGATAGAAATAAGGGAAGATGGGGGATAGTAAAAAGAAAGACAGTTTTGAGAAGGGACAAGGTGAAAAGGGAGAGAGAATAGAATAAATGAGGAAAGGATAGGATGGAGGGAAATGCAGAAATGCAAATTAAAACAATTCTGAGTTACTACATCATACATGTATTAGATTGACTAATAGGACAGAAAAGGTAAATGATAAATGTGGAGGGGAGTTGGGAAAAATGAGACATCAATGTAGCATTCCCAGAGTTTTGAACTAATTCAATCATTCTCATAGAGCAATTTGGAACTATGCCCAAGACGCTATAAAATCATGCATAACTTTTAACCTAGCAATACCACTACTAGGTCTGTAGCCCAACAGAAATTAAAAAAAGGATAAGAATCTACATGTACAAAAATGTTGATAGCAGCTCTTTTCTGGGGGCAAAGAATAAGAAATTGAGGGGATAACCAGCAATTGAGAAAGGGTTGAACAAGTTGTGGTATGTGATTATGATGGATTAATTTTGTACTATAAAAAATGATGAGTAGGATGTTCTCAGAAAAACCTGAAAGACTAGCATTGGTTGATGCAAAGTGAAACATATCATATACAAAGCAACAATGACATTTATTGTAAGAGGATCAACTTTGAATGACTTAGCTATTCTCAGCAATAAAACAATTCATGGCATCTCTGAAAGACTTAGGATGAAAAATGCTATCTTTCCCCACAGAGGAACTGATGGTGTCTCAATAGAGAGTGAAGCATACTTTTTTAACTTTCTTCATTTTTCATGAGGTTTTTTTTTGTATGTTTTCTTTTACAACATGACTGTTATGGCTTTTTTACATGACTAAGCATGTACAATAACCTTTGTCTAAATTCTTGTCTTCTCAAAGAGAGGAATGGGGATGTTGGAAGGGGAAAATTTGGCACTCCAAGTTTTAAAAAGAACGTTAAAAAGCATTTTACATGCTACTGGGAAAAATAAAATTATATAAATCTATATGTATATACACACATATATATATATGTATATATATATGAGAGAGAAATTAAAAAAGAGATAATACCTTACATTACACATTGTAGTTATATGTGTGCATATAGATAAATACCTATAGATATCTATATACCTATATATGTATGTATTTATGTGTGTATGTATATGTATGAGCTCATTCATTTAAAGTCTTCCATTTCTTTTTTAAAGTCTTCTTCCTATTTCACCTCTGTCTCCTCTAAAATAATTTAAGGTGCATTGTCTATCTGTATCCTTCATTTGACTGGTAGCATACATTATTTGGTATATGTAAATTCAACTCAATATAATCATATCTGAGCAATGGTGATTTTTGAATATTTGAGTCTCTCTTATCTAGCATTATAATATGCACATATTAGACTCTTAAAAATCACTGTTATGATTATTTTAATATGAAATTTTGTTTTAGATTGTAAATACAGTGCAAGGCAGTTGCTGCAGCCAGTATATTTGATGCCCAACTGGGTAAGAGCACAGTATCCCACACTGAAAAGCTAGGAGTAAAACTTTGTAGAGATCCCTTTGAAAGCACTATATATATTCTTTTCTCACAATCAAAATAACCCTGCGAGGTAAGTGAAGGAATGGTACTCATTTCATACGTGGGAACAAAGGGTGAGTGAGATAAAGAAACTTGCCTAGGTTCACAAAGCTTGTTAGAGTTTATACAATATTTGGATCCATCATCTTTCTGGAGGTGCTTGGTGGCTCAGTGGATAGAGTGATGGTCCTGAAGTCAGGAAGAGTCAGACACAACTAAAAACCTACTGAACAACTAAAGCGACAACTTCTTCCTGACTCCAAACTCAATGCTCTGTTACCTACAGTAAGCTGGCCCTATTTACCATTGTTCCTTTGAATTTGTTTTCTCTAGATCACTATTTATGAGACAACTTTAGGTAATGCATTTAAACCTGAATAACTCTGCAGGAGGGAAGACTGTCTTAAGTGACACAAACTGCTTTAGAAACAGAGAGTTTATAAATTAAATGTTCACTAGATTTGTTTTGATATATTATACCTTATTTTTTTCACTTCTTGGGTTCTGCTAGAAACCTGTGGGATTTGAGTTTTAGCTACATTTGAAAAAAGGAAATTTTC
The DNA here is from genome assembly GCF_028372415.1 of Notamacropus eugenii. Lineage (NCBI taxonomy): Eukaryota > Metazoa > Chordata > Mammalia > Diprotodontia > Macropodidae > Notamacropus > Notamacropus eugenii. The sequence goes on from NC_092876.1 coordinate 249,431,341, forward strand.
ATGCTTCTACAATTATATACACAGCAGTTTATCTCATATGACCTGCAAACTTTGCACCTTTTTTTTCTCTATTCTGATCCATAGGCTCAGGCTCTGCTGGGGGAAAAGGGAATTCTGTAATATGTAATAAGGCTGGGAAGGTTGAATAGCTTTGACTGTGAGGCAAAATAATTTAAATGTTGTTAAGCAAAGAACAGAGAACCATTAGGAAATTTTGAGTAGAGTGATATGTCCAGATTTGTGTATAAGGAAGATTATTCTCACAACAGTATGGATCAATTTATTGGTCATCTAAGAAGAATGTTGTTTACAATGTAGGAAGTTATCTCAGATGATTATTGTTTGATGACAATGTCTTTTTAGATCATGCAAACCCTTTGCTTCTAAGTGTCCTTTTATCAAGCAGTCTTCTATTGGTAATTTTCCCCCCAATGAAACTCTTCTACTAGGAAGACAATCTATTTATTGACTTGCTTATTTCGGTTTCCTTGGGAGTTATATTAATCAGTATAAATTGTTTAATTGAAATCTTTATTTATTTATCAACCCCTTGTGTGTTTGGCTAGAATGAATTTATTCCCATAGACTCACTTTGGGGCAGCTAAGTACTACAGTGGATAGACTGCTGCACTTGGAGTCATGCTGAGTTCAAATCTGGCCTTAGACACTTACCAGCAATGTGACCTTGGGAATGTCACTTAACCCTGTTTGCCCCAGTTTCTTCATATGTAAAATAGGCTGGAGAAGGAAATGTCAAACCACTCCAGAAGCTTTGCCAAGAAAATCCCAAATGGGGTCACAAAAAGTCAGACAACTGGAAAGTGATTGAAAAACAACAGTCATCTTTGAACATTTTGATACTTCAATCAATCTTTGATCTCAGTAATTGTGTGTGTGTGTGTGTGTGTGTATGTACATACATTCCATCTTCATCTCCTTTTTTATGGCTTTTGTGTATTTATTCACAAAAATTCTTCACAGTTCTACAAATTCCTGGGGATTAGCTTTTACATACCTTGGAATTGTTCAGGTAATTAAAAAGCACCCCTACAATAATGTCTCCTTTCTCTCACTATGGAACTGGACCATCTACTTTTTCAGTGAGATATGTATCTAATAATTGTTCACACCACTTCTACACAGTTCTTCATTGGTGTATACATCAATATAGTCATGCTTATTTTAATTCTCTCACTTGTCCTGTTAGTGACCTCTAACTTTAATTTTATGGCTTTATAGTGAAATAGCAAAACAGAAAGAATATTGGTGTTTAAAAATGTATCTTTGCTTCAAGAAAAAAATGTGTGGTCTTCAACAGCACTATTCATTTTCCCAAATGAAATCCAGTCCACTGTATCCATCTGCATGATTTATTCATCTATGTGGTTTACCTAACATGCATATGCTTGCTCAAAACTCTGAGATACCCTTCTATTTATTTTTTTATTTTTTTATTTTTTTTTATTAATTTTTAACATTTATTTTCACACAATTTTGGGTTACAAATTTTCTCCCCTTTTATCCCCTCTCCCCCCAAACCCGAGCTTTCTAATTGCCCCTGTGACCTATCTGCTCTCTCCTCTATCCTCCCTCCCTGCCCTTGTCTCCGTCTTCTCTTTTGTTGAGATACCCTTCTAATTGAATTTCATGTATGTAGCAAGAGTTGTTCATGCTGTTTTTTATCTTATGCAGTTAGATTGAATTTGATGATTATAAATCTTATTAGAAAGCACTGTAACATTATTTTAATTAAATCATCAATCATTAAGAAATAGTTGCAACAGTGGAAACTGGAACTCCTCTTCCATCTGGACTATACACTGGACAGTCTACATGACAGATGCAAATACCTTTGGTGAGCATCTGTCAGCTTTTTTATATTTCAATTAATATTAATAATCTGAGGTTCAAAAATAGTTATTTCTGTTCTTGTATATTTCAAATGAACTTTTTAAGATTTTAACAAAAGCATGAACACTGTTTGATGTTGATGTTTGAATTGGTATTTTTTGACATGGAATCTAATGTGATTTTTTTTATAGTCAATAGTTATCCCCATGATCTCCTATTCTCTGAGATTTTCAGTCTTTTATCAGACTCTGAGATCTGGTCTGCTACACAATATTCACTTGTCATGCCTTTACAAAGAAACACCTAGGTTTATGTATAGAGTGATGATATTACTGGTGAGGATTATCTTTGTGTGTAGAGTCCCATATTATGTAATAGTTATTGATGTATTCTTACTCACTTTTTCAGCAATAATAGATTATGTGGTACTTATTGATGTTTTTTTACTCACTTTTTTCAGCAATAATATAGTACATAATTTTTTTTTCAACATTTAGTGTCTGAGGTCAGATCTGAATTCAGATTTTCCTGATACCAAGTCCAATTCTGCAATACCTTGCCATTTCACAAATAGATTGAATTTTTCCTAGCTAAGGAAGTCAGTTTCCTTGAAAGCAGAAAAAAAAAACCTTCTTTTTAAAATTACTATAATTTATTCTTTTATTAGTAATATGGTGTGATATGCTTATATCAGTTCTTATGCCCATTTTAAGCAATGATAATTCATTTGAATTGATTTGGTTAGAGTAATATTAATTTTAAGTTCTCTTTTCTCAATTTTATTCTTGTTTTCTTACTTGGCATTGATTTTTATCTCTGCTGCAATAAGTTGTTCATCTAACTTTATACAAAGAACTGACTTGGAAATGAATCTTGAATTGGTGACCATTTATTTTCCATCTATTAAAGAATGACAAGCTTCATTGTTATGATTTTATTCGATACTTACTATTTATATAAACTCCAAATTCTCTTCTTTAAATATTGCATTCACACTCTTTATGAGTGACACTTCTACAAATCCTAGACTTGTTTTATCTCTTACTGAATATAAATTTCCAATTTTTGCTAACCTCCCCTATGTCTATCTTTCCATTTAGGTATTAAGGTATATGATGATTTAATTTAGAGTTCTTTGCATAATCACTCTACTTCCACAGCTTCTATAACAGATGTTAGAGAATAAGGTGTAATTATCGTCATGCTGATCTTTTTACAGATACTCCTCCTGAGCTCTGCAATGCAAGATGGCTGAATATCCTACAAAATCATGTGTCTTGTTGTTTTAGATACAGGCAAAACCCAGTTCCATCCATTCTTTTATTTTTCCTTCCAGTGAAGAGCCATGAGCCATACTATTCAAAAGAGAATGACTTTTGTCTTCCAGTTTCATTTAAAATGCATATGTCAAGATATGTTTTTGCTTCTCAAATGATATGTTCACATTTTAGTCAAAGGAAAAAAAATGTCAAATTCTTATTCCCAAGAGCTACTAATGTCTATAGGTGTCACAAAAATGTTTAATTTTGGAATGATCTTTTTCTCCCTTTTCTACAATTCTGTGACTATCATAGTAAAAACTGAAGGAGGCTGTGTGAGATCAAGCAGTATTATTATTAGCCAATGGACAGACTACTGGGGATGAGATTGCCATATTTACTTGGACTGGTCCTTGGAAAGCAGACTCAGTCTGCCACTGAGGACATCCTGTACTGCCTTCTAACATAGTAGACCTTGCAAGAGTTTACATTAGGCTGACATGGCCTCTGAGTACCCAGGGTTATTTTCATGACACAATGAATCATCACAGTAGGGCTTTGAAGGGACATTTCTTGGTAGATGGATAATACTGAGTTTCTGAGACTTTGAAAATGAGCATCAGACCCCTGTGCCTTGGATGACTACAGAAAGATACTATCATTCTGTATGATCCAGCCTCTCTTACTATTTCAGCTGTAGCATTTAAATGTGCAAATGTTCTGAAACAGATATTAATAGAAGTGCGTATTCAATTGCAACTACTTCTGTTTTGGTTTAAGTTAGTATATTTTGTTCCCCCAAAAAGACAAAGCTCTCTTGACAAAATATAGGAGACATGACTCATAAAATTGTGGTGATAGGGAATTAGAATAAAAAAGCAGGTCTTTGCATTAGAGGAGAGACACATTATATTAACAGCATGCAATAAAGAGTAGGAAAAAGTCTGTGCATTTCTGCCTGAATTAGAACTGATTCTAACTCATCAACCATGACTGCATTGTCATGTAAAAAAATTGGTTTGCCTTCTTATCACTTCACTCTTGTTCTGTATTACCCTCAAACTCTCTTATATCATAATGTGCCTTGTGGGGAAACTCTCATTTGCAAGCAAATTGGCAATCTTATAATTTCTGCATCATGAAAATGGGAAAGCCATGTGTTTTGGTAACAATCCATGGGGAAAATTGTTCAGTCCACTCTTTCATCATATCCTAAACATTTAATATCAGGAAACATGAAATATTTAAGCAATAGGAGATGACAGACAGCATGGTGGGACTGATGAATGTACCCAGAGTTTCTCCAAAGCAAATAAGAAGTCCATTAATCAGCAAACATTACAGAACAATCTGACATATCTCTTATGACCATGACAAAATGAGTGTATAAACAAAAATTATCATTGTAGGAATGTTATAAATGTAATACTATGCCATGTAAGTAGCTCCTAGGGAATAAATGGATGTGAGAATTAGACAAATCACTTGAAAGATGGATTTAAATCTATTTTGGGCTCTTTATTTTCCCCAACTGTTTAAAGTTGCCCTCTTTTCATTTGTATTTCACTGAATCATGGCAAAATAACATCATAGGTATGGAAGTGGAATGGACCTTAAAATTCAAATGATATGATTCTGTAATTTTAGAGATGAGTAGACAAAACCAGAGAGATAGCATGATATACCCAAGGCTCCATGATTCATGACTGAGCTGGAACTCGATCAAGCAACTGGATTTAGGTACAAGACACAGTCACAGATTAGGTAAACAGGCATTTAATTAACGTTTGTAAATTAAATTGAACAGAAAAGCATGTGAGAGGTGATGGGCTATGGACAGGGTAAAACAGAAAGCCACAATCTCACTTTGGTAGAAAAGATGCTGACAATAGTGGCAGTGATGAGAAAGGGCCTCAGAGCCTATGAACTGCAGGTATTCTGACAACAGCAAACAAGGAAGCTAAAAGCAAAGATGTGAGAAGCAGGATAACTCTGCAGAACTGAAGAATAGGGGACAAATAGCTGTGTACTATTCAATTCAGTACAACTATACAGAAAAATACAATAATGAAGCCTAGAGTAATGATAATCCACATTTCTATAGCACTTTCCATATAATAGCCCTATGAGGGAGGTAGATGTTCAAAGTATTTTTATGTTCCTTCTATCAGCAATGGAACATTGAGAAATAATAGATATAGAGAAACTAATGACTTGTCCAAGGTTGCGCAACTATCCAGGTGGTCAATACAGACTTTGAACCTAACTCTCTTGACTTCAAGTTCAGCTAGCAGTATATGTGCACAGTCAACACAATCAGAGCTAAACGTATCGCTGAGGTTGTTCTGACATGTGGATTCAAATCTTCCACAGATAAAAGGCAGTGGACAATACATACTTACAAACAAATATACATACATACATGCATGCATACATACATGTAGTTTTATATGCAGTTACATAAACCTGAAGAGAAAAAAGAATAAGCAAAAATAGATTATCTATACATAATTTAAAGAGAGTAAACAGAGAGAGAAAATATTAATCAATACAGTTTTGGTTCATCTGTCTATCCTATCCAGTTAAGTCCTCAAATAATTAAATCTTTGAAGTAGTTATTTGTATTCAATGTAATACTATTTGGAGTTATAATCATTTAAAATATGATCATTGTTTCTGCCCAATAGAAATATGTATTGAAAATTTTCATTATTTGACCTCTTCAAGAAATTCATTATTTGTCTTAATCAGGAGTTAGCTATAGGATATCAAGTTCATACATTTGGCTTGTGGAAGTAGGTAGAGCAGTGCTATTAAATGAAATCACCTTGTATCAGAGACTGTGGTGGAGAGATGGTATTAAATATGGAATGCGATGATAAGCTTCTGTCCTGGCTTTGCCATTTAGTAGTCATGTGACCTTGCACAAATACCTCAACATTGAGTACATATCCTTACATAGAAAATGAAGGAGCTGAACTATATGGTCCCTTCTGGCTCTAGATTCAAGTAAATTGGAGAAATTAAGTCACATTGGTCAAAGATTTTCAATGAAAGTATGTGAGAGTCATGCAATCTCTGATCGAAAATTACTTTATGAGCAAGTTTAATTGAATGAGCAGTGTATTTGCAGAACAGTGTGTTTGGCCCTTTTAACTAAGCCAATACATGAACAGGTTCTCAGATACACCTATTGACAAACTGTGAATCAACAAGAAGTTTGAGACTTAGAGAACTCGTATATGAGCTCGGTCTTTCCTTCAAAAAAGGTTTACATAGCTGAGGAAACCAGCAAGTGGCCCAGGCCTTTCTTTCATGTGATAATTTTACAGATGGCCTTAAAATAAAATGCAAAATACTTGTTTCTCCAGCTTTTAAATCATCCATGCATTCACTAATTGCTTGCACTGAATGAGTAAATCCATTGTGTCCATGGACAAATATCATGGACAGATTCTGTAGTTAAAGTCCAGAATCTTGAGCCTGCTCATAGAATTGCAAAGCAATTACATTTCTAATAAATTCTAAGGTTTAACTTTACAAGGTATACTGACTGAGTCAAGTCTCCCTGACACCTAGTCTAGTATTCTTCCCATTCTGATAACTAGCTAATATCCATTAAAACACTTTCACTGAAAAACAGTTAAAAAACTTATACACAGGCTCTTGGAACAGATTTCCATTCAAAAAGAAATAGTTAATATTAGGTCATACTAGCCATGCACAGGATATCACATTCTACTTGTGAGGTACAATAGAAATATAGCTGAATAAATGAAAAGTTAATTTCACAACAAGGGATGGGGAGGGAAGCAATAACTTGGCGAATCAAGAAAGGCTTCATTAAGTATGTTGCACCTGAGATGAATTTTAAAAATTCAATCATCAAGGACTGACAAGGATGCTGAGCATTTAAGTGACTTTCCCACAATCTCACAGCCTTTATGTATCAGATGCAAGATTTGAACTGAAGTCTTCTTGCCCTCAAGGTCAAGTCTCTCTCCAGCATTCCACGTTTTCTCTCACCATATCATGGTTTATCTCAGCAAAACAAAATCAAGCAATGTACAATTATATTCACCTAGTGACACGTCAATAAAATATGATTAAATCATATCTCTCTGATAATTAAAAATAATGTTTTTCTTTCAGTTTTTTAAATTTATTTATTTATAGTTTATAACATTCAGTTCCACAAGCTTTTGCCTTCCAAATTTTCTTCCCCTCCTTCTCTCCCCACACAAGACAACATCCAATCTGATATAGGCTCCACATATACATTCATATTAAACATATTTTCACATTAGTCATGTGGTAAAGAAGAATTATAACCAATGGAATGAACCACAAGAAAGAAGAAACAAAACAAAATAAAATAAAAAAGAGAAAGAGAGCAAATAGCAAGCTTCTATCTGCATTCAGACTCTCTAATTCTTTCTCTAGATGTGGATAGCATTTTCCCTCATGCAGCCTTTGGAGTAAAATAACCTATAAAAACAAAACTACAGACATCTTATATTGCATTTAACTGACAATATGTTTGTATATTTTCAGTAGTTATATAACATAAATGATGATGTATTATTACTGAAAGTTGCTCTGTTTACTAGGACCATTCATAATATAAAATATCATTTTTATATGTTACAAAGGTTTAGTAAGCACATTCCACATAATAGTCCTTCCTAAAATTAGTGTGTCATTACTCACATTTTACAGATAAAGATGATACAGAGAGTTAAAATATTTACCTGAGTTCACACATTTTTATAAGAGGCAAAGAGGAATTAAATTTACTTCTCCAGATTTTAAGACCCTTATTTAAAAAAAAATTAAAAACTTCAATTCACTGTTCCCAATTACTGTTTACCATCTTCAAATAAATCTTATATTTCTTATTTTCTCAACAATATTAGAACATACAGGCAGTAGGAATCTTATTTTATTTGTCTTTCCATCTCTTCCTCCATGACCTGGCTTCATGTCTACATTTGAAAACTATTTCTTACTCAGAAAAATACCTGGCGAATTTAACGAAAATAGTACCAGACAGAGATTTCTGATCATACCTACTTTGTAATCAATCCTGAAACATATGCATGAATATACCTATCTATCTATCTATCTATCTATCTATCTATCTATCTATCTATCTATCTATCATCTATCTATCTATCTATCTATGTATATACATATGATTCCACATTCTGATTCTTTACAGTCTCTCCCAATGCCCTATCAGCTTACATTACTGATTGGTTAATGCTTTTAATGTGGATCACTTTTATGAGCCTAAAAGGAAAAAGAAAGGGAAGGTGACTTGGACTCTGGGTAATATTCAAATCATAGAAAAGAGTGCCATTCATCTGAAAGTTAACAGAATCCATGAATGTCCAAGTTAAACTTAGAAGAGAAAAAAAAAGGAGCAGATAGGACATTGTAGAACAATGTTATAGTGACCAACAGGTATAAGAAGGATTATAGCTATAGCCTCTTAAATGCATAGATTTCATGACGTTTGGTATAATTGTCAGGCCAAGTTCTATATTTTACATAAACTTATGACTGCAAAGAAAATTTTTTTGTCTTTGTTTTAGTTTCTTGGTTATGTATTTAGCATTTTAATAGTTGAAATGAGAGTCTGGCACAAGCTCTGATTGTCTTGGAAGGTGTCCATCGGTGAGGAGGATGCCAGAAAAGCTAAAGATCTGCTTGTGGAAGGATTGTGTTGATGCATTGACCTTGTGTAGCTGGTTCTGTTTAGCTAAACACATGATGCAGAAGAATTTCTGACTGGTTTGAAAGGCATTTTCAAATGCATATACACTTCAGTTATATCCCTGCCTAAACATTAGCAAATCAACCAGTCTATTCACTATTTTTTTTAAATATCAAAATAAGAATCATTGAATTCCAATAGTATTAATAAGTACAAATATGTGGCTGAGTTTGTAATGAGAAGTCTGCCTTCTTGCCTTATATTTCTTCATTGCCCACATCTACAGGAGCTAAACTCTACTCCTATAAGCTTAGTACTAACCTTGTCTCTGGGATTAAAACATCCTTTCAGGCAAGAGAATTAGAAGGGCTCCATGGTTCAACAGGTTTGTCAGCCCAGCCTGCTCCTGCTTTGACCTCATGCCCTGGACTTTTGTCTTATTCCTCCACTTTTATCTGTTACATAAATACAGTCCCTGCTTCTTTCACTGTGCCTGAATTCCTGTCTTGGTCCCCTGTTTTTAGACTGGATCTCTCAGTCAGTCCTAATCTAGTGTTCTGATGATTTGTCTGCTACCTTTGGCTCTCAGATCTGTAACTGGATCTTAAGTATCTACTACTAAAAAGCCATGAGGCCAATTATCTCCTTGTCTGGGCTCCACCTGGTGTCTATTGCCAGACTCCTTTGACACTCCACTCAACTGTTCACACTTTCTCCTACTCCTCCCTTCTAGAACCCTCACAAACTGATGCTTAAAAAATAAACCACATCTCTTCTTCTACCATGACCAATCTGGCTAATTCAGTCCAAGATGTCAGTATTGCAAAATCTGGTCAGACCAATTATTGAAAAGTACAACTGAATGTAATACATACTATTTTTAAAATGACACTGTTACCTACTTTTATCTTATAAGACTGTTGATTTATTTATATTGCTTTTTATCAGAAAGAAATTAATATGGTCAAACTAAATACTTTTATTTCTTTCACATTTACAAAAGTATAAGAAAATAGCTATATTATAATGACTCCTATAGAGAAAGAACCACGTATATTTAATTTGTATTATATTGCTGCTAATATAGAATTATATCTGGAGGAATGCTTAGTAAGTGTTTTTGATAATGTTGATACTAATGATGCTTAAGGGTGATCTAATAGATTAAAGATAATTAAACAGTCAAGTTGACACATGTTCCTTGTATATTTTCCCCCAAGCAATATTCTTAATACAATGCTAATGTTATTTAAAACATCATGATTTGATAATGCAGATCTGACAATAACTATGTTTTTTGAATATTTAAGTACCGCTTCTCTCTATACAAACATTATAGATGCAACTTTTATAGCTTTCTTTAAAGTTGAAGAGAAAATGCCAAATATTGCCCTAGAATGTAAAATTTTCTGTAATCAAACATATTTCTATCTCAATTCTCCTGCTCACTTCATGTAAGTGCTACTATTTTTCTGTCACACTACTGGAAATTAGTGATATGCTATGTGATATTCTATTAGATGCAAATATATGCAAGTTGAAAGTTTTTAATGATACTTGAAAGCTGATGACATCAAAATGAGACTGCTTCATTGTGCATTAACTGATTACTAGTTCTGTGAATAGAATAATTGACCTGGAGACGGGAAGAAACATCTTCTTGAGTTCATATCTGGCTTCAGACATTTACCAGCTGTGTGACTTTGCACAGGTCTCTTAACCCTATTTGCCTCAGTTTCATCATCTATAAAATGAATTGGAAAAGGAATGTCAAACTATTCAAGTATCTTTGCCAACAAAACTCCAAATGACATCAGTCTGATATGACTGAAAAACAACACAGTAGTTTTATGAGATAACTTCGTGCTAAAAGAGCTGTAGTTTTTGTATTATTAAAGTGCCAAAAATTTTACAAATACTTTCTTTGAATACATTTTATCTAGTTTTCTTCAGATTTCTGTACAATATGTCATCCATGTGACTGAACTCTGAACAACTTGAATTTTGTCACTTTAAGATGATGAAACCTTTAAAAACTTATCTAACTAACATCCTCCTGAGGCACTTACAGTGAACTTATAGAGACCTGTAAGTCTAACCTACTTTAAACATTGAGCCCCTATAAATGAATATCACTCAGCAATATTAAACATGAGACGGCATTAAAGTTAGCTTTTGAATTCAATACCAATGTAAACTAATTAAGAAAAACCCCTTTCCTATGACTATATATTCCCTGGTTAATGTCAACCTCCTATCCTAAAGTTAAAAGGCACTGGAAGATGTTTATTATAATTAATGATGGTGGTGGTGGTGGTAGTAGTAGTGGTAGTAGTAGTAGTAGTAGTAGTACTAGTAGTAATAGTGGTAGTAGTAGTAGTAGTGATAGTAGTATGGTGAGTAAATAGTGTCCTGCATCCTCTGGAAATCATACCAATTTTCATGAACTGGAAATATAATGGCAAATTTTCATTCCTGTTAAATCCCTTGATTACATATCACTACCATATTTAACAGAAGTACACACTGCTTTTGTTTGTGTATTTTATAATTCAGGCACAAGAATATCATAAAACCATAGAATAAGAGGTAAAAGGACCTTAAAATCAAGATAATTGTCTATGGTTACATTCTTTCAGGTAATTGAATACAAATTGAATTTGAGGTTCTTTATTATCTAGAAAACTATATAACATACAAAGAATCATTTTTTTCTTTAGCTTGAAATTAAAATTTAAAAATAGATTATCAGGACTTCAGCAAACCAGTGGAAAATTCTGAGCTTCAGTGTGGTGGAACAAGCAAATAACAATTTACTTGCAACAAATTGCAAGACTCTCTCTCCTGCCACATGGATCAGCATAGCCAAGGGAATTGGCAGACTCTAGCTCTGAGAACTTCCACGTGCTTTAATGTAAGACTGGACAAACAGGCAAATTCCATCAGCCAGACCAACACATGCTTCAGTGTAGATTTAAGGAAATGCACAAACAAAACACTGACCTCGGCATACACCAGACATCAGCACTAGGAGCCTGGCTCAGCACCAGATAATGAATCAATTCCCACACCCACCCCTCAGTGCATCACCAGACATGATGGTCCCTCATGGACCTAACAGCAACATCAGCGTAGTACCAGGTAAACAGTTCAAATTTAAAAGACAAGAAAAAAATCAAAAGAGGAGCAAACAAAAGAACAACAACAACAACAACAACAATAACAACAACAACAACAAAAACCTGACCATAGAAAGGTTTTATGGTGACAGAAAAGATCAAGGAATAAATTCAGTAGAGTACAACAATGTCAAAATGCTTATGGGTAAAGCCCCAAACAAAAATGAGAAGTAGTCGCAAATTCAAAAAGAACTCATGGAAGAACTCCAAACTCAGGTGAAAGAAATGAGAGTGGTACAAAGAGAATTATGGGAACAAGAACCAACAGCTTGGAAAAAAAAAAAAACAACTGCTTAAAAAGTAGAATTGGCCAAATGGCCAAGGATATAAAAACAATCTACTGAAGAAAGCAACTCCTTAGAAAGTACAGTTGGCCAAGTGAAAAAGGAAATACAAAAGCCAACTGAGGAAAATAACTCCTTAAAAGTTTGAATTAGACAAGTAGAAGCTAATGACTCTATGAGACATTAAGAATGAATAAACAAATTCAAAATGATGAAAAAATAAAAGCAAATAAAAAAAATCCAAAAGAAAAGAAAATGCAATTCTTTAGAAAAACAACTAACATGGAAAATGGATCTAGGAAAAACAGTGTCAGAATTGTTGAATCAGTTCAAACTACACCAACAATGCATTAGTGTTCCAATTTTCCTACATCTTCACCAAATTTTAACATTTTCAAGGAGAAAAAATGGTTAATCAATGAAATAGGATTTCAAATTTTCAAAAGATCAGAACTGAACAAAAATTTTGATCTCCCATATGAAGACCCCAAGAGAAGTCTACAAATAGAAAAAAGAAAAAGAAAATTCAGGGAACTCAATAGAGTTGAATTGTTTCTATCCCTACAGAGGAATATGACACTTGTAATTGTTTTTTGCATTTTTTGTGATTGTTTCGCATTTTCATTTTTTTAAATTTTTCTTTAATAGAAGTTTATTTTGCAAATTACCTCAAAAGATAGTTTTCAAAATTCATTTTTGTAAAATTTTAAGTTCCAATTTTTTCCCCCTCTCTCCATCCCTTCCCCACTACCCAAGATGGTGATAAATCTGATATAGGACATATATATATATATATATACACATATATGTATGTATATATATATATGTATATATACACATGTATATACATATATACATATATATATGTATATATATGTATATATATATCTTATAATATTATGTATATATACATATGCAGTCATGCAAAACATATTTCCACATTAGTCACTTTGTAAAAGAAGAATCAGAACAAAAGGGAGAAACCATGAAAAATAAAAAAAAAAATGTAAACAAAAAAGTGAAAGCAGTATGTTGCTATCTCCATTCAGACTCTATAGTTCTTTCTGGGAATATAGCTAACATTTTCCATCATGAGTCTTTTAGGGTTGTCTTATCTCATTGTATTGCTGAGAAGAGTTAAGTCTATCAAAGTTGATCACTGCATAATGTGGCTGTCACTGTCGACAATGTTCTCCTGATTCTTCTCTCTTCACTCAACATCAGTTCAAGTAAATCTTTCCAGGTTTTTCTGAAATTCACTTGTTCATTTCTAATTACTCAATGGGATCCCATTGCATTAAAATACCACATCATGTTCAGGCATTCCCCAAGTGATGGGAATCCCATCAAGTTCCAGTTCTTTACCACCAAACAAAGAGCTGTGGGTCTTTCTCCATTTTTTTTTTTTTGTATCTTTAAGATGCACACTTAGTAGTGGTATTGCTGGATCAAAGGGTTTGTACAGTCTCATTCCTCTTCAGCCATAGTTCCAAATTTGTCTTCAGAATGGTTGGATCACTTCACAACTCCACCAACAATCCACTAGTGTTCCAGTTTTCCTACATCTTCTCCAGCATTTATTGTTTTCCTTTTCTGTCACAGTAGCCAATCTGATAGACATGAATTGATACCTCACAGCTGTTTTAATTTGCATTTCTCTAATAATAATTTGGAACATTATTATATATTTTTTCTAATTTATTTACTTATTTTTAGCTTCCAATGCTTTGTTACACAAGCTTTAAGTTCTAAATTTTCTCCCCATCTCTCCCCTCCACACGTGCCAAGACAATGTGCGTTCTGATTATCCCTTCCCACCAACATTCCCTCCCTTGAATCATGCCCCTTCCTTTGCTTATGCCCATCCCCCTATTTTCTTGGAGGGCAAGATAGATTTCCATACCCCATTGTCTGTATATGTTATTTCCCAGTTGCATGTTAAAACCATTTTTCACATTCATTTTTAATACTTTAATACTTTAATACTTCCTCCCTCCTCACCCATTCCTACTCAGAAGGCAAGCAATTTAATATATGTTATACACTTGTGGCTATGCAAAAGTCTTCTATAAAAGTCATGTAGTGAAAGATTAAGTATATTTCTCTCCATCTTGTCCTGTCCGTATTTATTTCATTCTGTCTTTTGATCCTATCCCTCCTCAAAAGTATTTGTTTCTAATTATGCTCTCCTCCCATTTGCCCTCCCTTCTATCATCCCCTACCCCACACTTAGCCCTTTCTCATTTACTTTCCTGTAGTGAAAGATTTTTATAACAAATTGAGTATGCATATTATTCCCTCTTTAAGCCAAATGTGATGAGAGTAAAGTTCACTTTTTCCCTCTCATCTCTCCTCTCTTCCCTTCCATTGAAAAAGCTTTTTCTTGTCTCTTTTTTGGGAGAGATAGTTTGCCCCATTCTATTTTTCCTTTTCTCCTTCCAATATAATCCTCTCTCACTCCTTAGTTTTATTTTTTAAGATATCATCTTTTCATATTCAACTCACCCTGTGCCCTCTGTCTATATGTATATAATCCCTCCAAACATTCTACTACTGAGAAAACTCTCAAAAGTTATAAATATTATCTTTCCATGTAGGAATGTAAACAGTTCAACTTTAGTAATTCCTTCATTATCTCTCTTTCCTGTTTACCTTTTCATGCTTCTCTTCATTCTTGTGTTTGAAAATCAAACTTTCTATTCAGCTCTGGACTTTTCATCAAGAATGCTTGAAAGTTCTCTATTTAATTGAATGACCATTTTTCCTCTGAATTATTATAACTCAGTTTTGTTGGGTAGGTGATTCTTGGTTTAACCCTAGTTCCTTTGATGTCTGAAATATATTCCAAGCCCTGTGATCCCTTAATGTAGAAGTTGCTAGATCTTCTGTTAGCCTGATTTTATTTTGACAATACTCGAATTGTTTCTTTCTAACTGCTTGCAATATTTTTTCCTTGACCTGGGAACTCTGGAATTTGGCTACAATATTCCCAGGAGTTTCTCTTTTTCGATCTCTTTCAGGAGGTGATGGGTAGATTCTTCCAATATTTATTTTGCCCTCTGGTTCTAGAATATCAGGGCAGTTTTCCTTGATAATTTCATGAAAGATGATGTCTAGGCTTTTTTTTTTTTTTTTGATCATGGCTTTCAGGTGGTCTCATAAGTTTTGAATTGTCTCTTCCAGATCTATTTTCCAGGTCAGTTGTTTTTCAAATGAAATATTTTATATTGTCTGCTGTCTTTTTTTCATTCCTTTCATTTTGTTTTATAATTTCTTAATTTTACAAAATGTCATTATCTTCCATCTGCTCCATTCTAATCTTTAAAAAATCATTTTCTTCAGTGATCTTTTGGACTTCCTTTTCTGTCTGGTCAGTTCTGCTTTTAAGGGCATTCTTCTCTTCATTAGCTTTTTGAATCTCTTTTCTCATTTGGGTTAGTTTTTTCTTTTTTACAGTGTTATTTTCTTCAGCATTTTTTGGGGTCTCTTTTAACAAGCAGTTGACTCATTTTTCATAATTTATTGTATCTCTGTCATTTCTCTTTCCAAATTTTCTTCTACTTTTTTCATTTCATTTTCAAAATGCTTTTTGAGCTTTTCCATGGCCTGAGACCAATTCATATTTTTCTTGGAGGCTTTAGATGGAGGAGTTTTGACTTTGTTTTCTGTTTGTAAGTTTTGGTCTTCGTTATTACCAAAGTAAGATTCTATAGTCTGATTCTTTTCTCAGTTTTTGCTCATTTCCCTAGCCATTTACTTGACTTTTGAGCTCTTAGTCAATGTAGGCCTCTGCTTCCCATGGGGGTGGGGCAGTGTACTGTTAGTTGCTCAATACCCCCATAATCTGTGGGCCTAGAGTTCCAGAAACAGTGACTATCTCTGCCCCTGCTGCTGTGGCTGCTGAGGATTCCTGAATCCCCTTCCTCCCTCTACTGCCCTGGGACTGGGACCATACCAGTCCACTCTCCCACACTGGTCCCACAGGCTTTTTCTACTGACCTTCCAATTTGTCCTTGGCGATTTGGGATCCTGAAGTCTGAAAGCTGTCACAGGTGTGAGAGATTTAGTCTCCCCAAGGCCTGCTCACATCCTGTCTGTGCCAGCTTGGCCCCCACTGGACTGCGCCCTGTCCTTGGCTCCTGCGTGGCACAATATATGCTTCCTAGCAACCTTCCAGGCTGTTTGGGCTGAAGATTGGCTTCACTCCATCATTCTGTGGGTTTTGAAGTTGAAGAATTTGTTCAGAGCCATTTTTTACAGGTATTTGGCTGGGTTTGTGGGCAGCGCTCTAGAAAGTGTGAGCTGTTACTCTGCCATCTTGGCTCTGCTCCCAAGCATTTTTCATATGATTATAGATAGCTTTAAATTCTCTATCTGAAAACTTCTGGTTCATAAACTTGATCATCAATCAACTAGGAAATGACTTGTCTTCTAATAAATTTGACTCAGTTCTCTATATATTTGAGAGATGAGACCTTTATCAGAAACACTGACTCTAAAATTTTTTTCCCAATGTTCTGATTTCCTTCTACTTCTGGCCGCATTAGTTGTGTTTGTCCAAAAACTTTTAAATTTAATATAATCAAACTTATCTGTTTGCATTTCATAATGTTCTCTATCTCTTGTTTGGTAATAGATTTTTCCCTTCTTCAATGACAGGAAAACTATTCCTTGCTCTCCTAAATTACTTATGGTTATCATCCCTTATATATAAATGTTGTATCCATTTTGACTTTATCTTGCCGTATGGTGCGAGACTGTGGCCTATGCCTAGTTTGTACCACATTATTTTCTAGTTTTCCCAGCAGATTTTGTCAAATAGTGAGTTTTTATCCCAGATAGAGGAGGTTTTGGGTTTATCAAACAGTAGATTACTGGATTCAGATGGCTCTGGAGGATAAGTGAGGCTGGTGATCTGAAGAGCCCTCCCTCACTCAAAAACAAAGTCAAGTGCAAGTCATGTCATTATTTCTCTGATGGCATGGTCTTCTTTGGCAATGAAGGACAAATACACACATAGTCATATACTACTGTGTCTTGTACTTAATCTATTCCACTCATCCACCACTCTATTTTTTAACCAGTACCAGTTTTTCTTTTTTATGATTCCTGCTTTGTAATATAATTTTAGATCTGTGTATGGTTAGGTCACTTTCCTTGCTTTTTTCCATTGATTCACTTGATATTTTTGACTTTTTGTTCTTCCAGATGGATATTGTTATTATTTTCTTCTTACTCTATAAAATATTTTTTGTAGTTTGATTGGCATGGCATTGAATAAGTACATTACTTTATGCAGAATTTTCATTTTCATTATATTAGCTTGCCCTACCTATAGCAATTGATACTTTCCAGATTATTTAGATCTGAATTTGTTTGTGTGAAAAGTGTTTGTAATTATGATCTTATGGTTCCTGGGTTTGTCTTGGCAGTTAAATTCTCAATATTTTATACTGTCTACAGTTATTTTAAATAGATTTTCCCTTTCTATCTCTTGTTGCTGGGCTTTTATGGTAATATACAGAAATGCGGATGATTTAAATGGATTTATTTTATATCCTGAAACTTTGCTAAAATTGATTGTTTCCAGTAGCTTTTTAAAACTGATTTATTAGGATTCATCATATCATCTTCACAAAGAGATAATTTTGTTTCCTTATTGCCTATTCTAATTTCTTAAATTTCTTTTCCTTTTCTCACTTCTAAAGCTAACATTTTGAGTACAATACTAAATAATATTGGTAATAATGGGCTATAAAACTGTGCCTATTCTTTCATCCAGCAATTCTATTACTATATTAATATTCTAAAGAGATCATAAAAAAATGAAAAGGACCCACATGTACAAAAATATATATAGCAGTTCTTTTTGTGGTGGCCAAGAATTGAAAATTGAGGGGATGCCCATCAGTTGGGGAATGGCTGAACAAGTTGTGGTATATGAATAAAATGGAATACTGCCATGCTCTAAGAAATGATGACCAGGAAGATTTCAGAAAAACCTGGAAAGAATTGCGTGATCTGATGCTCAGTGAAGTGAGCAGACCCAGGAAATTATTGTACACAGTGACATCCACTTTGTGTAATGATCAAATTTAATAAACTTAGCTGTTCTCAGTAATGCAATGATCTAAGACAATTCCAAAAGACTCCTGATGGCAAATGCTATCCATATCCAGAGAAAGAACTATAGAGTCTGAACATAGATCAAATAATAGTATTTTTCATTTTTTGTTTTTTTTTTTTTTTCTTTCTCATATTTTTTTCCCCCTTTGGTCCTATTTTTTCTTTACAACATGATGGAAGTGTGAATATGTTTAATATGGTTGTACATATATGGCTTATATCAGATTGCATGCCATTCAGAGAGGGAGAGAGTGAAGAAGAGTAAAATATTTAAAACTCAAAATCTTAGAAAGTGAATATTGAAAACTGAAAATATTTTTTTTTAAAGAGAATCATCTAAAATGTTGATTACCAAATCTAATCTGAAAATAAAACCGATTTAGATGCTAAGGTCTTACAAATGCTTCTATTTTTGGTAACATTGACCTGACTGAATTATATGAACAATCATTTATTAAATGCCTACTACTTCATTACCTAGTCTAATCTCAGCAGTTGTTGTGCAATCATTTTTCATTTGTATGCACAACTCATTGTGACCCCACTTTGAGTTTTCTTGTCAAAGATAGTGGAATGGTTTTCCATTTCATCTTCCAGCTCATTTTGCAGTTGAGGAAACTGAGGCAAACAGGGTTAACTGACTTGCCCAAGGTGACACAACTATTAAGTGACTGGGGCCATATTTGAATTTGGGTCTTCCTGACTCAGACCCAACCCTCTAGATATTTACTGCACCACTAAGTAATCTCATCAAGATGTTTGTGATTCAAGCCTGGAAGTCAACTCCCTTAGCCTCCTCTCTTTGATTAGAGGGCTGGTGGGTGAAGTACAAAAACTGTTCCTAAAATGTCTTCCTTTAATAAGCACAGAAAATTGACTTTCTGACTCAGCCCACTCTGCTGCTATTCCTGATTTTTAACTATGAGCAAAAAAGTTACACCGCTGATGGTAAACCCTGTTCTTCTCACTCCAGGTCAACTTTCCCACTTCTTTTTTGTGTGTTGTCTCCCTCCATTAGACTGTAAGCTCCTTAAGGGCAGATACTGTGTTTTATTTATTAACCGTATTCCCAGTACTTAGCACAGTGCCTGGCATATTATATGCACAAAATAAATATTTGTTGGATTGAATTGATTGGATTGGTCCATTTCCTTTGACCTTTTCTGTAGTATCTCAAGGGACTTGGAGAATAATTGCCAAAAAAAATTGTTTGACTTGGAGAATAATTGCTAAAACAATTGTTTCCCTTATTTCAGAATCTTCTTCTTACTAGCCCAGTATTATGAATATGGCTCAGTTTTTGTGGGTTGTCCTTGGTGATTGTTTGCAATCTCATCAGTAGCTCTGTTTTCTTCATCTAAACACTTCTCTATTATATCTGTACTTTTGCTTACTTCTAAGAAGCTTAAACAAATACTTATTTAATTGGATTGTTGATTGTTGTGGAGTTTATAAAGAGATGAATACATTTCCATTTTTCTGAGCTCATTTTAAATTGTAGTGTCAGGGTTTAGTAAAGGCCAGTACCTTGGAATGATTTTTTTTTTCTTGTGGGGTGAGGAGGAGGATATGGAACTAAAAATGAGGATATTTTGAACAGTCAACAGAAGGCAGAAGACATGGTAAATTATGCTATTGAAGAGGAAAATTATAATAGGAATTATTTTACAAACTACAACCCTTAATTGATATTTTTTTAAACCTACTTCTCTGTTTTACCATATCCACTTCCATAATCCCTCAGAAAAAAAACCAAAAACATAGAGTTCATATCTTTCATGAGGTTCTTAGATTTGAGGCATCTCTTACATGTAACTTTTTCTGATTTCCTCCAGCACCTAGTGCCTCCTTACTGTCACCAAATTACTTTGTATTTATTTTGCATATAATATGAATATATTTACATAAGTACTGTTTTCTTCCCTTGTAGAGTGTAAGCTCCTTGAGGGCAGGGTCTGCTTCATTTTGATCTCAGTGATTTTCATATCCAACAGAGTCCCTAGTGGGGAAGTGGTTAAAAACTGCTTTTTGATTGATTGATTTCACAATGAGATAAAAATAGATACACATAGCTATACATATGGATCTTAAATAAGATCTTAACTTTGGATTTAGTAATGTAAAATAACATTTAAAATTACTCTGATATTTTAATATGAAATGATGGATTATTAAAGAATTGACTTTATTATTCTCTGTTTTTATTTACACTTAATAATCCCTGGATATATCAACCAGAGAGAGTCAAAACAGAGAAAGTTAACTATAAATCAATATCCCAAATGAATACTGATAAAAATCCAAAATAAAATAGTAAGAAAGAGGCTATAGTAATATATCAAAAAGATTGTATATTTAATTGTACACTGTGAGGTAGAAGTCTTTTACCCAGTACACATTTGTTGCCTTGATTAATATTAGAGATGTGCTGACACACAAAAAGGTATCAAGGATTGATTATTTGAATTAATTGATTAAATTAAATAAATTAAATTTATTAGAGTTCAAAGGAATAGAACACTTTGGTCAAAACTGACTCCACCCCTGTTGAGGAGGAGGGAGTGTCTTCGACATTCATTATGAGCAGTAACTTCCCAGTAAAGCTACAGGAAGACTACAACTTGTTCAGACCAATGGAGACTTCTTATACTATTTTGAATTTTGGACCTCCCGCAACACCATCCATTGTCATGTGACTTCATGTTCTCCTCTCTGATAGGCTTTCCCTCAAACAACTGGTCAGGCCTGTACACAATTTTCTGACCTCTACCTGACCTGCTAGGTCATGACTCTCTGATCACCCAAAGCTATGGAAACAGAGCTTCTTCCTTGTTTCCCACAACTGATTATATGGGATGGAAAGAGCCTATCTAGTTAAGTCTTTGTGGAAATCTAAACACAAACCATACATTAGATATATTCGGAGATTTCCTAGAATGAGCTTTGAGTGAGGGCATAGTGAGACAAAGAAAAATACTACTTTATAAAATTTTGTTCAGTAATATATATCTCAAATGTTATCACACATGAGATTTGCATGTGAGAAATAGTTAATAATTTTAAAAAAATATCAAGGATATGTAAGACAGAAAAATGAAATTCAAAGGTTACCTTTTCATGGAGCAAAAGAGAGGAATAAAAGATGGAAAGTTCAAAGGGATTATAGATGTCCAAGAAATATTTAAAAAAAGTTGCAGGAATATTTTCAGTGTGAAGAATAAATCTACTTTGGAAAATCCATAGAAAAGCACACATAAGGATTATACTATATTAAAAAGCATAGAAGAGTTCAATATGTCCCAGAGACTGGAGCACAGAAGACATAGTATAATAGGATTTAAAGATGGAAAGGATACCAGAAACTATCTCACTGGAATTCCTGATATTATTAATTAGAAAGTTGCAGCCTAGTGATGAGGTGATTTGTGCAAAGTCACACAAGTGCTAAGTAACAGAGTTGGGAATCAAACCAACATCTTCTTTCTCTAACACCTGAGCTCTTGCTACTAGAACACCTTAATTCTTCAGATCCATTGAAATAAGAAACTTTTACCATTTAAGTATTTGTCATTTAAAGATTTAACTCAGGCATTCATTTTGTTGTTTTTAAAAATAAATGGAGCCACTTGATTTTACATGGATCCTATTCCCAACATTCAAACCCCAAACTCCAGAACTTGAGAAAGTTCTATTTCTTTTGTATAAGGCTGATGTTTTCAAGGTTGTTCATGCTCCCAAAATGGGTAAGTATCAGCAGTAGTTAGCAGTTGGTAATGGGAGTCAAGAACACTGAGATTTTTAGCACATTCAGAATATTTAATTTCCCCTCCATCTGATGATAATTTCACATGTAAAAAATAACGCAAAACTATGTCAATTTGAAATAGCCTCCCACACACCTTATGGAATTCAAATACTGTGTGGGACTGAAATCATGAGTATGTTCTGTAAGCATGATTCCTGAAAGCACATTTCTTTATAAAAATTAAATAAATTTAAAATTAATGGCAGTTGCTTGAGCCAAACAATTTGACTTCTTAACGTCAGAGACAGACTCAATAGGCTTAGCCACATAATAACTGGAACATTTGGATTCTGAGGACATCAAGTTTTTAGATAGTAAAATATAGTAACACCAAATTTCCAAATGAAAAAAGAACAGGAAATACTTGGAAGGGCATTATTTCCTCTCATTTACTCTGCAGGTTCTTTTTGGGTAAAAGTAATTTTTTTTGTCATAGGTAAAATACTTTTGCCTTTTACTTAAATAGTGCCTTACAAGCACATGCACACAGACATTTTAGAATGAGATAATGTATTTTCATGGTGTCTCAGAGTAGTCTTAGTTCTAATTCATGAACAGGCTTGGCACTATACAAATGGGATGCAAAATGCTTTACAATTTCACATAACAGATTGATGCTTAAAACATTCTGTAGAGAAATATGGGAATTTCTTTCCCCTTTGCCATCTATTAGATAAGTAAAAATGTTTCATTTATGTATGTGTGTATAGTACACATATGCATATGTGTGTATGTATGTATACATGTATATGAATTGGAACAATTTCCAGGACTTCATTCTCTTCAAAATTCCCAGAATCGTGAATGCTCCTTTCATAGCTCATTAAAAATAAGATCTTAGGAAATAATTCCTTTTATTTTATCATATTTATTTTCATTCAATGAAAATTGAACAGCTGTCTTAATACTTAAGAATTGATTGTGTAGGACTAACGTTAGGAAAAGGTCAAAGTTAAGAGAAATTCATAGGCTGCAAACTAATATTCAGAAACTCTGTTCTCATGTTGTCCTTTGGATTCCTTAGGCTCTACTCCTCACAAAGAGAAATGGAAATCACATAATTAGTTTTATCAATATCAGCCAAAAACATTGATGTTTTGTTCTCTCTCATGGATTTCTGAGACCTGGATTACCACTCTTTTCAAAAGTGTAGTCACTGACTAAAATATTTAATATTTAATTAATCAACTGTTAGATGCCATGCCCTTCATATTCAACCCTGTGTTAGTTGCAGCAAATGTCACAGTTTATGAGAACTTCAGTTGAAGTTCCCTTCATAGAAATGAATTACATTTATAGCTATGTTGATGTGCAGCACTATACTAACCCTTGCTTTAGAATTTATGTTGAAATGAATTTTTAATTGCTATCAGATAGCTATGTCTTGGTTTTAAGGAGAGTTTTGTAATTGGTATGGCACTACCTATTGTGAATTAATCAGTCCATTGATATGGGAGACATAACTCTATATTCAATTTCTTTAAACTATGGATTTGTGTTGAAACATAGCAACTCATGGTTATATAACAATATTAAGGTTTATACAGTCTTTTATTCATGATGCACACAAACAGTAGGTATCTACCTTTTACCCATTATAAAACAGAAACTCAACAATATTGTATGACTTAGTTGTCTTTACATAGTCTAGCAAGTTTTTGAACAAGAATCTGTATTGTTATCTCCCGAGTTCAATATCAGTGATTTTTTTTCATTAATCACATTTGCCTTCTGGATAGCATAGTTAAATAAAAAATATAAATGTCAAAATACATGCTTAAATCATTATTTAGGGTTATTAAATGAACTGCTTAACATTAAAAAATAGATTTGAAGTCAGGGATAGATATAAAGACAATAAAGGAGCAAATCTGGTAGAATTTAGCAATAATCATCAATAACATTTACTTAGCAAGGAGGTGATGTGGATTTTCATTGAACATTGAAGACAGTCAGTTGACAAGTGTTCAAGTAGAATGCGAGGCTGGAAAAAAAGACTCAGGAGCAAAGGAAGGCAATAATGTTCACTTAATGCAGTCTCTCATAAAACATAGACTTTCTTCTTCTTTTTTATACCCGACACATGTAATGGAGCCAGATACACGGCAAGTGCTTGGTAAATACTTGATCCATTAGTTTTGAGGGTGAATGACTGGAAAGATGATGCTACCCCTAACAAAAACAGAAAATTTGGGAAGAGGGAAATCTTTGTGGAGAATATGATGTGCTCAGTTTTTAACATGTTCCACTTCATATGGTGTCATAAAGTAGGGGAATCAAAATGTTCTTGCTCATATGATGAAGTAGTAAGTGATTAGAAAAACTGTTTAGGGATCTGTGAATATATAGTGAATAATATAAACTTGAGTTAGAAATAAATGTGATGTTTGAAGAATGATGTTGATGGAAATAAAAATAATAAAGTTTACCAAGGTTTTCTAAAATGACAAAACCAATGTATTTTTCTCAGTCCTCATCCTTTTTGACCTTTCTACAATATTTAACAATGTGGACCATAGCCTCCTTTGGATACTCTCTGCTCCCTCTGTTGCTTTGTCTTTGTTCTTTCATGGTTTTTCTACTTCTCTACCCACTCCAAAGTTTAATTCACTCAATAATAAAACAACACATATATTAGCACTAAAAGTTCTACCCTGGTTCTTATTCTTTTCCCTGTTTACAATATTTTTCTTATGGATATCATCTCCCAAGGCTTCAATTATATCCATGGAGATAACTCCCAAATAGAAATTTGCTGTCTTGATCAGTGTCATGAATTATAAGCCCATTTTTCTAATTTGTTGCTGGATAACTCCCAATAAATCTTCCATACGTACTTCAAAGTCAATATTCCCCCAAACGTATCTCTCTCTTCTTTGAAAAATTCCCTTCTTGCATTTTCCCTATTTCCACCAACTTTACAACCACCTAGGCTTGAAATTGTGGAGTCATCTCTGAACTTTTCCTCTTTGTCATCCTAAATATCCAGCAGCTTACCAAATGAATCAATTTTATTTCCATAACATCTCTTTTATTTGTCCCCTTCTTTCCACTCATGAGATAATACATTTCTAAGGACATTACCTGGTAACATATTTACTCATGTTCATGTTATTCCATTAGATGGTAAATTCATTAAGAGCATGAACTTTTTCCCTTTTTTTCTATCATCTATCACTGTTCCTTAAAAACAGAAACTTAATAAATGCTTATGGAATTGAAATTATTTTTCAAGGTAAATTTAACAGTAATTTAAAGATAACATTCAGTGTTTCATGCTGACATAACAGAAATTTCATATGCCATGAGATAGGCATTAAACATCAATTTGATAATTTAGTATGACACAAATGTCAAAAGTACTATGGTTGGTAGAGAAATATTCACACTACAAATAATGAATTTTAACAATTAGTTCAAAATTTCAAAGAGGAGAAAAAAGCTATATCACAGAATTCAAGCAAAATGAGGCACAGAGTAAATTACAAACTTGCTATGTAACTTATGTCTCTTTAGTTCACAGTAGAGGTCAATACATTATGAGGAAATTACTTGATAAATCATAGGTTTAGTTTTGAAATTGTAGCATAGTGTAACAGGAAATAAACCTAATGATTAGTTAAAAAGGATAGTTCCCTTTATTTTGGATGATAAGCAATTAATAGTTCTGGACTAGATGCTATTTAAAGAAAAAATAGATTTTCCCTGTTACAAAAATGAAAACAATATCATTTCGAAAGCAGCAACTTCAGGTGAAGAAAATATAACTATTAATTAAATCATTACATTAGAAACATTACATATTAAATTACATGATGCATAATATAGCATGTCTTTAATATGCAAAATATTCTAATTATTCTGATAATAGACACAAGTTTTCAATTTTTCTACATCTTGATCTTACATTCAAAGGGAAAAGCCCAGAAATAATTATATTTAAAAAGATAAGTTTGTAAATATTATTGAATGATGTTTGGCAGTTAATTAAAAGAAAGAAAAATTTTAAAAAAAGCCTTTAAGCAAATTATTTTAAGCATAAAATAAGTATATTTATTTTATCTGGATATAATTTCTAAAAATAGATATTTCAAAGTTTGATACTGTTTTTGCTTGTAATTATAAGACTATGTAACAGTATTAGGAAGGATTGACTTCCTAAACCCATGGACAACCCAAAGCATCTTCTCTGGTCTACTTTCAAAGGACCATGGGATACTCAGAAGTTTAGATGTTCAAACAACTCCCTGGAAAACCCAACTGTTCCTAAGAGCACTCAAAATCTAAAATGGGATCCCTTGTGACTTTCCTAACACAGAGATTTTATATTTTTTGTGAAACACCCTATTCCTCATAATTCCTCTGAGGCAAGGTCTCAGAGTAAGGCTACGTTTCCTTCTCATAGTTCTATGGGCAGCCTTGAGGAGTTGTATATGATTATCTAATGTCATTAGTTCAATCAACCACTGGTATACTTTCTTCCCTAGGATGATCAATTAAGAAGGATTTCAATCAAACTATTACAAATACATTTTATGGATTGCTTGCTAAAGTGAGAGAGTAAGAACAGTTGGTATAAACCATTTCCTTCCCCAAGAAGTCTATGACATGCTCATAAAAGTACTTACAGAGTTTAAGAGAAACTGCACTCAAGTCTAGAACATACATGTGGCAAAAGGTAATTGCACATTCTGGTTACTAGAAGTCCTTTTTTTTTCTCGTTTATAATGTAGTTTCTTTACTGAGGTCTTTGTACTGTTGTGAATCTACATCCAATATATTTGTGGTGACAGCTGTCACAGCAGTCAGTTGCTCTGGAGATGTCACTATAACACTGATGTGAAGATGGAAAACCCAAAATTCATCAAATTTTCAGTCATATTCTGACCAGACAAAGGTGGGCATGAAGGAGGTGAGCATAAAGAAGGAGACCCAAGGTTTAAACAGAGGATTCTCCTTACCCCCTTCTCATGCATTTCATTCTTTCCTTTTCAGAGGTGATTACTAGAATTCCTCATGGCTCCAGTTTTTAGAAATGCTGCCTTCTCAATTCACTTTATAATTTGTAATAATCTCTAGGACATGGGCAAATATCCTCCAGCTGTCAGAATTTGATTCTTGGGCAATATTATTCCAGTTCAAAGGACTTTTCCCATAAATCTGAAACTTGTGATTGCTTAGAAAAGGTAGAAAGCTAAAATGAGGTGAGAGTGATTTTGACTCCATCTTTACACTGGTCATGTTCTAAAACCTTTGTATAGCACCCATTCTTGCTAAATATATAATAAGCTGAGTTTGTGGTTCAGTGACACTTTTCTAACAATAATAAAGAATATTGTTCATTAGCAAATCTTTGAATCCAATGAGTAAGTTTGAAAAAAAGCAGATCAATGTGTGGATTTGTCTTGCATGGCCCTTATTAACCATTACAAGGTGTGTTTTAGTTTAGCTGTCTTTTTTAAATTGGATTTTGGATCTGGGAAATAACATTGCTAATGATGCCCCACCCACAAAACAAGGAAAGAAAAAAGGTTCATTTTAGATTTTTTTTATAATGAACAGAAGAAATCAGAAAAATCAGAAAAAAAGAAAGAAGTAGAATGGCTTTTAAACTAATGTAATGAATTTATTATGTAATATCAAGGTGTTTGCTGTTGTTTTGTCCTTTGTTCTTGAAGAGGACCATGATATCAGGGAGGTGATTCTATGACATATGAGTGAATTGGAATTAAGTGAAGGAGGGCTGTTCAAAGTCACCAGTCTCACTCTCTTCTCCAGACTCATCTGGGTCCTGTGGTGAAACATAGATCAGAACAACTAGAGATGGCTCTGGATGTAGTGGGAGACTAAGATGTTTTAACTAAGGTGTTTTAACAGGTCTCAGTTTGGCTGAGGCAACACCCATCCAGTGATTAAGGCTAAGTAAGAAATGAGGCAGATAAAGACCTCTTTACCTAGCCCAAAATAGAAAAGAAATATCAATCTGTGAGGGGAAGACCCTCAAGGCTTTTGGCAAAATCAAAAACAATTGTTATTTGCATTCACTCTAAATACTGAAAGAAAATACAAACTACGTAATGGAAATATGATGTTTTATAGCATGAAAATATTCATACATGCTGTTTGACAAGTTCAAAAGAAAAAAATAGTGTTTAAGGGTCAATATCAGAAGGTTAGAGAGAAAAATATGTAAACAACAATTCTTTTTTGACAAATCCATATTTGAGTATATGTATACCAAAATTTGAATTTCACTTAGGTATAACAATGATTCAACTGAATCAAATTAAACACAAGCATATATTTATTATCTTTTTTTGTAAAGCACTATCATATTATGAATATATAAAAATTAAGAAAAAAAATTGGCCTCTTATTTTATGGTCTAGTTTAGAGCAAGAGATGGGAATATGTACAAAAATGCATAAGATGAGGAACAAAGTCAGATGTGATAGAAGTAATAAAAGCTTAACAAAGTCAAATAAAATAAGCAAAATTAATAGACTGAAGTTTTCAAAGCACTTTATTTATAATCTTTTACTTCTTACAAAAGGTGCATAAGATAAGTAACTATTGATATTGTTTCCACTTTATATATGGGTCAATTGAAACTCCAAGAAGTAAAGCTACTTGCCACCATCATATATCATATGCTATTATAGACCATGTATATTATATGTGTATACATGTTTGTATCTTCTTCGGCAACAAAGGACAAATACAATGTATGTATGTGTATGTATTTGTGTGTGTGTGCGTATTTGTGTGTGTGTATGTGTATCAGAGGTGAATTTTGAATGGAGGTCTTCGTGACTCCAAATGTAGCATTCTATCCACTATAACACACTCTCTAGCCATGTAAACATATTAAAAATATACTATGTTTAGAAAGTGGAAGACTATCTAGTTCCCATGTTAAGCTCAGCCATTACAGAATTTGAAATCATAAGATCATATGATTTAATAACTACCCTTAAAGATCATCTATTCTAACTTTCTCATTTTACAGATGAAGAAACAGAAACAACTTGTTAGTTGTCTACCAGTTTAAAAAGTTGGAGGATATATCCCTGATAGCAAAGAATAAATGTTAAAAATAAGTGAAGCAATGCATTCTGTAAGAGTATTACTGTATTTCTTTAATCTAGCTTTACTCACATGCAAAAAAAATCAATATTGTTTTCATTTTATGCTAAAAACAACTATGAGACTGTTGCATATATTTTACCTAGAAAATCAGTAGGTGATTTAAATAAAGCAAGATCTCATAGCCACTGCAATCTGGTACTTTCTTTTTTTATCAATACTTTTGTTGGTGGTTTGGAAAGAAAGAGTTTGGAAACTGGCTCTCTACTCTCAGCACTGGGAAGGGAATCTATTACCCTTGTAGGTGGTGTTAATGTCTCCAAAATACTGCACAATGTCATTACTTTAAAGGATAATATCATTTAAAGACTCCTTTTGTAGTTAGTAGCTCAGTACAACTGAATCCTTTTCTTAAGGTGGTTTTGTAGATAAGAGCTTAAAATGATTAGAATTACAAAAAGAAATGGAGAAACATTAAATTTAAGTTTAGGATTGAGTGAAATCTGACCTCCTATGATGTGAAGCAATCTTCCCCAGCAAAATACCTAACAAATGGGTATTTAGTTTCTGAATAATCTCAGTTATTGGAATCTCACAACATCACAGTAGTAATATTCTTACTATAGGAGGATCCTTTCTCATTCTCCTTCCATGTACCTCAGCCAATTTTGTATATTGTAATTGATTAAATTAGCATATTTTTCTATTGTTTGTTCAAAACTAACCTGGCCTATGTACATGGTTATTTTTGATACATACAACTTGAGAGATTTATTCCCTTTGATGTACTTAACATCTTTGTAAAGAAGGAGGAGTTGACCTGTAATTCATTTACCATAGATACTAATGGGCTACGTCTAGCTAGCTATCTACTTAAATAAATAAAGGGAAAATGTACTGGCCTTGTGATTTCATTAGTATTGGGAGTTCTCAGTGAGGAGCTTCCTCTAAAAAATAAAGGCCAGAACCTTTCTCTCCTCCTCTTTTCCTGCGTCTGCCCTTATCCTTTCTTCTCCCCCTCATAAACGCCTTCATAAATAATACATATCCAGAATGAGCATCTCCTCGTGTGAGAGTTTGCAAAACCCTTTTATAGGCTCCTTATCTACCTTTAGTGTCTAGTTGGCATTTGACTCTCACCTGTGGTTCCGAAGAGCTGTCACTTGTGCCTTGACCAAACCCTGGTAAAAATTATCTCAGTAGATAGCTAAATCAGGTTGGGGTGCTTCAACAGTCCTCAAACTCATCAGTCAGGGGAGGTGTCTACCCCAAGTATATGAAGACTTCCTCCTGGCAGAATGGGTAGATGAGAACAATTTTGCCCAATGGCCATGAGGGAAGCTGAAGCAAGAACTGGGGAGCACTCAGTCTGGTCAGAAGTCAAAGACACCAAGGTCATCATTACATCTGTAGGTTATTACCAATTGTCTTGACATTTGTTTTTGGCACTGGACTTCAATGACTCTGGAAGAAAGAGTGTGGCTGACAACATTGTGACACTGCTTCGCTTAAATCAGATTCACACATGAGTTAAGACATTACCCTCTGATGTCATTGGTCCTCTTCAAAAACAAAAGACAAACAACAACAGTATAATATGTAGATCTGTATCTATACTATTTCCTTGGGGAGATGGATCAACTTTTCTAAAAATGAACATTAAATCTATATCTATGTCTATATCTGTATCAACATCTATATCTATATTATCTCTATTTTTGTTTACTGCCAGCTCTGACATCTTTCATCACACCTCACAGATGTTTCACTTTCATCTCATATTCATGGTATACAAATAATTTCTCACCATTATCTTTCCAAACTAAATCCCCATTCTAAATATATTATTTCTTTCCATAACATCAAATCATACAGCTTACAACTTTAGTTATCTTTGATTTTTCCCCTCTTTTCTTTGATTCTTATGACCATTAACCACTAAATCATGAAAAAAATTCTTCAAAATAGCTTTTATATTGGTCTACTTTCTCCATTGCCACTGCTACCACTGTCCATCATATCATGCCTTAACTATTTTCAAAGTCTCTTAACTAATCCATGGACCTTCAGATGCTTTTTTTGTTTTTATCCAATATTTCCTTCATACTACTGCCACATTGATTCATCTAAAATATTGATCTCTTTATATAAATCCTCAAAATTTTCTGATAGTTCCCTGCCAGCTATAAAAATGTCATTTTTTTCAATGTGGTATCATTCTATTTTCAATAAGTTGGCTCTCTTCATCATATCAACCATTATCTCTTATTTCTCAAGAGGACTCATCTCTTTCAGCCAAGTAATTCTCATATCCCTTATTGTTCCTAAATTCATTCCTTTGCTTTCTGAAGTGTCCTTCCTCCTCTCTTTTACCTATTCGAAACACTTTTGTTGGGTTGACTCAAGTCCCACTTCCTCCATTTAACCTCTTCTGACCACATTAGCTCATGAGAATTTTTCCTTCTCTTCAATCACGATTTTGAATTGAAAGACATGTTGGAAATCACTTGACTCCAAACCAAGGGAAATGTCTATGTAGCAATTTGGACAATCATTTTTTGCATATAAGTTCCTCTGGATAAGTTACACCAGATTCAAGCTCCCTGTACCTACTCAAGAATCATAACTCTCACTGATGTGTTTATTTTTTCTAGTCTCCCAAAGATATACTTAGTTCAAAGCAAAACCATTCAATAAACTAGAATACTAAGGTAATTAGTAATAGAATGTATTTTCTTTTACCCTTCTTTCCCTCCGCCCCTCCAATACATACACCATAATTAGGAGATTTGGACACATTGAAGAATTATGCTCAAATATGGCACACATTTAGAGAAATATTTGGAATGAATACACAAGATGCATACAGTGAGTAACCCACAAGGGAACACAAAGGACCATAACACAGATATAGAGAGTGCACACAGGAAATGTGTGTAAAAGGGACACACATTGAGAGACGCAGACCCTGGGCACATGTGTATCTAGCATGGAGAGTGATGGAGAATTTGTATGGAAAGAGTGCATAAGAGGAAGGAGAACTCTCAATTCCAACATAGTAGGACAAATATTTTCTGGTGATATGACCGTGCTGTTTTTACAGGGTTTTCTCCCCAATAATCTGGCACTGTAAGTCATCTCCTGGAGCTGCAGATTCTCTTCTGAAGATGTGAGCAGGATATTTAATCTCTTCTAGGTAAGTCACTGCTATTACGATTCTATTGTCTTCAGCTTCTGACTTCATCTGGAGTTCTCAGCTGAGATGCTACTTTTTCTTCTTAAAAGAATCTCTGTTGTGGTTTAAAGCTTGAACGTTATATATTTCAGAAAGAAAGGTCCCTCACATACCAAATCAGACTGTGGTAAAAGGGAGATAGTGGGAGGAGAGAATCTTACAGAGACTTATCCTCACAGGACACTTTATCTGAACTCAGAGCCTTGGCTATAGTATTTTAGCGTTTATTTGCTTGTTTAATTTTGGAGGTGTTTTTGTTTTGTTTTTGCATTTTTTTTTCCAAAAGGAGAAATTTGTTTCCTGACTCCAAGTTCTTATAATATAGAGATAATCAGTCAAATGGCCTTTCTAGGTATTAAAGCTGCTGATTATTTGTTTTGTTTTGTTTTGTTTTTACCTAAACAGCTTGCTCATTAAGGGTAGGTTGTATGGCATAATGCCAAATCTGATTTAGGGTTAGAAAGTATTAACAACTACATGCCAATATAGGATTGCTTAACTGTATTCCTTTACGAATAATTTAGGGGCTTTCCTCTCAACAGACTTCTGATAGCTACCCTCAGGGCAGTCATATCAATTAAATATTATTTT
The DNA here is from genome assembly GCF_028372415.1 of Notamacropus eugenii. Taxonomy (NCBI): domain Eukaryota; kingdom Metazoa; phylum Chordata; class Mammalia; order Diprotodontia; family Macropodidae; genus Notamacropus; species Notamacropus eugenii. Next base: position 249,464,476 of record NC_092876.1, read on the forward strand.
TTGTTCTTTTATACAAAAGCATGCAAGGGGAAAAGGAGAAAGAGTGAAGGAAGGAGCATTTATTGAGCACCTACATGTGCCAGACACTCCACTAAGTAACTTTTCATAAATTATTTCATTTGATCCTTACAAAAACCTTGAAATCTTGTTCCTATTATTAATCTAATTTTGCACTTGAAGAAACTAAATCATAGTTAAGTGACTTGCCTCATGTCACATAAGATGAGAGCTGAATTTGAATGCAAGTCTTCCTAACTCTAGACCCAGAGCTCTATCCACTTCACCATGGAGCTAAACAAAGGAACTAAAACCTCTTGCAGGAGCGATTCAAAGTCATCCCCCTCTCCCCTGATTACCTCAAACTTTGTTCAAAAGTCCTGCTTTTAATATGTGTTTTACTAAGAAACCAGTCTAAAAAGCATATCTTGAGCTAATCCATGTTTTCTTAGAACACCAAAGAAATTGACCTCCTTTCTGAACTCAGAAAATCATTCATTTCCCCCTCCACCACTATAACAGACATAATACCTAATGAGATAATGTTATTTATTGGCATTCAATTATTGTTTATGTTTAAATATTTCTTCCACTATGACTTAATTCCTAGAAATTATGTTTTATCTTTCTTTGCATCCTTCTTAGTTTATTTGTTGTCATCCAGTTGTTGAGTTATGTCCTACTCTTGGTGATCCTGTGGACCATAGCACACTAATATTGACCATGAGGTTTTCTTGGTAAGGATACAGGGATGTTTTGCCATTTTCTTCTCCAGTTTGTTGTCTCCTAGCACTGCTATTCACCTAATAGGCATTCACTCATGCTGATAAATAAAAAAAGAATGAATGCATAAATGATTAGTTTTTAATTCTAACTGGGAGTAAAAATATCTAATGAAATAATAAAGCCAAGTAAAGCACAGTATTGTCTAAATCTATACACTGGAAGGAAAAAATGAAGGATCAGCAAAAGTTGACTTTGTAAGCGAAGATTTTGTCTACATGTTTGATTGTTGATTTGATATTGAACATTTTCTACTATATTTTGGCAACATATAGAATTAATTAAAGATTTTTAACATTTTCTTTCTGTCATGGACCCATTTAGCAGTCTTGTAAACCTATGCAAAGATCCTTTTTCAGAATTATGTTTTCAAATGAATAAAATAAAATACATAGGATTACAAAGGAAACCAATTATGTTGTTGTTTTTTTTTTTTCAGTTCACCAATCCCAGACAAGGAACATCTCCTCTAAAATATTTTATTGAATCTTTTGATTTGACAATTAAGGTGGAATGGAATGTGTTTATTTTATTGTAGAAAATCTTAAAGAGCCTAAGTCCTGGTTGTCTTGGAGATTTTTTTTTCTCACTAAATGATATTGAATACCCTCTGATATGCCTACAATCAATTTTCTGATGCAAATTTTTGAATGGATGCAATATTTATCATTTTATTTTTTTTGCCTTGATATAACCCAGGTTTTCCGAATGGCCTTATCTGAAGTCTATCTTTTCATTTAACTTTTTAATGTTCTGTTATTTATTCAAAGTAACCAATACCACTCTGTAAGAAACTGCTGGTTCTGCTTCTAATTGGAAATGAATTTTATTATATACATTTCCTCAAAAGCTATGGCAATGGGCATTCTTTAAAAATTGAATCTTCTCAAGACTGGCATTTTATAATAGAAAATTGATATTATCTTAATTATGTAAGCTACGAAGCTTGGTTTAATTACTAACACATTTCCCATTAATATTTGAAAATGATGAATATATTTACAGTGAATATAATGTATAACATTTGCATAAATATGTTCAGCTATAATATTGTGAAATGGACCCTAAACAGGTATTACAGGAACAAGTGAATGCCATTAAGAAGAAGCAAGGTGGAGGATGGGGGCATAAACAAAGGGTTCTGTGAATCAATTCAGTTTAGCCTTAATCAAATCCGTCATATAAATTGGTAGTTAGAATGTCAGAGCTCAAGGTACTTAGAGATCATCTAGTCCAAAACCCTTAGATGTGAAAATAAAGATCCAGTAAGGATAAATGACTTATCCAAGGTTATGAGGACAGTTAATAGCACCTTTTTTAGCTTCCTCAATCAATATTCTTTCTAGGCACATAATAACTCTCTTGGTTATTTAAAGTCTCACATTTTCTCCCACATGCAAAATATAAAATACTTTATTTTTAAAGGAACAGAAATCTGCTTTTTTTTTCTCATCCCCTCATTGCAAAAACAAAACCTTTATAATAGAGACATGGTATTGAAAAAAAAAAAAAAGCTTTGATCCGAAGAGGAAAAGGGAAGGAGGGAGGAAGGAAAGAAAGAAGGAAGGAAAAAAAATAAACAAGGTAAAATTTGGAGAAAAGTTTCACTGGACAGTAGGAAAGAAACTCAATGACAATGAAGTTACCTGCAATTTACAACACTGAAGGCAGAACTTCTGAGAAGGCAAGAGGCACAAGCAATTTAAAGAAGCCCTCCTTCTTTCTGAAAGAATGGGTTTGAATGGAATTATTAGACTTCCCAAGCTTCCATAAGCCTTGAGAGATTCTCAGATGGATGTCCACAGGAATCATTAACAATGAAAGCACTTAGAGGAGAGCAATTAAACAATTAAGCCCCATATTCTTTTTTGTGTTCTTCCTTTGTTGCCAAAGAAGACCACTCGATCACAGAAATAATGACATTACTTGCACTTGACTTTGTTTTGAGTGAGGAAGGGCTGTGCAGGTCACCAGCCTCACTTCTCCTCCAGAGCCATCTGAATCTAGTGACCAGAAGGACATCTGGAGATGACCCAGGATGAGGCAATTGGGGTTAAGTGACTTGCCTAAGGTCACACAGCTAATGAGTATCAAGTGTCTGAGGTGAAATTTGAACTCAGGTCCTCCTGACTCCTGCACTGATGCTCTATCCACTGCACTATCTAGCTGCCCCTCATGTTCTTTTACAAGTATAAGGAACTCACAGTGAGAGCAAGATAGACTGAAGATGTTAGGGGCTCATTCCAAACACACACACACACATGTATGTATACATGCATATATGTTCATGTGTATGTATATGCACATTCTATATGTATGTTGTGTACATGCATAGGCATATATATATATACATGTATGCACATATGCATTGTGTGTATATTGTATTACATGCCTGTATATTTATATATGCACATGTGTAAATATGCATGCATATGCATGGATATATACACACAAGTACATGCACATATATGTATTGTGCATGCATGTATGTCTATACATTTGTATGTGTGTGTATATATATGCCTGTATGCATGCACACACACACTCAGACTGAACGTGAATGAGGTACATCTATTATACAGAGGTCCTTAAATTTAGAGCTGGAAAATGACTCAGAAAAGTATTTAATCCAATCTCCTCATTTTTATAGGTGAGGGAAAAAAATGATACTGAGAAAGTACAGTTAGTGATTCACTGAATGTCACACAAGGACTAAGAAAAAGAGGGAGAATTCAAATCTAGTTCATCTGACTGTAGATTCAAACAATGAGCAAAGGCATGAGTCAGTTTTCCAAAATGAGAATCCAAGATACAAAGCACTGGTCTCTGGTAATGGTTATTTTTGCCGTGTTTCATGAAACTATTATTCTTCCACTATCACAACCACCACCCACATACTTATAATCTAGTCCATGAAAATGAATGGTGTGCTCTGTCTTCTGTCATTATAAGGTAACCATAAAACAAATGTTTCTCGTATTTTCTATTCCATTTCATTTTGGATTTCTGATGCATTTGGTAATATCATGGAAGCTTTATTTTGTGGCAGTACAGATAATAAACTTGATTTCTTGGCCTACTTCCAATATCAGTAATTATATTCTCCCATCATTCTAAATGAATTAACTTTACCCTCTGCAACAGTGTGCTATTATTAACATAAAGCTGAAGGACTGCATTTCTGTAGACAATGAATGATAAATAGACAAAAAATAGAGGATAAACAGATAATCAGAGTAGCATTCTATAAAGAAAAATTATATTCTTTATTGCATTTTAAATAGTGAGTCTTTCCATTTTATTCTGATACTAGTTTTCCAGTTAGATATTGATAATGCTATTATTATTAATAATAATAATGATAACTTACTTAAAATATTTTAAGACTTACAGAGTGCTTACATATATGAACTTATTTGTCCCTCACAATAACCCTGTGATGTAAGTGCTACTATTTATTATTATATTTCTTCTTACAAATGAAGAAAGAGAGGCTGAAAGAAGTTAAATGACTTGCCCAGGGTCATATAACTATTATATGAGGAAGAATGTGAATTCAACTTATTGTATATCTATATATGCATGCATATATATGTATATGTATATATACACATATGTGTATATATGTGTATCCATATATGTGTACACATATGTACATATTTATGTGTGTATTTCTTCCTTTTCTTTAGTCATTTTACTGCCACGTATGACTCTTCATGGCCTCCTTTGGGTTTTGTTTTGGCAAAGATACTGCAGCAGTTTGTCATTTCCTTCTCCAACTCATTTTGCAGATGAGGAAACTGAGCAGAATAGGGTTAAATGACTTGCCTAGGTTCACAGAGCTAGTAAGTGTCTGAAGCTGGATTGGAACTCAGGAACAGGAATCTCCCTGACTCTAGGCCCAACACTCTATCAATTGTGTCACCATTTTCCTCCTAATTTTTATATTTCCTAAATATCACCATGATCTTATATATCATGAAATATATAACATAATAATAATATCTGTGACAGATATATAAAAAGTGGATAAATTATTTGGTAGCTATTACATTTTTGTTATTGAACCCAATTCTTCATACCTAAATTTAATCTAATAGTTTTTTTCGCTACATAAGTCCACCACATTAAAAATCTTTAGCAGAAAAATAAAATACCCTTAGATAGGGAAATTACTATTTGCCTGAATATTCTTTGGTCAGCAAAATGAAATGCCTAAATTCATACTTCCCAGAGAAAGAAGAAAGGACTTTTTCCTTTATTTCTGCTAAAATGATGGAAACACCAACTTAACACATTTCCTCCATTTAAAGCCATTTCAAGAACAATGTGAAAACTCACCAAAGAAACAAAAGTAAAATGGAAATAAAATGAAAAGAATTTAAAGTAGGTAAGCCCCAAGAAAGCAAAGCAAAACAAAAATGGCTAAATAACAAAGGGCTGAAAGATAGAGAATCTGAGCAAATTCAGAGGGGGAAGGATATTAATCACAGTACTTCCCATATTAACTTTGGGCTTTCCAGGAAGGTGACTTGGTAATAGTATCTGCAGCAACTGCAAAGCCTAGAGAAGTTTCAAAGAAAACGCAGGAATAAGGGTAACCTTCACGAACAATCCCTAGTGGAGATAATGAAACTTTTAACAAATTCAATAAAATCTTTAATATAATGAATGAATATTGTAGATTAATAGAAATCCAGGGTAGCATTGCAGAAGGACACAATGAAGGGCACAACTTGATAACAATCCCAATCAGGAAAGCTAGAAAAGGAGAACTATCCACCAAGACTCCAAGTGAGGATGAGAAGTCTATCAAAAGAAGCCAAAGAAGACAATAAGATAAGAAGAGAAATTAGAGCCCTGACAAAAAATTTGAAATGCAAATAATTAGCAAATAAATAACATTTGCTAATCACTGGGAATGAAAATGAAGCAAAAAAAGAAAGGTAGTCACTGGCCTGGAGGAGGAACTTATAGTTTAAAGAGGAAAGACAATATATTGAAAAATAAAAAAAGCTAAGAAGTGGTGGGGATTTTCTAAACTAGACCACTGTAGAGAAAAGTCTGAGTCAGGACTAGGATGCAGAGAGGAATGGAAAGAATGTGACCTGCCTGTGACTCTTCTTTACTATGAAGTTCCTAAGAGGAAAAGACCAGGCTGAGGGCAAAAGGATCTTCCAAAGTCAGAATGAAGTCAGGGAATAATAATGTTGAGTTTTAGGGTTCTTGGGACTTCAAATACTGACACCCCAGGTCCTGCCCAAATGAATTCCACCCAAGCCTTCTTTCAGCCAAAGAAAAACAATTTTTTTTAAAGATTCACCATATTAGGTAGACTCCTAAGGAGCCTAAGATTTGTGATGCTTGTACTGACAAACAGACCAGATTGACTCCTCAGGCTATGTACCTCTTGAACTACACCCCTTGCCAGCAGAAAGCAGTTTCAGAAGCAGAGGTCTTCACTCATTACCCCCCAAAAATTTATGTCCCATTTGTTTGAGAGGGGAATGATGGAGCACAGAATCTGGGAATCCCACTGAACTCTCCGTGAATCTTTCCACTTGATCTGGCATTTGCCCAAGGCCATAAACCTCTCATTATCTTTGTCCAGTTGCATCTGGCTGCTTCTCATCAATGAGTCTATCCATGTGTGTTTGTCCTTCATTGTCAAAGAAGATCATGACATCAGAGAAATGATGACATGACTTGCACTTGACTTTGTTTTTGAATGAGGGAAGGCTGATGATTCTATAGTCATCCACTGTCTGTTACCTCTGGATTCCCCCTCCCCCCATTCCTACCCTAGCCCTCCAATATTTGTTGACTCCCAGTTGCCTCCAGTTATTTCCCACCCTTATCACATCAAAATCCCACTCTCTTGGTTCTGACCTCCAGTCACCCCAGCCCCATAAATGTTTTCCTCCTCAAGACCCTCCCTAAACCCCTCCACCCATCATGCCATTTACCAGACCACCCGTAGATCCTCCCACAGTCTTTCTGTATATAAAATCTTTCTTGTCTCCATGAAGGTGCTCAGACTCAATCTAGTTCAGATTCTGTCTTGTTGAGATTCAATCTGGCTGGCTTGTCAATACAAGGGTCACAAATGCTTAGGCTCCTGAGGAGTCAATCCAATACGGTGAATCTTTAATAAACTTTGCTTTACTTTGGCTAGAATAAAGCTTGCTCAAATTCATTTGGGCAACACCTGGGGTGTCCGTATTTTGGGTTCCCAAGACCTCAAACCTCAACATTATTGTTCTCTGACCTCAACAAGAAGACTGCAGGAGAAGAGATCTTCCCAGCTAAGAAAGCTGCCTTAAGAGGGTGGGAAAGGGGCAGGGGTGCAGTTATGCCCAGGCTCTGAAGTCAAGAAGACCTGCTTTCACATCTAGTCTCAGACATTTATTTGCTGTGTAACCCAGGGCAAGTCACTTAAACGCAGTTGCCTCGAAAAAAGGAAAAAAAAAAGATAAGGTGGAGAAGGCAGCTGGTGAATGGTGCAAAAAAAACCTTTTATAGTGAGAAGACTGCACTGTCTCCTGAGCATCTTCTGAGAATTCTCTCCTGTGTTGCTTCATTCCAAGTCCAGAAAACTTTGGTAGTAGATACGTTGAAAAATAGAATAGAGGAATGGAAACTCAAAAAAGTCAGAACATAATCACACACACTAAACCACACACACTATGGGAACACAATAATCATCCCTTGGATTCAGAAATCAATTTCAAGATGGTAATTAAACAAAGCTATTCAAAAAATCCAAAGATAGTATGAGCATCCTTGCAGAAAACATGTCTGTGTTTGAATGTTAAGATATCACTGAATGTACTCCAGGATTTATGGAAAACATTCTCTGTGTGGTCTTGAGGAAATTGGTTTCTGCAGATTTTTCTCTGTTCTATATTTTTTATAAGCTAAAATTGTCACATATGTCTGATAAATCTTTGTGTGAAAATGAAAAATACAATTGGATGCTCAATTGGAATAAATATAAAATTGGAGGCTAAATTTTTCCCCCATTTTGAGAGACTGGAGACAAGACATACAAGAAAACAAAAATCCATGTGAAAAAAGATTTTAGGCAAATATTAGTTGAGTTGTGGTTTTTTAAAGTCATGCAGAGATTGACATCCATACAAAATCTTAACAGTGCATCATACCTAAATATAACCCTGGTTATCTAAAAATCTGGTGAAGATGAAAAGAAGAAATTTAGCACCTCCGATGCAACAACAATTATTTTGGAAAGTGAAACTAAGAGACAGCACTGTGAATAGTGTTGGGCTGGGGTTTGAAACCCTCTTCAGACACTTGGTAGCTGTTTAATGCTAGGCAAATCATTTACCTTCTCTAAGGTTTCGTTTCTTTCTCTGTCAAATGACTTCTTAATGATTCCTATGGAACCTTATAGCTCTAAATCTACTAGATTTAAATAATTAAATCAGATCAAATTCTATAATTCTCAGCAGTAAGATCATTCCACATCTCTACTCACAGTCACATAAACCATCAGAAGTTGCAAATCAACTATCTTCTTCATGGTAGAAGAGAGAGTACTTGAGATGAGGAAATATTCTCTTCCACACAATGACTCTTTTGTAGGAGAAATTTGAAATATAAATACTTTAAAGTTTTTGCATTTGGAAATTTTTAAAAATTATAATAATGAAGAAAGATACTAAGTAATTGGAATGTTAGCATATCCTTAAAATGCTATAAAGCAATGACAGTATTTCTGGTAATTAAATTATATGGACAGAAAATCTATGGTGTGCTGCAGGTCATTTTGGAATTCCTTTTTAATTAAAAAACTCAAGCTCCTAATTATACAGACTCTCCCTAACTAAATGAATGGATTATATTCCAAAAGTTTATAAATTCATCACTTGAACTTAGAATACCCCTTCTCAGGGGAAAAATATAAATAATGGTGAGGTTCTCAAATCAACTTGTGCAAATATATTTAATGCGTCACTTTTTGGTACTAATAAGACATAGTATATGACTTTATAGAGATGATCTAAGCCATTACTGATTGTCTTCCCTTTTCTCTTGACTCAAAAAAATCTTTATTTTTGGTAACGCAAAGTCTTTTATCCTTATTCTCTACCACCTTTCCCTTCCAACACCTAGCACAAGCAGTCATCACCTCTTTCATGTATGTTGTCTCTGTCTACTTGCTAATTCTCATTTGCCTATAAACTTTATCATATCTCCTCTATCATGAAAAATGTCTTCCTTTAGGTCTCCTTATCCATTCAGCTGTATTCCTATGCCTTTGTAGTGAAATGATCTGAATTCAAAATTACTTTTTTTTATACTTCTGAGTATGTGACCTATAATAAGGCAATTAACCTCCATGGGTCTGTTTGTTCATCTACACAATTTATGGGTTGGAATAGAAGTCCTCTAGGATACATTACAGCTCCAGTTCTATACCTTGAACCTACAAAAGTTATTTACAACCTAATCTCTTCACTTCTTTACCACACACTTTCTCTTCAATATTTTGTAATCAGACTTCTATCCCCACCGTTACACTGATTTGTTTTCTTTTTTCTCTCTCAAAAGTCACTAATGACTTCCTGATCACCAGACTCAAATTTAACGTCTTATTTCATCTGCCTCCTCTTCAGCTTCTCTTTACTATTTAATACAGTTGACCCCCCTTTCTTCTGCATATTCTCTACTATCTTATTTTCTCTTTACTATTTAATACAGTTGACCCCCCTTTCTTCTGCATATTCTCTCCTATCTTATTTTCTTAGATACCACATTCTCCTCATCCTCCCTTCAACAGCTCTTGCTTAGTCACTTTCACGAATTCCTTCTAAATATTTAATCTAAAAATATGGAATATGAGACATTCCTTTTAACAAACAGTTTTGTATAACTCTCCTGGTCCTGATGACATCTTGACTAGAGGTTTTACAAGTCTCTAAGTATCTACACAATTTGAAATAGATAGGCAGAATGATAGACAAGCTATGCCATTTGCTTCTCTACTCAGAAACATGGGGAAGAACAGGATAATCATCTGCTGAAATTAGGAAGAGTCAGTGGGTGAGCGAGTCTTCACAAGACTGGTGTATATTTAAGAACTTATTCCTATTTCTGTAGAATCTAATCAAGTTATATACAATTATGTTTCTTGTAGATCTAAGATAGCTAATGAAGTAGTCAGGTCTAAGCCCAGTTCTCCATTATTAACAAATCAAACAATAAGAATAAATTAATCACCTGCTATTTGCCAGGCATTAGGGATATAGAGACAAAAGTGAAATAGTTCCTGCCCTTGAGTGACTTACAATCTAGCCAGGGGGCAATATGTATCTATTGATCTGATGTGATTTGGGGATGGATAACAAAAAATCAGCATTTCGGGATGGGGAGGAAAAATCGAGGAAGGTTTGATATAGATGCAGTGCCTCTGTATCTTTGAAGGAAACTATGCAAGGCATATAGAACACAGAGACAAATTTATATCCCTAAAGATATTAGGGACCCAATACATCTAATAAATCTTATCTCATACATTTGTGGTTTTAAACAGAATGGATATTCCAGTTCATCTTTAGAGGGACTGTATACTCTAAGGAATTTATATAATTTTTCTCTCATTAATATATAAATGCCTTTTCCATTTTAGGTTTAAGTATTTCAAAAGGAATCTGAAATAACTTTCTATGCTTCATGGATTGTGGATTAATTGTGAGTCTTTTCTCATTATGACGGAGAACGGAGAATTGAGAATTGAAGAATTTTCAAATTTTCACATTTCATACTCTTATGTCAAATTCATTGGTTAAATTACATCATAGAGATTTTTTCAATACATGGAAATTTTAGTATATATTACCTTCATTTTTGACCTACCTCAAGTAAAAGCTAATGAATTCTTAATTGGGTGGTATTTATAATATTATATGGGAAGTTGTATCCTTTCTTTGACTGGATTGATTATTGTTTTGCTATTGTTATTGTTTTATACTGTTTTGAAAGCACTCAAAAATGTGACCTTTTCAGAAGTAACATTCTGCTGTTTGGGCAGCTCGGTGGTGCAGTGGATAGAGCACAGGGTAGGAGTCAGGAGGACCTGAGTTTAAATCTCACCTCAGACACTTGACACTCACTAACTTGGGCAAGTCACTCAACCCCAAATGCCTCATCCTGGGTCATCTCCAGTCATCCTGATGAATATCTGGTCACTGGATTCAGATGGCTCTGGAGGAGAAGTGAGGCTGGTGACCTGCACAGCCCTCCCTCATTCAAAACAAAGTCAAGTATAAGTCATGTCACCATCTCTCTGATGGCATGGTCTTCTTTTGCAATGGAGGATGAACATGCACACTCTGCTGAAAAATAGTGTAAACATTTTCCTTCTATAACCAGTGGTGTTCAAGAATTATTTAGACAGATGTGATTCTCTAAAATGTGAAAATAATTATAGTGCCTTTTTAAAAGACTACCATGAGAAAAGAAATGAAGCATAAAAATCTATACATTCAGAAAAATTCAGGCTTGACTGATGATTTCTTTGAAGCTATGGACCGAAGTAGCTAATAAGTGCTGAATTTCCTCAATCATTTTGGTGTTAAGGAATGGGGAATGAAATAGTGGAAAAACAATTTAGTGATGGAGAAAGAAGAACAGAATTAAGCTCAGGAGTCAGAGACTGGACCTTTAATCTATATCTTTATTAAACTCATTGTGTGACTAGGCAAGTGGCTTTTCTGAGATCAGTTTCCTCATACATGAAATTAGGAGCATACACCAGAATATTTTCCATGGTTCCTTCTACCTATGATATTTTAAAATTATCTGATTTTATACATTTTCAATTACTAATTTCCAACTAGAAAAGTTATGTTTCTATATTGAACACCCTGAGACAAACGTCAGGAAACTAACATCTTATCACTGACCTTAACTCTTATTCTATTTCATTTATTCTTTATGCAAAAATAGAGCAACGTTTTACATTAACATATGTACAGAAATGAAATATGTAAGAGGTATATAAAACAATTTCATTGTTTTACTCCTTATGACACTATTTTATTATTGTATAGTTCTTTTTTGTTTGGTTTTTGTTTTTTAGTTGGGGGAAGTGATTCATTCCAGGTGTTTTCCAATAGCAGTGCCAGGGATAGAATCTATGTATCATTTGAATGTGAGTATGTGTGTATACAGATATACACAAATGTACATATATAAGTATGTATATATGTATATATACAAGCACACACACACATGCAAACATATATATACACACATAGAGATATACATATATAATGAACATATATCATATTGCGGAATGTGTATGTACTTTACACACATATATGTATATATGTATTACACACATATTCACATTATATATATATATATATATATATATATATATATATATATATAACATCACTGGCATTGTAATTGTAAAACCCCTGGGATGAATCACATCCCCCAACTAAAAGGAAACAACACCCAAAACACTATGTAATAATGAAATAGTACCATAAGGAATAAAACTATGAAACTGTATGCACACATATAAATCATTTATATATATACATATATATTTATGTGTGTATATATGTGTGTATACATACATATATATGGCTACATGATATATATTATAACATGTGAATATATATCACATATGATATGTATGTGTCATGTTAATATTCCATATGTAGAAACAAAAAAGACAGTGTTATTGGCCTTAAGGCAATTCTCACTGAATTAACATATCAGTTTGAAATTAACTTTTAAATGATAACCCAGTAAATATTTTAGCTCTTGATTTCCGAAATATTTTGCCCCAGTACTTATGACTGGGAACTGATTAGTATGTCCAGTTTAAGTGAGTTGACTAGTTTGTGTTTGTTTGTTTCACCAGTTATTTGTTTAATATTTTAGTTAATCAAACATTTCACAAAAGCATATTTTGGCTTTGATTTTTTGTATTTATCTTCTAAGCACACAGTGCATAGGTCCTTAACCAGTGCTTTTTATATATCATTAAGTGATCACTGATTTTTAAGTGGTTTTGCTCATAAAGTCAGTGACATGTATAACTTAAAATCAATTTTCCAGTTCTGAAGATCCTTTTAGGAGGGTGGAAAAAGAATCACGCATCTCTGTTGACCAAAAACTTATTATGACAATGGCATTATACAATTTTTATGATCATGGTTTTTCCTTTTTGCTTTTGAATGAAGTCAGAAGTGAAAACACTAACAACTTTAACAACCTTGAAGCAGATGCAAAGAAGATCATCAATAGCAGGACCCTAATGATGGTGAAATCCAATTGCCAAATCATCATTTTCCTCAAAAAAGTTCAAGTAGCCTTTACTAGGAAAAAATGCAGTGGGTTTTTTGTTTTGTTTTCCATTTTTAATTAGCTGGAGTCCGAAATATATCCTGACAGCAGAATTGGACTATTTGGCTTCCAAACTAACGTTTTTCCAAGACAATTACCTCTTCATGGAATTCCCTTCCAAATAAGTTTGTATTCAGGTAAGTTCCCAAATGAGCTTTGTTTCCATCCTTTATCATGTCACTTTTAGTCTCTTCTAGAGTTGTAAAGCTTTGTAGTCATGTGAAGACAATGACATTTCCCCTGCTGCCATCCCCTTCTAACAAAATAATAAAAACAGAAGGAAAGTAAATAAGCATTTACATAGTGTCTACTATGTGCTAGTCATTGTGTTAAGCATTTTTTACAAATATTACCTAGTGTATAGATAACAACTTGTGTAATATTATAACAGTTAGTCTATATTATATATGTATATCTGTATATACATGTGCTTGCATGCACATACTTGTGGCATACTCATACAAACGTGTGATCACATGCATCTTTGTATGATATACAGACATGTGATTAATGCACTCAGGGTGCATATTCCTGCATGTGTACACACAGGCTTATATGCATGTGAACACATGTATGTATGTATCATGCACAGATAAGAATGTATATTTCATGCTTACATACCTTTCTGTCTCTCTGTCTCTGTCTCTCTCTCTCTGACTCTCACTGTCTCTCTCTGTCTCTCTGTCTATCTCTCCCTCCCTTTCTCTCTCTGGCTTCCTCCTTTTCAAATGTCAGAATTACATCTTTTGTTCCTTATATGTTACATTGTTAACTGTTGATTCTCATTTTTAACTGAGCCGTCTCTGTGTACAATTGTCTTTGCTATATCATATTTTTTTTGTATATTATGTATAGACATAAGCATTTTCATACTTATATATGTACTTTGCGTGTAATGTAACATATAATGTGCAATATAAATGCCACAATTGATAGTATAAAGTCATACTGCATATTTTCCACATTTCAATTTACGTTTTATTTATTTTAATGCTCAAGTAGCATAGCAGTTTTCTGGCAGTTATATCTTATTTTGTCCTAAATTCCTTGTACAGTTAAAATGTTTATTTTCATTGCTTTTAATTAATAATTATTAGATTTGTCTGCCTCTAAATGTTGCTTATTCTGGTTTCCATATTTATTTTCCCTAGGCTTAAATTCACGTAGCAGAATGAAAATTTTCTTGGTTACTTTAAACACAATGTCCCAGAAGTCTCAGTACAGTCTTAAGGTTGAGTAACTTCATAAATTGAAATGCTACAAACTTACCCCCAAATTTGAAAGAAGCATTATTTCCATATTAAAAATATTGATATGTTTCTTATTAAAAGTCAACACAACCACTCTTTTGCACTACAAACATCAAATTAGTTAATTTGTGAACTTTGTAAAGACTTTGCCTCAGCTTTTGCTCAATGACTAAAATAGTGCCTCCAATTATAGCCTTAAGAAAATCCAAATGAGGTTTTGATGAATGCAGTTTTGATATAATCCCACCCCCAAAATATTTAATGGATATAGAATAGGTGACTGAGGTAGCCAAACAAGATGCTCTCCTCTAATGATTCACTTTTCTGTTTTCTGAGAAGGTATCATTCAGAACTTGTCACAAACACAATGCGTAACGACAGTGACACATTTTTTTCAAATTTTTAAAGATATATTGCTCAAAATTTATAAAGTTAAGTAGTTGCAAAATGAAAACAAATAAACTTCCAAATAATGGGTTTGTCACATTTTTGTAGTTTGTGAAAACACCAAAGCTTCAAATTTCACTAAGTCGTTAGGAAAACCCTGTATTGTCTAATCTTGTGATGTGTAGCCAGCAATCAAGGATTTTAAACACCAAGTCATGGTTCCCTACTTTCAGCTCTAAACTTCACAAAGAACCTCTGATCTAATGTATAGTATTATTTTCTTTATCAGAGGGTTTTTAGAGAATTATTTGATAATTTTTTGTAATGAAATAAAATGCATTTACTTGATGCAAACACTATAAATGTGTTAATATACAGATTTCGACAAAATCTTCAGTAACTTCAATCCTATTATTTTTGCCTTTATAATTAATCAACAAACAACACAAATGTAACACTGTAGCAGCAAGCACCCTGGTATACACAGGAAGGCCCGCTAACACAGATTCTTTGATCTGCTTTTCTAAAAGTAAAGCAATTTAACAATGTTCTTTATTCACATACACCAACAGAGAAAATACAACCAGAGAAATAAAGACCAACAGTCAGGGCTTCTTACTGTCTGACCATAATAAATACATACATCACAGATCAACAGACAGATCCAACTGTCTGACCATACATATATACATAGTAACCAGAGAGAGAAGCGCCAATATCAGGGTTTTCAAAGTGGAGGTTGGGAGGGGAGGACTCCTTAATGGCTACCCAAAGTCTCATCTCACACAGGAATCTTCTTGCAAAGAGTAAGCACCCAAAGGAAAACCTCACCTCAAAGTATATATACACTTTTCAGAGCCAGAGGACATCATTACCCTCATGACCCAGTGCATCATTAGAAATTATAAAAGGTATGGGCCTTCCTACAAAACAAGCCTCCCCTAATTTTAATGAGCTCCATCTGAGGCCCATTAATGGACAGGGAAGATATTTACATTGCAAATATGAACAACTAAGTATTTTGGAACATTTTTGTTGATTGAACATTTTCAAAAAGATAAATACAGATTGAAATTAGATTCCCTTTTACTTAGAATTTCTTCATTATATTACTTGGCATGCAGAAATTAGTTATTATTTAAATGACTTCTTGCTTAGGATGTTTTAGTTTGCAGTCATCATATAGTAAAGTAGAAGAATATTTAAGAAGAGTTTTAATACAATTTGTTTGATGAATTTCATTCAGAATAATGGTAAAAAGGATGGCAATAAATAGAGGATAGAAAGCTGCATTGGGAGTTGGGAAGACTTGGTTTAAGTTCTTTCTCTGACACATACTGGCCATGTCATTCTTGCCAAATTGATTCATCTCTCAGTGCCTCTAAGCAACTTTAAGACTAAATTTCATCTCACATAAGTCCAATTAACATCTCTATGGAGACTACTACTAAATCAATACATCTAGTGTTAGTTTCATTCTTAAACTCCAGCTCTAACTCAGTCACTCATTATTAATATTTCCAGTAGATAGCCATCTCAAACTTGACACATCCCCAAAATGCCACTTTTTCTATGAACTTTCAAATATTCTCAAAATTCTTATTCTTTTTTCTTATTAACGACACCTACTAACACATAGGTTCAGAACTTTAAAGTCATCTTTGTCTCTTCACTCCGCTCTCATTCCAATACACAATCAATTGACGAGTGTTGCTTATACCTTGCCAACATTTCTCTCTTTAGGCCACTTAAGCTGGACCCACACAGGTCATAGTGTAGTGTACTTGGTGTGAAGGAGTAGTCTCCCAGTTATTCTCCCTGTCTCTAGTTTTTCCCCTCTCTAATCTGTCCTTCAATTCAATTCAACAAACATTTATTAAGTGCTTATTATGTGTTGGGCACTGTTATATGTTAGGGATACAAATTAAAAAATGACAGTTCCTGTCCTCAAGGCGTTTATAATCTAAAGAGAAAAGAGAAAACCAAAAGAAGGCAGGAAAGGTCTTATTCCATGCAGTAGAAACCAGGCAGAGCAGCAAATGTTTCTAAATTGTGAATCATAAAACTTAATTCTGAACAAGTTATTCCCATGGTCAAGAAGCTCCCTTGCTTTCTTTTGCCTCATGGACCAAATCAAAATCCTCCATTTGACATTTACATTTAAATCTGGCTCTCTATAAGTTTATTGCTCTTTATTTTCTTCCACACACTGCCAGAAGTCAAAGTCTTCTACTTGTTGTTCCCATAGTAATCCTTATCCACAAACCCATTTGTACTTGTTTTCCCTATATATGCACAACATTCCAATTCCTACTTCTATACTTTTGCATAGGATATCCACTTTAAATAGATCATATTCCTCCTCACTTCCCCCACACTTTCGTTTCTGGATTCCATTAAGCCTCATCTTAGATGCCACCTTCTACATGAGCCTATCCTGATTCACTTCACTGCTAAGCTCCTTCCCTGCCATCACTTTTTATGTATATCTGTGTACATGTATTTCTATGTACATGTTTTCTCTATCAATAAAATACAAAGTCCTTGAGGGCAGGAAATTGTTCATAATTATCTTAGCTGCTCTAGCACATGAGCAGTTTGGTGGCACAGTGGATAGAGAGATAGGCTTGGAGTCAAAGAGAACTGAGCTCAAATTTGGCCTCAGACACTAGCTGTGGGACCCTGGATAAGTCACTTCATCATTTTTGACTCAGTTTCCTCATCTTCAAAATAAGCCAGAGATGTAAATTACAAATTACCCTAATATCTTTAATAAGAAAATCCCAAATGAGGTCACAAAGTGTCAAACAAAACTGAAGAACAACAATCTAGCACCTAGTATTTTACCTGGCACATAGTAGACACTTGTTAAATGCTTTTTAAAAGAAATACTTAATTGTCTGTAACTTGAGATATGTAGAAACTTAGAACAATTAGTATGAAATCTTACATTAAAGTACTGATTTTATTTTAATAAAAATAATGTCATGAAATCTAGCCTTTTTATAATTTTTTTGTTTCTTACTTTTGAAAAATTGGTTCTTTATTTTCTAATAACTGATATCATTAGTATAAGTTCTGAAATTTAATTTTGTGTTTTACTTCAATTGTGTTACCATAGCATATATCCTTCCATCCAAAAAATGGCTGGTAGAATGTTCATTCTCAAATGAAATCATCTTGTATTTTTTGTATACATTTATTGTGTACATAAAATCTTCTTTGATAAAATATAAGCTCCTTAAGAGAAGGGATTATTTCACTTTTTTTTTCTGTCTCCAGCATTTATTTGGAACATCATCAATTTCTGATAAAAAATATTTTCCATCAAGCGATTTTATTGTATTAACTTTCCAAGTGATTCAATTGCCTCTAAGCTATTTTCTCAATGGTCGAGCTTTCATACACTATTAAAATAATCTTCTTAATGAAATGTCTCTTTATGCTACCAGTGACATAAATCTATCATTCAAGTCCTTCCTTCTCAATCTGCTTCTAAGCAATATTTCCAAGCCTTATCACATTTGATCACTTACACAGACTATCACCTATACTCAACATTTTCTCCACTCCAACAGCTCTGGAGGTTGAGAGTGTATTCTTTTTTACCCATAGTCCCCATCTATGTTTCTTTTATGCCAGCTAAAGTGAATTCCTTCCTTTATATTCCTCATTAAACTTTGTCTAGAAATCCACCCCTCCTTTACTCTTTATACAGTCTACATACATTACAGATATTTGTGCATCTGCCTTACCATACCTAAAATTTTCTAAAGGTTAGAGTTTACCTTGTTTTTAATTTTGTATCGCTAGGATTAGGAATTAAGGTTTGCTGAATTTAAATGAATACCCAGGGGATAACAAGTACATTTGTTCCAAGACATAAAGTACTGAAAAAGTTCAATTTGAATATGCTCATAGAAAGGAAAGAAAAATCTTTAAATGATAGGCCAGGAAAAATCTAAAGCATAGCGTTGGCACAAATTAATTACAACATCATAATGTGATTAATGCCATGCAATTAGCACATTTTCTCTTTTTAAAACATAATTGAGAAAATTATTCTAGCTGGACAGTTGGCAATTGAACATATGTGTTCTATAATTATCTAGTAAATAAAAAAATGAAATGTCCTACTGTAATCTACAATAGTACATCAAAGTTCACTTCTATTTCTGTACTTATCTGTAATCCCCAAATCATTGAAAGGGAAAGGGGATTTTCCATTAAAGGCAGCATTTTCAGAATCTAAGAAAAGTATGACGTGAGTCAATGATGTTTACACATTTGATAGATATTCCATGGCATTATAGTACTTGTAGATAACTCAATGCTCTTATATATTCGCATGATTAACCATGATAGATACCTTTCCTTATCTCATAGAATATCAGCATGAAAAAGAAAAAAAGAACAAGATAAGTAGGAAAAAAATTCTATCTTAATTTTTTGTCATAAAGGGACAAACTTTCCTCTGGGTGGATAGAGGTATGAGTTTTTTTCATTTTAACTTTTTTTTTTTCTTGAAGACATTCCTAAAATTAAAAAAATGTGATTTTCATGTATACCCTATATTTAAATACCATGCATTGCAATGAGCCATTTCCAGCGGCCAGGGCAGGAGCAGATCCCTAATAATATCCCTTCTCACTCCACAGTGTAGCTCATCCTCCTGATGCACAGGTTTACTTTTACTATAAAAATTCTGGTAAATGGTAACAGCACAGAATGTCACTGACAGGAATCAGTGTATTAGAAGCTGGTATGTAGGACTTTGAGGTATAATCCATTGAGAGGAAAAAAAACACCTAAGCAAAAATATCCTCTTTAGACTCATTCTCATTCTTAATTCTAAACTGTTAATCATTGATATTGTCATGCATGTGTGAACATCCAGGTTCTGCATATGTAAAAGCATTTATATAGCCACACTCAGGATTAAATAATTTCCAGGAAGTTTTTTTGCACTGGAAGTAACCTGAGGATGTATTTATCCTTCCACTAGTAGATATGTCATTCTGCTTTACTTATGTAATAAAAATGACAAGTCTTCTCTATTTTTTCATTTCTACTCATTTCATCATTTCTATAACTGTTGGAAATTGAATGAATTTGCTACCAATTAAAATAAGAGTTGAATGTAGAAAAGATAGCATATTCTGACTTCCAAAATGTTCACAGACATATGAACCCACACAGGTTCTCTACTGTAAAAAAAAAAAAAAAAAGATATTAATGACCAAGATAAAAAATTATGATAGCAAAATGACACCTGTCAGAAATTGCTAAAGGGGGTTTTACGATAGTGCTTTATGATGGAAGTATAAAAAATAGTTTGGATGGACAGGCTTTGCCACTAGAAGCAAATTCTGACAGTAAGGCATTACATGATAGCTGATATTTGGTTCTTTGAGCTAATTCATTTAACTTTGGCACTTCGTGTTTCCAGAAATGAACCTTAAGCTGCACATGCCAACTTAGAGAACAAAACAATCTATAAGAAAATTGAAAAGAAGCATTGCCAATGAGGCTGCAAGCCACAGGGCATCATGGGAGTCTTGCACTCAATATTTTGTACTCTTGTATGTTCCCTTCTTTAGTATCTACACTTCTGAGGCCCAGAGCCTCACAAAGACCATTACTTTTCATTTAAGAGCTAGCCTCCAAAGCACTCACAATATGGAAAAGAAGCCACATTATATTGAAGATTACTTCACAAAGCAATGGCATACAAGGATATTTGTGTCTGGATTAAAAATTAAAAGAGCTGATGGCCAAATAGTAAGTTTAGTTTAAATGTTTATGTTTAACTGAGCAGAAGTGAATCGTATTTTTTAATATTAAATCATTCAAACATAATTCTAACAAAATATCTATTCTATAGCATATAGAAGTTTTGTAAACACAGGCTTTCTTTAAAGACTTACACACTCCCCCAAGTGGCTAGCTGTGAACTACAAGAAAAGCAGTGCCTTTAAAGTAAATGACACTTAATAATAAACCCTGATCAATAGATATCAACTTTTTGTTTGTATACAAACACGAACAATAAATAATTTCTATTTTGATGCTTTTCTTTTATGTTACCTATACTTTCTACAAAGATGCAAGTTAGGAGAGCTTTCCTTCCACAGTTTCAGAGAACTCATTTCTCAAATCCATCTAACTCCCACAGCTAGTAGTGAAATCCAATTGGGGGATATATTTAAAGGGTCTGCTCAAGGCTATAGAGCAAGTCCATAAAGCCCTACATTTTATGGGGGTGGGGGAGAATAGTGGATTACTGTGTAAATGTGATGGAATTTAGCAAAACCAGAGGTGGGAAATAATATAATCTGTTTCAAAATGCATTTTGCTCTGAGTAGCATTTACCCGGGCAGACTGAATTCTGTTTTAACCAATTAAGCCGTCCTGAGCAAGAAGAAAATAAAGCATTCAGTAAATCCATTGAACTCACCATCTTCAGGCTTTCCACTGCGTGTTATCGATCTCTTTAAGTGCCTACTAATGAACCGTGTATATACCTGATGGGATGCTCTTACTAAACCACTTCAGAAGAGCTAAACTTACACAAAGGGAGAATAAACTGGGGTTGGGAGAACTGAAGGGAAAACACAAAATTAGGCGGCAATTTTTGCTTCTCAAGAAATGTCTGATTGACTTAAGGGAATACAGCAAAGCCTTATCCTTTCCTGTCAAGCCCTTCAATATATTTCCAAAGATTTTGTATCCTAGTCCTATCCAGGGTGAATGTCATTGTTCATCGCTACTTACTGCAGCAGGTTAACAACGAAAGAGCAATGGAAAGGGAGTCAGTGGCAGCTGCTACTGTTACCCAGGCTTCCTGGGATTGTGGAAGACTGGAAAGAGGAGTAAGGTATATGGGGATTTGGATTAAGGGAATAGTGGAATAAAGAAACCGTAAACACACCTTTGGTTCCTACAGAATACCTCCCCCCGCTCCCCCAAATCCCAAGCCACCTTCCCTTAAATAACATACAAAACAGATAAACTCTTGTCATAGGAAAGAATAAAAGGACTACTTTCTTACTATTTCTCCACTTCTAGAGCTAGTTTTTTTTTTTCTCCTCCCTTACCAATTCAGTGAATAAATGAATAAATAACCGTTAAGCAAGACCAATGGGCAGCTACAGTTTTGTGAGAAAAGCAGCTACTGTCACATGTTAGGTTTGGATGATTGCTGGGTTGGGGAGGGGGAAGGAAAGGGATGCTAAAGCCGCAAACCTTTGGGTTTTAGGGGGAGGAAGGTGTTTTTATTTCATTTATCTTATAAATAACCCTAGAAAAGAGAAAAGCTTCATCCATTCTTTCCACTATCCTCCTTCTCCGCGTTTCTCACTTTCTTCCCAGTTCGGCGTTTTCTCCTTTTGTCGACCCTTAAACTCCAGCTTGCCAGCCTGCACATTCACCCTGCCTGTTGTCCTGTTCCAAGAGGGTACTGCTCTTGTTGCATATCCCAAAGAGGCTGCAGCGATTGCTGTGGGTAGCTGCCACGGCTTCTGGACGCTGCTCTCCCCAGTCTTCACTTGAGTGTGGCAGACACGCAGGCTGGGAGGGCTGAGCCAGCAGTGTGTACTGAGGGGGAGGAGGGAGGAGAACGAGAGAGCTGGGGGTGGTGGTGAAGGCAGCGTGTGACAGATGTACTCCTCTGACAGCTCTCGGTATCAGCCCAGTGGCTTCCTGCCATTGGCTCAGTGCAATGGACCGGCAACGCCGCACACTATAATAACACTAATGCCTGCGAGAGGCAGCAACTCAGATTCCTTCCGCAAAGCAGAGGAGCTGCTGCTGCTGCTGCTGCTGCCCTCGCTGCCACAACTCAGGCTGCTTCTCTCCCTTCCGCCTGTGCTGCACTGAGACACAAGCTGAGGCTGGTCCTCGCGTCTGCCTTCCTCAACCACCCTTGTGCGCCCCTCACCCCAAGCCTCTCCTCCCAATCTGGGATTCCCCTCCCTCATCCTCTTCCAGTCAATCCTCAAAGAGGAACCAAAAAGGAAAAAAAAAAAAAAAAAGAAAGAAAAGAGAAAAGGAGGAGGGGGAGGGGGCAGCAAACCTCCCTCAGCAGAGCTGGGGAAAGAGGAGTTGAGTGTCAGTGTCAGCCCATCCTTCCCAGCAGCAGGGATTGTGTGTGCGTGTGTGTGTGTGTGTGTGTGTGTGTGTGTGTGTGTGTGTGTGTGTGTGTCCGGTGTGGTTTGGCTGCACTTGGTGCCCACTGCCACCTTCATCCAGTTCCGCGTGTGTGAGCTGCTGCTGCGGGCGCGGAGGTGCATGGAAGCAGCGGCTGCGGTGGTGGAGGAGGCGGCGGCTGCCCCATGGAGTGTTACTACATTGTCATCAGCTCCACGCATCTCAGCAATGGGCACTTTCGCAACATCAAGGGAGTTTTCCGAGGTCCCCTCAGCAAGAACGGGAACAAAACTCTGGTAATTGCCTCTGTTTTCTCCTAGCCTCAGTAATCCTCTGCCTAGGGCACTGTGAAGGGGTTGGGGAGGCATATTGAGGAGGTTTTGAGATTTCGAGGTTCTGCGGGGAAGGTCTGCTTCAGTGTGTTTTTGTTTTATGGGGGTGGTGGTGAAGCGGAGAGCTCGGAAGAGACACGCTCAAGAATGGGGAGGGGGGAGGGGAACTGTGCTCTACAGTCCGCGCCTTTGATGGAGAGACTTTTTCCACTTAAAGTGTTCGAGTCTCTCTCCATCACTCCCCAGCCCTGGGGATTATTAAAAATTTCTCTGATAAGCCTAAGTAAATTGTGTAGTCCGGATCTTATGTGAAAAGGGAGAGGAATAAAAAAAAGGGACATGACAGTGGTTAGGGGTGCTAAGAGGAACGAAGCTCTCAGAATGTCATTCAGTATTCAGAGTTGAAGGTGAATAAGGGTGTGGGTGCCATCAATGAGGATAGTGAGCTGTTTGACCAGAGTAGCTGAAGAGACGGGATGCTGAGTGTCTCTGAAGTCCTTCTATGCAGGATGGTTACAGTAATGTCACCCAAAGTTCTCTAAGTGAGATATTGTACAACCTCTTCGCCTTCCCACCAACCCCTCCCCCCAATCCTGTAGCTGCATGAAATAAAATCAGAGGCAAGTATAGTCAGTCAACTCTCAATTAACCGTCTTAATGGTTTTGGAAGTAAGTGTGAAGGCACAGCATTATTTATATCAGATCCAGAGCTAATAGAAAACATGTTAGACAAGCAAAGGACCTGGGCAATCGCTGGTAGGTTCTCCTTGCCTTACTCCCACCTATCAGAGACGTGGTAGAAACAGCACTCAGGATTGGGTGGGATGATGTGTTAACCTCAGTGCTGGGAAGTAGGGTTGAGGGAAAGCAAAACCTCTGACTGGTGATCAGAACATGCCTTGGCGCCTGAAAACTTCCAGCAGAAATTACATGCTGAAGTTTCAATTTTTTTTTTTTGGAGGGGGAGGGAGGGTGGGATGGATGGGAGGGATCCCATACAGGTACATAAGCAGAAAGAGGAAAGCCTTCCAAAAAGAATGTGGAGGTATTGTGCAAAAAATATAAAGAAAGAAAGCTGAGTTTGGATATTAGGAAATAAATATCGATGATTCCTGAGCTCACCAGCTATCCAGTTTCTCTGTGGTACTATTCATACAGATGCTGGGGGTAGGAAGAGAAAAACCAGTGCATGTTGTAATATATATGTATACATATATATGTGTATGTGTGTATGCATATGTATGTATGCAAGTATTTAGAAAGAGAGTGATAGTAAGTAGTAAATGCTGTTGCCTTCTATGGGAAGAGTTCCTGATGAAGAAACCCTCTAACAAAGAAAGGCAAACTGTTTTTTAGCTTAAAGTCTTCAATTTGAAGTCTTTGAGAGTGTGCCTGGAGCATTGAGAAGTTAAATGACTTGTCTAGGGTTACTAAACCAATATATATCAGAAGTGGTTTTGGACTCAGTTTGTCCATCCCCAACATCATTCTGACTCTAAATGCAATAAAATGTCCCTATAGTACTTCTCTATTCATTTCTGGAAGCTAATTTATATTTTCCAGTGAAAGCGTATATCACATATATACTTGGCATGTTTGTTCCTTAAAGACATTATCTTATTTCTTTCAATAATTAGTGATTTGCCTTTCAAACAAAGGCATGTTGTTGAAGTCTGCTAAATTTGCTGACTTCAAAGTTCCATCTCATTAATTCCTACTGTGCTGTTAGTTAGAAGCATATAACAAATGAGAGAGTTCTATATAAAATATTATTGGTTTATAATTTTTGCAATTTGCTTATTGCTTTCAGTTTAACTTACAGATTCTTCAAGTAGTCCTTCACTTTCTAAAAAGAGTTGACTGGCTTATGCTGACTTTTTTTGATTATGTATTTATGAAGGTTTTAAAACCATTGCTGATTGAATGAGATGTTTATAAAACACTGAGCAGTTCCAGACACATAGTAGGCATTATATCAATGTTCATTCCCTCTCCCCCATTCACCTATAGGATATGTAATGAAAAGGTGAAGCTTCATCCTCATTTTTAAAATGGGAATAATAAAGAGATAACTATACTATGATATACTGAATTTGACAACTTACCCCAAATGTACGGGATTGATATCATGGAATTAGCAAAAAATACATAAGTGCTATAGAAATAACTGCTATCATATCTCTGTAAGCAGAAATAAATGTAAAATTTCTCTTAATTGTAATGAAATATCATTATGAGAACCACAGATCTACTCTTACTAGAACTTGTATTTCCCAGGTTAGATTTACTAGAATATCACAAGTTTTATATTCTACCAAAAGTGGTTTAAAAGAATCAAAATCATGAAGACTGTAGCAAGTGATCTTATAACATTTGATTTACTCTTCCTCCCCTGCAGTTAACCATTATGTATGGAAACATATTTTAACTTAGATACTGTATTTACAAAGAGTTGAAGTAGCAAATAACATTGGAATTTCTTAAAAGCAATCATGAGTATGTTAGTATGTGTATATTACTCACGGGATGAGAAAGTGATGAATTTTCTAACCTTATTGAAGTATCTGAAATACCATGACCACTTACTAAATTTTAGTGAATTAATAAATTTATTTTTAAACTTTTAGGAATTTGACTCTATTAATGTGCAATCTAGTGATTACTTTCTTTGAAATTTACATTTAAAAATTTAAAAGTTTTGCATGCAAACTAAAATACACCAAGATGTAATTTAATATACTTTTTTGGCCAATGTAATGGACTAATGAGCCTTGCAAATGGTATCTTTTCATGGTTATTTCCCTAGTAAACTATAATGTGTATTTTGTCCATTCAAAAAATACTGCCACCTATGGTGTTTATGGTGTTTAAAGTGTGATTACATGGTTTAAGGTGGAAATTATTTCAAGAGAGTATCACTGAAACCATTAGCCAAAAAATAGTGTTGAAAATTGTCTTAAGCCTGTTCCAAATCACTTTAATAAAAAAGAAAATGTATATATGTTTTAGCAGTCTTTAACTATTTTAACTGATTGATCTAACAGTCTTAAGAACATTTTAAGGAAAATATATAAAATTTGAATTTTACATCTCTATATACCACATATTATTTTTAGAACTGTCAAAAAAAACCTTAGAATGCGAACAGAAATATTCAAGTTTCATCACATTCTTTCATTTATTTTGTAAATATATCTAGAATTTAAGTTTTACTTATGACTCAGAAAATCCCTAAAAGGTAAGAAATAGCCACCTACACGGAGAGAATGTATGAACTCTGGGTGCAAAGTGAAATATGATTTTTTCCCTTTATTTTTCTTGCTTTTTAAAAATATGGCTAATATAGATATATACTTTTGCATTATTTCACATGTAAAATTGATATATTGCTTACCTTCTCAATAAGTTTGGGAGGATGTGGGAGGGAGGGAGAGAATTTGGAATTCAAACTTTTAAGAGAAAAGAATGCTAAAATAAATAATACATTATATATAATATGATCAAAAGGTAGAACATATAGGTCATAAATTAAATCATGTCAAACAGGTGACAGTGATACTAACTGCTCAGTAGAATTATAAAGTTACTCAACTGTAAAAGTTTAATTTAGAAAGCAAAGTCCTACATTTTCTGAATTTAATGGAAATTATACTTCCATAAAGCCAATAGAACATTAATAGCTTTTAATTGGTGGACTTTGTGACAAGTTATATGAATAAAATATGACTTCTAATTGCCTGTAGTGAATTAAAATGCACTTTTGCAAAAAAAAAAACCCAAATTAATTGATTTTAATGAAAATAAATATGGTTATCATCTTTCCCTCTCCTTTGCTTTTTCCCTTATGCATAATAATTAGAGATATGAAATTCATTACAATGCATATACTATGTCAGATTAAAATGACCACTTTCTTAATGGGAAAGGTCCATTATCTTCTCATGTTTGTGTAATTGCTTGTTAGCACATCATTTATTTGTCATCAAAACTTCCTTTTTTTCCCCACAAGAAAAAAAAATGTTTATCTCCTTTAAAACAAAATCATTTTTAGAGGAGCATCCAGATAAATTTGTCTTTAACAAATCATGTTGAATCCATTCATAATTCTTTTATTAGTAATTCTGGATGTTCATACAATTGATAACATTATATGTATTTTGCAAACTATTAAAGCACAAAGTCAGAGAATTGCTTAGATGTCATACAAATCAAATAAGTGGCACAATCCAAATGGCTTAACTCCAAACACATTTTCTCTAGAATCTCCTATAGAATTAGAGTAACAAAAAAGTGGACTTATGATACATTCTACTCTGAAAAAAGATGCCTACTCGTAAATGGTGTTGGGTACAGAAACTTTCTTCCTTTTCTTGATTGCAGTGTTCTGGTATCATTGGTTTCATAAGGTAGAATAAAGCAAATGCAATACAACAATTTGAATCTTGTCACACAGACTCCCTATATCATTATATGAGTTTAGATCTGTTACTTTCCATTTCCCACAATGTAGATATATACCAGAACTAGGAAGAAAATTTGTATTTAAGTGTACTCATCCATTTATTGATTCACTCAGGTTCATAATTAAGTTATATTAAAAGATGAGCATAGATATTGTTTAGTTGGAAAAATCTGTTAATTAAACATCCATAGTTGTGAGGCTAAAACTATGTCCTGTTTTCAAAATTTCAGTAGATTGATTTATCTTCCACAGTAAGTGATGTAAGTGTTCCATTTAACCCATTTTTTAGAAAAAGATTTAAAGACACTGGCTGGTAAAGGCAAACAAATGTCTATACTTAATAGATAAGGTGTACTAGAGAAAAAGAGGTTTTCCAGATAACTTTTTCAAAGTTTTAAGAGTCTGAGATTTCATCAATATTGATGTGATCTCAACCACTTAGTAAATGGTGGATAGTCTCAGTGTTTAGCTATAGTTCAAAAATATTAATCTTTAAGTGGCCAACCATTTATTAATTAGTCTCCTTATGTACTATCAGACGTATGATCTGGAAAAGGAATAAAATGCAATGTATTATAGAGCCTGTGCTTGTAGCTTTTTTCAGCTTAGTAAGACCTGACAGAGGTTGCCATACAATTAATTAGCACAGTCTTTGAGAAATCAGAATGGCCAACACAATGAGAGAAACTCTGGGAATGGAATTTACTGAAGATTTTTGTTCACATTTTTCCAAAGTGGGAAATGTGCTTGATAAATGCATGTGATAAATGCACTCTTTCTGGTCAAATTCATAACACTGCAAGATTTACTATAAATCTGTTCTTGTTGTTGTTGTAGTTTAGCAGATTATTGTTCATTACTCAGAGACCTATGTATTATACCTTCTTTGTGCTTTTTGCTTTTTTAATTTGGAAAAAATTGACAACATAGACAACCTAGCTAGACAAATTAATAAGCTAAGGGAAGTCACTGACAGGTTGATACGTTGAATCCTCCAAGACATGTCCATCAAGGTTGCAAATGCTATTTTAAGAGAAACAATTCAGTAATACATGTAATTTCCCCCATTTCCTCAGTGGAATAATTTATCTTTAAGCATGATACTTTAAATAACTAATATACAAGGACAAACTTTGCATTAGTGTACAAGTTTAGTTGATATTTTAATGCCTCTAACAAGGAAGGGTTTCCAGTATATGTGTTAGATGGTCTAAGGAGGATTTATTTGGGATCGGAGTGAAATCTAGAAAAGAATCACCACAGGTAGTAAGGTAGGAAGGAGTTTCTATATGTATCAGTGGAGTTCAAATGATTCTAGGATGCTTATATATTTTTATATTGCTGAAGATAATTTTTATTTATTAACATCACAGAGCTGAAACTGTCCATAGGTATCATTTAGTTCAATCCTCTCACTCTATCAATGGGGACAGAAAAAAAATGAATTTTCTAAGATCTTAATATTAGAGGTTAAGTCTGGAGTTAAAATATAGGTCTTCTGGGTCCTTTTTCAGGACTTTGAATATCATGTCTCATAGTCTCTTTACAGTATTTTCTTGTACACTACAAACTAGAATGAATTTGTTTTCACTTGGCTTCACAGGCATTGAATTATACCTACAGTTTCTATTTACTGAATTGCTGAACTCCCTAGGATAGCCTCCAGTCTTATTAACTTGTGATATTTTCTTAGAAAGACAATAGTGTGAATTTGAGAATGAAATACTACTGCATTGTGAAAATGCCATCTGTCACTCAGGCTGTTTGTTTGCTTTTTCTTTATTACTCTGGGCATTTTCACTCAAGATTATTGTAGGTAAACAGGTTATAGTTCACAAAAAAGCATATTTGGAAAAGTATTATATTTACAGTAGTTTAAGTAAAGAGAATATTAAGTTCTATGTAGAACTATGATGATTTATTTAATTTCCTCAGTAATCTGCTGATTTCATGGGGGCTTTACTATTGTAACGAGGTAACTTAGTACTGGCTGGAAATCTTTAAAAAAAGTGATAATAAAAATTATCTATGGCTATCTTACTCGTGTTCAATATATATTAGTGGAAATACTGATGTGTTAAACTTTGCTAATAGAGAAAAACAGTTTATTTGCTCTTCAGATCTGTGTCAACTTTCCCTTTCTAACCTATAGACAGGGAATGTGTCTCTTGTCATTGCAAATCTTCCTTTCCCTCTGCCCAAATTTGGGCATTTTTATATTCCTTTTCCATATAGACTATATTATCATGAATTTTTCAACTATTAAGACTTCATTAATTTTATTTTTTAAAATGCTACAGTGTACTTCCTAATATGCTATGCTATAAAGCCACGGCATAAATATTTAAAACTAAACTATAGTTGTCAAAATAAATGAATAAAGTGCATTCCATGATGCAGTGCTCTTGCCTCTTCTTCATAATGGTCTTGTCATCATTAGTGGAAATTTGTGTGCTTCTCCAAATGTAATTACTTTCTATCTACTGTTTGTACATATGATTTTATTTAAAGCTTGCAGGGAAAACTTTTTGTTATAGAAAAGTTTAGTGAAATGGAATCAATTATCCTAAGTCAGGTTATATTTTTTGCTTTAAAATGAGCTAATTAGCTTAAACAAATTGGAGTGACATTTGACTCTAATTGAAAAAGATTATGTTGATCATTTTAAACTTGATTTTACTTGAAGATTAGCCTGCTAGATATTTTGGTTTTTCTCTAATATATTTCCCTAATGTAGATTGGAAAAATGTTTTCCAATCCTTTCCTGAATGATATTCAGTGTGGTTTTGATAACTCAATTAACTGTTAAAACTGGCAAAAACATAATTATCCTTCTCAGTTTAACCCTAATACTTAATTGCAGAGGCATTTATTATACTCACAGAAAAAATAGGCAGTCTCTTAAGAGAAAAATACTTTAAAATGAAAATAATAGTTATAGTGTAAAGCTATTTTTGTAGTTTATTTCAAAATGCTAATTGTAATTTTTGAAAAGAATTCATCTAACATGCATTTTAGTTATGTTCTGAAGTTCTATTTTTTTTAAAAGAAATACCTTCTGAATGTGGTTTGTCTACAGAAATGAAGTAAACATTTAGATGCATATTGGATTGAAGGAATCCTGTTGTGAGATAATGTTTACATATACATAAATGTCTATGCATGCATGTAATACACATATACATGCACGTGCATGTTCATTTTTGTGTAGGGGCTTGTATTTTTTCATCACGAGCAAAATTGGAACTATAATCTCTTGTGTAATTATCTGTACAGATTTTGAAAGTTTCTTATATTTCTTGAAATCTTAATTTTTTTATTTTTAAACTTGCTTAGCCTAAAAATACTGAGTATTTCTTTGATTATATGTAAAGAACAAAATGCATACTGTCCTATAAATATTACTAAAGAAGTGTTGAAATATCTATTTTAAAGGGGAACTATTAATACCTTTGTCAAGTGATCTAATATGGTCTGTTACATCTCAAATAAACTGAGATAAATGATGAAGTAAATGAAAGAATCTATAAATCAAAATATAATATACATTGTTTCCCTTGTGTTTTCAAACTTGAAATTTACATTTTTAATTTAAGACTTTCAGATAAAGAGATATTTGAATTAGTTGATAGTGTTTATTCCTGAAGATGAATCTTTTTATGCCATACCACCTAGAAGCTTGTAAGGACATTATTATTCACCTCTGCAAGAAGAAAAGTCAAAGATTTAGTAACAGTATAAGTAGGTACTTCCTTTTTCATGATGATCCAAACTGTGTTTTTAATCAAAAGGACACTCTTTGAAGAACACAAAAATGACATTTACCATTGCAATCTTTAAGAGAATGGTCAGACAGTCAGCGAGCATTTAGTAAGTGCTTATTTTTTGCCTGCTACAAAGATAAGTACTGGGGATTTAAAGACAGGCAAAAATGGTCCCTTCATTCACGAAACTCACATTCTAATGATTTAAACCAGCTTTACCTAAATTAAATTGTAATTTGGGGAAAGCTAACCAAAAATTAAAATTATTATTAAACATATCTAAAATTTAAAAAATAAGAACCAAAAATTAAGAAAATTAATAAAATGTAATAAAACATAGATAGTATGGTTTTCTAAATCGATATGCAGAGATCTTTCCTTTCATTTAATGGCCTCAATTTCTATTTGAATTTGACACCACAAGAGATGACAACATCTATCTATCTATCTATCTGTCTATCTATCTATCTATCTATCTATCTATCTATCTATCTATCTATCTATCATTAGACTTATACAATATACAATACATCTAAAGTAGATGGAAGAGCACCTCAAAGGAGAATGCTCCAGTGCCTGGGAGGAATATGAAAGGCCTTCTGTAAAAGTTGGCATTTGAGCTAAATCTCTTGAATGAAGCAAGGATTTGAAAAGGAGACTATGAGGAGGGAGAATGGTGATATCCAGATCAAAGGCACAGAGACAAGAAATGTTGGAATTTTTCTTGTTGGGATAGTAAATAAGTCAGGATGTCTTAATCACAGAGAGCATGGAACTATCATCATGTACATGTACAATTGATTAATTATATCCCTAGTAGAGAGAAAACTTCTAAAGAGATTGGACAGAAGAGAAGAAACATTGTTGAAATAGAAGGGAATCTGAAAAAAAAAATCAGGAACACAGTGTTCTGACAAAGAGAGTATGTCTCATGGGTCTGAGAATAGAATAAGAGGAAATCCTCAGAAGATTGGGACAAGCAAGAGAACACTACGTACAGTGTAAAGAGGTTACAAACACGAATTGAGCACTTTTATACCTGTGGTATCCTATGTGTTCTTTCTGAGTTTAGAACTTTTAAAAATGTAACTCTTTTAGGGGGAGGATCAAGGCAAACCATGGAAATTTAACCTCCTACATAGACGGAACTATAAAGCAGTGTCACTGCCGATTACTGTAGAGTATACCAGTCCAGCTTGCTACTGAGGATCAGAGCACTTGGCTTTTAATTCAGGGTAAAATACTTTCTCCTAGAACTTTATTTAATAAAACATAGTTTATTTTCATATCACCATACACAATTCTCTTATCTGAAAACATTTACATATGCATATTCTCTTCCTATGAATTTTCACTGTTTATTTATACTGTTGGCTATTGCAATTTACTGAGACTTACTTCTGTATATGAGACAGGATACTAACATTTTTACATCTTTGACAACACTTATTGGAATAACTGTCCTCTGGAGGTCTCTCATAACAATCTTTCCTTTGCCATATTAAAGCTTTGGAACATTACTCTTGACTCAGAGACATCTGCCTCTCTGGAGCTGCTTCCCTAGTATTTCTTCTAATTGTCTCCAATTAATTAAATTGGATAAAAACTTCCCGCTAATAGTATTTCCTTTCAAAGTAATATTGGGAGTAGTCTTGCTATACTGCTAAGAATTTGTTATCCTCACTAGAGGATGGAGACCTCAAAACTGTCACAAAGACAAGATTTTAGTGAATACTTATATAACCTGTATAAACTTATATCATAAAAAAAAAATAGTCTGGCATCAGGGATAGAGGACTGGCCTAGAATCAGAACAACCTGGGATAAAATAATGCCTCTGATAACGTACTGTTTGTGTTATATAGGGCAAGTTATGTAACCTCTCAATGGGCAACTCTGAGATTAAGAATTGCAGAACAGTTGCTGATCTGCATTGAGTTTTCTCACTGGGAGTCACAGACTGTTATAATAAAATCATAAAATTGTCCTGTCCCCTATTACTCTTCTTAAATGCACACACACATGCATACATACACACATGCATATATTCATAATTATTGATTTAGCTATAGTGCCATTTGAATTTCATTGAGTAAGTAGCCAATATAGAAAACAGAGTATAGATTCAATGGAATTGGAGTTTCAAATTACGAATCATGTGTATGCTCCACTAACTATTCTTGGCAGCTTTCCATCTTCACTAGCAGTTTGCATGCTAATTCAATGCTGCTCCCAGAATAGAGATGATTTGTGACTATGAACTTTGTAGATTGCCAGCCTTGTGTGCAAAATCCTCACAGTTGAAGTTCACATTTGATTTCTCTGGGGTTTACCAAAGACTTCTTTAGTCTGCTGGTTTCATATCTGTGAATAACCTACTTGCTTTGATGCTAGTGTGAGACGTAGTCAACATTTTGAAATTTTCTAAAATGAACTATTGAAATATATGAAATGGATTATACCTACCATCATTTTGTTGTTTATTCAGTAAGAGATAAACATGAAATAAAACTATCAGTATGTTCAACATGAAAATTCATATCTATTTTTAATCTGATAATGATAACAGTTTAGTATCTTGAAGGATGTGTTCCTATATCTCAATTCAGTGTCCTAAAAGGATGTGTTCCTATATCTCAATTAAGTGTCCTAAATATATGAAGTTATCTTTCATAGGAAAAGATGTCCACATTGTGTATCAAAAGTATACAGTATTCTCAGTATTCATAATCACTGTGAAATTAACTACAGTTACAGCATGAAAGGTTTATTTTTCATGGTTCAGCACATAGAGTAGTTGATTCTGTGATTAGTCCATTTACTGCTACCTAAAAGAGCATGAAGCTACATTGTCAGTGGGATTCTATTAATACTATGTCATATTGCTTCAATTTAACAATTATTGCAAGATTTTGCCATAGTAATAAAAGGCATTAATCATGAGATTAAGGAAAAAAAATATATCCTTCTTGAATGCTCCTATAATGTGTTTAACACTGCTTCAAAAAATTAAATGCTTGCTGAGCATTTCTAGATATTGATAATGCATTTTGATTATAACATTAGTGGTGTTGTTTTAATTCAGAGTACTTTTTAAAGTATTCTATTGAAATGCACTGGATCCTAATTAAATATTTGCATTGCCACCAACAAACATTCCAACTTTATAAATGCAATCATTTAGAGACAATACCATCGTATCAACTGCTGGAAACTTTCACAAGCAAAAATTATATGATGATTCATTTTAACAATTATATCAAATAGCACGTGTATTAGTGAACTTAAAAGCAAAAGTCTTTCATGAACATTTTCTCATTGGCTGCTAACCATATTCATATGAAGATAGGGGTGATATTGTTTCTTATCTCCCTAGGAAGTACAAGAGCTCACCATATAAGTTTATTTCAAACATTAGTCTGCCCTAAATGTTAAAGAAACTACTAGGATTATAAAAATTGGCACCCAATCAATCTACTCCCTGTGAGAATTTCCAAAATCTCCCATAGGAGTGTTAGTGGTTTCAAACAAATCAACCCCAAAATTTTCTCTCAAATGGCTCAGTGCAGAATTTAAAGAACTCAATCAGTTCTGTAGAAAAGCAAGAGAAGAGAAAACAGCCTAGATTAAGCATCAAATAAAAAACACACACTTAAAATTTACATAGTGCCTTAATGATTAAAAATTACTCATTTATCAAAGAAGTTTCAGAACACTTTTAATATCATTGGGAGTATTATTATTATTACAAATATTATTATTGCTGTATGTAAGGAAATTGAGAAGCAGAGGTTAACTGATCTTTCCATACTAGATACATTTACTAAATGTAAGAATTGGGATAGAAGGAACTTGGATCCTCTTGACCACATGTTCAGCAGTTTATAAACCATGGTAATTCAGCTCTCCCAGTCTGATAGTCAGATAAAAATCAAGGAAAACAATTAATCAACCAATATTTATTGAACATCTTCTGTGTGCTAAGCACTGTGATGGACACTGGGGATACTCATACAAAGTAGGCAATAATCCCAAGGTGACTTGGTGGCACAGCGTATAGAGTTCTTGGCATGGAGTAAGGAAGGGCAGAGTTCAAATTCTGTCTCAGAAACTTACTACCCATATGACCTTGGATAAACAACTTAACCACTTTTTGTCTCAGTTTCCTGAATTGTACAGTAGAAATAAAAGTAATATCCACTTTCCATGGTTGTTGTGAGAGAAAAATAAGGTAATTGTTAAAAAAAAAATAAAAGCTTTGTACAGTGCCTGGCACAATAGCAGGTGGTGCTATTATAGATACTTATTTTTTTCCCTTTCTAAATTGAAAGAAATTTATACTCTAATGAAGGAGACAAATATATATAAAAATATACATAACAGGATAATTATATGAGAATAGAAATAAATACAAAGTAGTTGAATGCATGATGATTTAGGCAGGAAGAATAAGGAGAATAGGAAAGACTTCATTGAAAAGGTACTTGAGGTTTGTCTTGTGGGAAGACAAGGATTTTGTGGGGCTCTCTCACAGAAGAGGAAGACGAGGAAATGCATTCCAGGTATGCAGGTTATCCAGTGCAAAACACAGAAATGAGAGGGTTATCTGTATGGAATAAAGAAAATGCCCATTTGGATAGGTTGTCAAATGAAAGAGGAGGAGGAGCACCACATGAGGTTAAAAAGATAGGATAAGGCCAGT
The DNA here is from genome assembly GCF_028372415.1 of Notamacropus eugenii. NCBI lineage: Eukaryota > Metazoa > Chordata > Mammalia > Diprotodontia > Macropodidae > Notamacropus > Notamacropus eugenii. The sequence continues at coordinate 249,500,688 of NC_092876.1, forward strand.
TTCTGAAGCACTGTAGAAACTAAACAGAAGAGTTTATATTTTATCCTGGAGGCATTAGGGAGCTACTACAATTGATTGACTAGGACTGTGACCTAATCAGATCTGAATTTAAGGAAACTCACTTTCCAACTGCTTGTGTGATGAAATGAATGCGGAGAGACCTGAAGCAAGAAAAACAATTAGGACACCGAGCACTCTGAGAGTCCTTCCAGTTCTTCATCCTAACAAGAGTCTGGCCATCTCCATGTGGCACTAAAACTTTAATGTTTTTCTATTTGACTTGAAATTTCTTGAGGGAATAGACTATGTCTTATTCTTCTTTGAATTTTCTACAGAACTAAACAGAATTCTTGGTAAATAGTTGATGTAAATAGTAGTAAATAACAAAAATTAAATATCTTGATCAATTAAGTTTTTTAAGTAGAACTATAATTTTATATAGTAAGAATTGCATATGATCTAATATAAAAGGCTCTGAAAAGCTATTTGAAATACCATTTTTGTAGTGTCAATGACTGACATTCAATGACTAAATTTTATATTTTAAGACTTCATATAAGGCATGAAATAACCAAGAATGAAATGAGCAGAACCAAAGAACATTGTACGCAGTAACAATGACATTGTTTTAAGAACAACTTTGAGTAAATAAGTCGTTTTGACTACTATAAATGTGAGAATTAACTTAAAAGATCATATGAAGGTAAACACCATTTCCATCCAGAGAAAGAACTGATAAGTAGAAAGAAATATGTATAGAATGATTTTGCATACATATATAAATACACACACAGATATTCATATCTAATGTTAGCCATCTCCAGGGAGGAGGGAAGGGAAAAATTTACATGATAACTTTATTATACATTTAAAAGGAATAGCAAGTTGTACATAATAGATTTGCAGTTTCATGCGCAATTGTCATTTCTTTAAAAATAATATACTATGTCATGGAAATGCTTTCTTTTATTCCATAAACTAAAAATAAAATAAATAAAACTTTTAAAAAAAGACTTCATAGATAAAATTGATACAGAGTGGAAAGTTATCTAGATAATTCTGAAACCCATAACTTCAAGACTCAACTCAAATACTATTTTTCACATGAGTGCTTTCCTAATTCACCAACTTCAGGTGCCCACTCCCTGAAATCAAACAGTTTCTATTTTATATTTACTGTACAATGCAAGCTGTTTGAGGGAAAGAATGGCTTTGCTTCTGTCTTCATAACTCTAATGCTTACCATAGCTCCTGGTACAAAGTAGGTGTTAAATAAAGACTTACTGATAGATGACTTGTATGATTAAACATTGTGAAATGGTTATTGTTTTATTTTTTTAGTCTCAGTTATCTAAATTAGTTCCTATTATTAGAAGTGAAATAATGCAAAAGTACAAAAGACTATTTTGTACTTTTTTGTAAAGTCTGATAGAGTCCATCATATTTATTTTTATAATTCAGTTAGAAATAGGGGAAATATGGGGGTAAAGTATGAAAAAATTGGAATTAGAGCATTTAGACCTGAAAGGGAATTGAGAGTTTATCTCATGCCACTGTTCTGACAGTGTGGTTTGGGGAACTGTGGACATCCTTGAGAGTAAAGAAGTTCTGAGACTAGAAAGTTTGAGGACCAATCTCACCTTTCCATTTTATAAAGGGAAGTAAGTTAAGTTAAATAACTTAAACTCAGATGGATATTAAGAAAACTAATGAAATTTTAACTATAAACATTCAAAAGATACAATCCATATATGTTAAAAAATAAATTGTATGGGAAGGTATATTTCCAATTTAAATGATTTTAGGATTAATTTTTCATTTCAGCTCTGCAAAACTATAGTTATAGGATTCCATTAGCTCTTCAACATCATTTTACTAACCACCCTAATTATTCCTTCTCTCATTTAAATAATATTTTCATTTATCTTATAACAACCTTCAGAGGTTCCCTTCTGCCTATAAGATGCTTGAGTCTAATAAAAAAGCCAATCTGGCACCAACCTTCCCTTTCATCCTTATTTATATTATTACATTCATGTACTTTATATTCAAGCCAATATGAACTTCTAAATATTCCTCAATTTTGCCATTCATTCATATATGTAAGCCATTTTCTACACCTTCCTCATTTCTGCCTGTCAAATTTCTACACTTCTTTAAGTCTAATTTAGTTCAAATTCTAACTCCTCTGTGAATCTCCAGTTGTGAAGATTTTATTTTCTTTCTCAATTTTTAGGGTCCTCTAGATCTCTCCTTTATCCAATTAGACATATGTTTAGTTCTATATATGGTGCACACCATTTGAGAATATTTTAAGGTTTTTGAGAACAGATATGGAACCATTTATTATCCTTGTGTCCCTATCGCCTAAAATTATGCCTTGTATAGAACTGGTAATTAATAATTTTCAAATAATTGAATAGAAAAAAATTATGACAGCATAAGAAAATTGCCATAATTTTGAATTTTTTATTTGTAGAATAAAAAAATATACAACTATTAATACAATAGGTCTAAAAAGTGAGAACCAAACAAATTTGTTTTTCACACAAATTAAGTTTTTAGTTATCTAGGCAATTTTTCACCCCATAAATAATTATTCTTAATTAGTAGATACAAAGAAGAACTTTTACTTAATTAGAATTTCTTCTATAATTCTGTTCTCAGAAGTGAGAAAAACAATGGAAATGAAAATAGACAGTAAGGGCAAATGCATATCAGCATATATGCCCCTGGTAAAATGATCGCTCTAAAACCCTAATTTATATGTCTCGTGAGTTATAAAATAGATCATGAGATATAAAAATTTTAGAATACAGCCTGAATCAAACTGGTAGAGGAATTCAACTCAAGAATATAGTTTTAAATGATGCTTGAGCAAGGAGTTTTTGTGAATTGTGAAATGAACAATTTTAGGGTATTTTTAACAACAATCAATGAACCACTCACCAAGAATTTGAATGTCAATGAACTACACAGTAAAAATGTTGAAAAAAAAAGTTTATGCTGATCTAGCCCTTCCCCTAATGTTGGTACCATCTCCAACCCCCAGAAATTCCTTTGTTTTTTTCCTCTCATTGTACATGCTTCCCCCCATTCCCCCCAAAGTTGTTGCTCATCCTTCATTTTTTCAAAGAAGACCAGTGACATCATGGGGTGATGTCTTGACTTGAACATTAATTGTATTTAAGTGAGGCAGAGCTGGACAAAGTTGTCAACCTCACTCTCTGTTCCAGTGATCAAAGTTCAGTGGCAGGACAAAAGTCAAGAAGACTGGCAATGGTCTTATTATACATTGGATAGCCTTTGTTTCTTTGATGTGAAGCACTCTCTGGCTCCTGCTTCAGCCACCTTCATGGGCACTAGAACAAATTGTTCTCATTTGTGCATTCTACAGGGGGATGTGTCTTTACATGCTTGGGGTAGACATCCCCTAACTCACTGAGGGCTTTGATGCCTGTCAGTTACCCTCGACCTGGTTTAGTCCATCTGCAGACATGACTTTACCAAGGTGTGACCAGTGTGCATGCTACAACTTCTTGAATCCACATGCACATATACTAATATTAGAACGGTCTAGAGAAGATTAGCAGGCTTCTGTAAAAGGAAGACATAAAATTTCTGAAGCATTTCAATAGCATATAAGTTCCTAAAAAGCAGGCGTGCTTTCATTTTTGTATATCTGAAATCTACCACAGCACTTAGCAAAGAGTATATGATTAATAAATTATTCTTGAGTTGAATTGAGAAAGAGTAAGAGAGTAGCAGTCATTATGCTAGGACAAAAATAAAACATCTGTGCCACCAAAGAGCTTATATTCTAAAATAGAGAATAAAAAGAAATTATATACAAAATCAATAAAAGTTAATGAGGATAGGAATTAGCAGATGGCATAATCAGGAAAGGCCTTATGTAGGAGGTGACACTTGAACTTTTAAAAATAAGTTTTATTTATTTTTTTTCATTGTCTAGATTTCCCTCATATCTTTCCACTGTTTCCCTGCCAGAGAGCTATGCATCAACAAATAAGTTTTTTTTAAAGAAGAAAGGAAAAGGAACAAGAAGAAAAAAAAAAAGCTGATCAGTACATTGAAAAATATGTGAAATCATATGCAATGTTCCCTTCCCCTCGTTCCCCGATAACTCTGAAAAAAAGTTGGGAGAGGTATCTTTCAATAATCTCTTCTTTGGCAGATAAACTTACTCCTAATTTTTAAGCATTACATTTTAAATGTTTCCATGGTAGCTTTTTTTCTATTTACATTATTGTAATCATTATACATATTATTTTCCTGGATCTACCGACTTTACTTCGCACTGGTTCATGGAATATTCCCATGTTTTTCTGAAAGAAATTATTATATCTCATTTCTAATAGCACAGTAATTTTCTATTATATTTACATGTCAAGGTTTGTTTAGCTATTCCCTAACTGATGAAATTCTATTTTGTTTCCAGTTACCATAAAAATGATATGATATTTTGTCCAATATGGAAACTTTCTCTTTGTCAATGATTCCCTTGTGGTAACAGCTTAGAAGTGTAATCTTGGGTCAAAGGATGAGCACATTTTAGAAACTTTATCTGCATAATATTCAGTTGCTTTCCAGAATAATTGTACTAATTCACATTGAACAGATCTTTGAGGGGTGAAGGAAAAATGTACTTCAGGAAGAAAAGACAGACACAGCAAAGGAACAGAGATTAGCGATAGAATATCTCATGTAAGGCACAGTGAGTAGGCCAATTTGGCTGGAATGTAGAGTGTGTGATAGAGAGTAATGTGTAATAAAGCTAGAAAGATAGACAGGAACCCAAGTGTGAGAAACTTTATATGGCAAAAGAGCAATTTGTATTTTAATCTCTCCCTGCCTCTGTAAATCAGCTGTAAAATGGGTATAATAATAACACAGTGTTATTGGGAGGATCACATGTGATAATCTTTATGAAGAACTTTGCAAATGTTAAAATGGGGTATAAATATTATCCATTCTTATTTTAGCATAGAAACAACAAGGAACCGCTAGAACTTTTTGGGTGAGAGAATGACATAGTCAGACCTATGCTTTAGGAATATTTCTTTGGTGTTGTGTGAAGAACTATTTGGAGGAGAGAAAGAGGAGAGGTAAGGACACCTATTGGACAATGCTCAATTGATAATTTTTATTCTAGATTTAAGAAGCAAGAAATATAGACCATATTTGGAATTTGTCCAAGTTCAGACATTTTCATCTTTAAAAAGTGATTCAAAACTATTCTGTCTTGAAACCTTTTCCTATTTTTCTTTCAAAGCCTGGAAAATTACTTTCATGAAGTCTTATTACCACTTCAATGGCCAATCAATAATGGTTTTAGCAAAGGAGTTATTGAGATAAATTTGGTCTCTCTCTTTGACATAAGTAATTGAGCTACAGCTAGTTTAATTAGACTGTGTAAATTGTTAGATATTTCATATTGCATTTCTACCACTATCTTCAATTTGTACTAATTCATAAAGCTTGATTTTTAAAGAAGAAATGCTTATTAGTATAAACTGACTACATTTTGGTGTGAGTTATAAAGAACATTTTGGTGAGATTCAGGGACTTAAGAATATTCCCTATAATAGCAATTCAAATTACATGTAAAATAGTTACTTTTCGATGTTTTCAACTTTCTGGTTGTGACTGTTAGAGTTGATAATTGTTCTTATGCTGAAAAGATAATTGGAAATATTTTTTTTTTCACGAGAACTCTGTAAAGATTTTTAAAACATTCTCTGGTAGTAGATATTGGATTTTTCATGCACAGGGAAGAAAGTAGGAAAGGTTGTTCTTTTTCTAATCATTAGATTTTGTAGTTTTGCCTTTTTTAAAGAATCTTGACTTTTAAGCATCAGCTAGTTCATAATGTGTAGCCTATCCTCCTTATTTTTTCAGTAGATTGCATTTCAGGGATTGAAGAAAATAAATTGATCTGCCGCCTTTTGATATCTTATCTGGCAAGCTTTTGCTCCTTCTAAATTTATTCCCTACTAATTACTGGCTGTGCAATAGAAGAGTAGAAGAGTGAAAATGAAGTGCACCTTGTAATGTGCAGTGAGGGAGGAATCAGACAGAAGTCTGAGGACTATTCTTTAGGTATAAGTTGTAAAGAGAATTCTTCATCTCTCTTATCTCTCAGTCATCGTGGAACATGCAGGAGTAAACTATCATCAATGTCATCTTCCAATTATGGTGAGAAAGTACCCTGCAAATGAATATATCAGCTTCGACAAAATATACCTTGCTATCTCTAGACATACCAGTCCGTTTTGCCTGGAAATGCAGTTAACTTTACTAAAATGTTGTGATGCATAACTGGAGATCAGTGACCTTAATGGTTTTTGTCAAATGCTAAGGTTGTATATTTTATATTGAGGCCAGAAATGTAAAACTTTGTGATCTGGAGAATAAAATAAGGTAGCCCGGATCGTTAAAGTTTATTTTCAAAGTTTTGAAAGAGATGGGTTAAAAACTTCATAAGATGAGCAGAAGTTCAAAATGTAGTATGATATTATGATTCAAATTAATAAGGGACACTGAATTCACAATTCTTTGAAGCCATTTTCATGTTAATTATAGGATCATAGATGCAGAGTTCAAAGGAACCTTAGAGGTCACCAAGTTAAGCCCCTAATTTAACAGATAAGAAGACTGCAGCACTAAAGTACAGTGACTTGCCTGGGGTCTCACATTGTCTAAGGCAGGGTTTGAACTCAGGTTTTTCTGAATCAAAGTCTAGTACTATATCTATTATGTCAGCAAGAGTTTAAGCAGCTCTTCTTTTAATAAAAGGAAAACAAAATTGAAGTTTAAAAGATGAAATTAATAAATGCAATGAAAGAAGGATGAATGCAAACATATGTACTTGGGTCAAAAAGAATCAACTGTACAATACCAAGATATAGGGGGCCTTAGCTGTTTACATGGAAAAGAATTAATGTTTGTGCTAGCCGATCAAATGTATGAGGTTATACAGATATGAGTTGAGTGCGAAATTGCTGCAAAAACAATAAAATTACAGGATAAATTAATACCACGATAATAACCTTAGTTGGGAATGTCATGCCTTGTTCATTTATATACAAAATTAGGAATATTGTTGTGTTTATGTTATCTGTTTTGTATAATAACTTTATTATATGTTTAAAAGGAATAGCCAGTTGTACATAATAAATTTGCAGGTCCATGTTATAGAAATGTTTGCTTTATTTCATCATTTTCCCAAAATTTTTAACATTTGTATTTAAAGTTTTGAGTTCCAAATTCCATCCCTCCTTTTTCCCCTCCCTGAAATGGTAAACAATCAGATATAGGTTATATAAGAATAATTTGTTCATGTCATATTTAAGAGATATTTATAATGATAGAGTAAACATTGTCAAGAAGAAACAAAAATCAGCATTATGAAACATCTCAGAACTTTCATGAGTATGAGTCAAAGAAATTGGTGATATTTAACCAATTTACAAGTTTTTTTAAGGATTAATATTTGGTAAAGGCTTTAAAATTTATTATCTACAGTAGTAGAGGATAGAAACAGGATCACTGGATAGAAAACATAGGTAAAGAGATTTTGCTTATACCATACAAGGTAAAAGCTTCTAACGTGGGATTGACTGCCTTATGAGGTTATACATTCCACATCCCCAAACCTATTCAAGTGGAAGTTAGTGATACTGTAAAGCACTTTGGGAGTGAGATTGAAGCATGACTTCTAATGAAATTATACCTTCTGAATCTAATGTTCTAAACTAACTGACTGTAATAGAGTTTCTTAATCTTATTTAATTGCTATGAAGCCTATTTATTCTTTGAACAAGAGATTTGAGTTCAAAACTAAGAAAATAGTAAGTAGAATGGATAGAAGGGATGCTAAATGCAACTATTAAAAATTGGATCTTGAAAAAAACATCTCCAGTGCAATGTCTTTTATAGATTTTTGTCTTTGCTAACAGTTTGATATCATCTGGTAATAGTGGGCTGCCCACAGCACCAATAATAAATATTGTTCCACCAAATTAAAAATATAATAAAGACAGTCGAGTTTGGAAGTAATTGAACAATTAGTAACAAATGACACTGATCTAGAGAACAGAGGAAGGCTTCCATGTGGTAACTTTTTCAAATCATTTTTATATGCCAACTGTCATACAATAATTTATAATCCTACTCTTAGACAAATTAAAATTTGTTGCCTGAATGATGGAAACTGCTACCAAATTAGTAGAATATATTGTCCAATTCAGTGCTGAAGGCTAGAAGTTCTATATATTGCTTTGCCAGAAGCAAAACAGGTATTGGGACCACGTTAGGTCAGAAAGAAGAGTAATCTAGGAAAATGAAACCATTCTTTTGCTGACAAATTGGCAACTGTTAAATTGAAAATGTTAAATCATGTGAGCATATCTCATGTAGACAAAAATGACATGACTTCCTTTCCTTTTAATTTTCTAGTGGTGGAAATACTTCAGTTATTTCAGTCATGTCCAACTCTTTGTGATTCCATTTGGGGTTCTCTTGACAAAGATACTGCAGTGGGTGACCATTTCCTTCTCCTGTTCATTTTATAGATGAGAAAACCGAAGCAAATAGGATTAAATCTCTTGCCTAGGGTCACACAACTAGTAGTATCTCAGGTCGAATTTGGACTCAGGAAGAGGAGTTTAGGCCAATCACTCTATCCACTGTGCCATCTGCCTGACACTTATGGTACATATAGTCAATTGGTCATGAGGCTGATGAGGGGAGAAAAAAATATTTCAGAGTAAATCAATCAATGATACCAAAAGTAATCTAAAGTGTTTGCCTTATGGACAGTAAGTCTGTGTTACTTCTTTGTGTTCAAGAGGCAGGACCTTATAAGATTAAACAAGGAGATGTGGAAAAATAAATTTAATTTGAAAAGAAATAATAGCATGGCAAATTAACATCTATGGTAAAGAGCACTGAAATGGGAGTCAGGAGAAACCTGCATTATTTTTCCTGTCATGACATCAGCTAGTTTGTATTACTAAGCAAATCACTAACTTGGTAGGGCTAAGTTTCTTCATTTATAAATTAAGAGGTTTGAATTGAATTAGCTCAATAGTCCAGTGGACTAGTTATGTGATTCTGACATATAAAATACTTGCAACATACAACCTGATTAAGTGTCAGGATGATACATCAGAAAGAACACTGGCTTTGGAATTAATGGGCTTCCATATTCAATTTCTGATGGTTAACTACCTGTACAATCTTGGGCAACTCACTTAAACTCTCTGGAATTTACTGGATGTGAAATATGAGATTGATTAGATGGCTTCTGAGGTACCTTCTAGTTCAAGATCTATGACCTAATGATCTTATGAAATCAGAAAATGGGTCTAAAAATAACCTACATTTTTATTGAGGATGATGGTTTATTTTCATGTATATATATATATATATATATATATATATATATATATATATATATATATATATATATATATATACACATTTATGTGTACATATATATGTATCATTTATATCTATTATCTACAGGGAAATTACTTTTTCTATGGACAATTGTCCATTGTTACACTACTAGTGAATATAGACACATCAAATACAATTTCAGCAGATGAAGTGAAATCAGTGTGAAATAAGCTTTAGAGGCTTTTTATATAGTGAGCACATCAACTAGTCTGCTATAATCACTCCAAAGGATTGTCTCTGCAGTCAGAGGATGTTGCTCCTTTACTGGACTATATGTGTAACAAAGTCATTTCCCCTCTCTAGAACTAGGTAACCTCCCCTGTAAATGTAGAACATTGGACTATAAGTTTCTTCCTGTCCCAACTCTTATACTCTAAAGGCTTATAGATGACATTTCTAAGAGTTGCCTAGTTAAGGGCTATTTATTAATATATTTTAATGTGATTTTTTTTCCTTTTGCCAAGCAATCTCCCAAAGCATAAAGGAATTAGTGGATTTTTCAATTCCATTAGGCACACTTTACCTCAAAGCACAACTAAATATTTTAATTAGCAGAACTATGTCACAAAAGGCATCCAAAATTTGAAGCTTACTTAAAAGTGTATTGTAAAAAAAATAAAATGTTGGGCTTAAAAGATGAGTATAATTTTAAAATGTGGGTGAAACTGTGATATTATTTACTCTTGTAAAACCGAGTTGACTACCTTTGCCCTAAAGATAAAAAGTTCCTTGAAAACAAAATATGAGGAATAAGAGGTGGGGAGCCCTTTCCTTTATATTTAACCTATTAGGATTGTTGTACATTTTCCTGTGTATGTCAACTTTTAATACAGTGTCTGGCATGCAACAAACATATATTAAATATTTCTTGATTGGTGTTTAAGGAATATCCCTGTTAATTATTGAAATTTAAATAATTGCCACAGCCCTAATGGGAAGTATCAAATAGGTTTAAGACTACTCTAGTGTCACTGAAATCATTAGTTAAATCAGATTAAAAGCAATTTTGTTACAATGATGTAGATTTAGTTTCAATATGATAACAGGTATAGAGTCAGAAAGTACCATAAAAGTCATCTGATTCAGGACTTCTTAAACTTTTGCCACTCATGACACCTTTCTGCTCAAGAAATTTTTACATGACCCCAAGTATATAGATATATAAAATGAGTATAAAAACCAAACATTTATTGATAATAAATCATAAAGAAATTTATTTTAAAATAATTCCTTGTTATATGTCCAATTTTACCATTTATTAAAGATGAAAGCAAATTTGCATACTAATGAGATGGATGCACTTGTTTATTTTTAAAAAAAGAATTAAGTCTTGGAAGAATATTTGCTACTGTAGGATGCAGAACATCTTCAATGTTTTTCAGAGTTGATCAATGTTTTGATCTTATAATCGTCAATGCTGAGAATACCACTTAGCATAAATATGTAGTACAAAATGGCAGAAATATGTTTAGGATCATTTCAGAAATTGCTGGAAATTCTGTCCTAATCTAAATACAAAATTCATTTAATGATTTGTATGTATGGTAAGAACATTCCAATTCACCACATACAATAGTTTCAAATCTGAACTGAATGCGTCTCTGGCAGTGTGCGTTGGTATTGTGCAGCACGATGGCATTCACAATGCAAAGTGTATGACGTGTGTTCAGAATGAAGGCTACAGTGAAGTTGCGAGATGTAACACAAGCAAGTGCTGCCAGAAGCACCTCAGATTCATTACATATTTGATTCTGAATTAATTTTAATTCCTTGTGTGTTAGGAAACCTTTTACTCTTGTCAAACTTGTTTTGCCACTCTCACATTCAGTTATCTGACCCCATATATGGCTGTGACCCGCAGTTTAAGAAGCGCTAAGTTCAAACCCTTCCAGATACAGATTAGGAAAATGAGGCCCAAGGAACATAGATGATTTGCCCAAGATCATACCGGTAACAGCTGACATTCAAACTCAGGACTTCTGAATACAAATCCAGCATGCTTTCCATTGTGTCATGCTTTCCATTTCCATCATGTCATGCTAAATTGCTAATCCATTAAATATTGTTTCATTGTCTAAGAAAAGTTTTATTAGCCTGTAATATTAAGATAGGAACTATTATCATTCCAAATGTTGGTCAAAACTCAATTCTTAGACAAGTTTCATAAGGACTCATACTGATATAAAAAAACATATTCCATTTCTTCTTTAAATATAGAGCTCAGAGGTCAACACTGCAGACATATTGATAAAGATTTTGACCCTATTCTTTTATTCCAGTTTTTAAAAAAAAGTGGGCTGTACAAAACAGACAAATGTCCTCTGGATATTTTCAATTTTGCTACAATGGAAAGGGTTTGAGAATTAGGAAAAATGCTTCTTTTATCTGCACATTAAACAAAATATCATATTAAATTATTCTCTAATGTATTCTCCAGGTCCTGTCTCCTTTCTTCCCAGTAAAATGTAAGTTCCCTGAGGGCAAACATTGTTTCCATTTTTTTTCCCTTTGTGTCTTCAGTGGCTAAGACAATGACTCAAACATAATTGGCTTTTTTATGGGTTGCTGAATTGCACTGAATACATCTTGTTCTCCATCATCAGTCTCAGGTTGAGAAAATGTTGGCCATTCCCAAGATCGAAATATGGGGAGAGGGGGAGGAGATCATGGAGGATTAATTTTTGTTCTGCTATAAAAAAAGGTTTTGCTCCATCATTTTTTGAAAACAATGAAAGACAATTTTTAATTTTAATATTACTAATTTTTGTTAACATCATTTTAAAAGTGAACTTGGATATTTTTCTTAAATGAATTATTCTTCTGTCTTTTAATTCAAATGTTAAAAGTTGACTCTTTGGTGTTCTGAGGGTTCTTTTTGTTTCTTAGACCTGTATAGAGTAGAAATACAAATTAAGAAAACAAATAAACACTCCTATGTATAATATTCTACAGGACTTTGACACTGGCAAAGCTTACAAACATTGTTGTAAAGAGAGAGTCGAGAGAAGAATAGTTATTTGCTTTGAAAGAGAATAGTTCATGGCAATAGTATATCTCCTATTATTCTCTAGAATTTAAGAAAAAGAAAAAAGTAGAGATGAATGAAGCAAAATTTCAGTTCTAAGTAGCCAGTTTGGAAGAAAGAAAACTACCACTTGTGATTTCTTTAGGGATAAGAGTCCCTCATTCAGCTGTTATAGTTGAAATCAATTAGAAGGAATAGGCTCGAAGAATATAGTGACTAAATGATAAGTTGAATAGGATTCCCACATTGATTTAGTTGTCCTAGATATTTATCTGATAACACATTTAAGACCTACTTATCAGAGCAATTTACTACTGTTAAGTAGCAGAATGTCTTAAAGTGAAACCTGTGTTGGAGTAGTCAACTAGAGGTAACTGATTGCCTATTTATTAAAGTACCAGTAGAATTCAGTTCAGCAACACACTGGATATTGGGGAGGCTCTGATTATTACCTGTGCTATAGCATTCTTCATCCTACTTGGCAGAGAGATTCTTAAGCGTTACCTACATAATGAGAGACACTGATGTGGACCAAATCTCACTTCAAACACTCAGTGGGAGATCTGGGAAATTCTCTGAAATTCTTTAAGCCTCACTTTAGGACCATGAATCTAGAAATAGAAGACATGTTAGAGACCAATCTAGCCAACCCCTTCATTTTCCAAATGGGAGAAGTGAGTCCTAGTTTGTTTAAAATAAATTACCCATGATCACATAAGAAGTAAGTATCATAGGTGGAATTGGAACCCAGGTCATTTGACTCCTAAGGAAGTGTTCTTTCCACCCTACCATATAGGTCTTCTTTTCTCATTTAACCTGAAATAATGTATATGTAGTGCTTTGTAAACACTATTCATCTTACAAGATCAATTATTAAGGTTACTGATACCATTGTCCACTTAATGAGCTAAAATACATGTTGGGTATATTTTAAATAGTGACTTTTCATATATAATATCATTATTCTATGAATATTGTGAAACACTCAGGTAATCCCTGCTGCTGGGGAGACTTAGACTGGTGCATCACATAAACTCAGCAATTCTGAGCTTCAGTGGACTAAATCAATCAGACGGGTACACAAAAATCAGTACCAGTTTAAAAACACCTGAAATCAGGGGTACATAATGCTATTTCAATTTAAAAACTTCAATTCAATAAATATTTATTAAGCATCCGCCATGTACCAGGCATTGTGCTATGCTAAGTACTAAGTGGATGAACTGGTCCATATCAGAAATGGAGGAGGGCAAAATTTCCAAGTTGATCAGAAATGGGATAGGGTCTGTTAATGGTCCTTAGACTTCTAGTCTGAACAAGATATGGAGACTAAGTTTCCAAAAAAGAGGAAAAAATAGATTGGTTAATTAATAAATGAGTAGATAAAATTAAATGACATTATTATTTTCAGAAGGAATGGAAGAATGTTTCTCTTATAGCCTGGATGTATGTAGCCTTTCTTGTTAGACTAACTACCCTATAGCACACTTCTATTTTCCATTAACACCACCAGGAACCCGGATATTACAGGAAATTATCCTACATAAGTTATTAACTAAACATTATGATTCAAGAATGGTGGGAAAAGATGTGAAGGGAATGTTGTGAAACACAGGCAATCTGATCCTTGGAGCAAGGAAATATTGATAGGAAATAATTTGAATATTTATCAAGCAAATATAACTCTGATCATATGCTTAGTGTAAACTATTGAATTTGCAAAGTAATAAATGATGAGATGTATACATATTATGTACCTCTTAGCAAATGCCACCACATTTCAGAAATGGTTTCATTATAAAACTCATGTAGAGAAATGGCAGTAGCTATTGTTGCATTTCTTAATCTTTTTTTATTGTTTATTTTGGGAAGATTTGTGATTTCATTAGAGTAGTGAGCTCTCAGAGAGGATCTCTTGTTACCAATGTAGATCAGTATTTACTTGGCAAATTAAAATCTTAGAGCACTCCCTGGGAGGCACAGAAAAATTTGGAAACTTGCCCAGGCTGGTACACTAGGTATGCATCAGAGGCAGAGCTGAAGTCTAGGTCTTCCTGAATTGGAAGCTAAATCCCACCCTATGAACTAAATCACTTTGTCTCTTATTGTTCTTCATTAATTACAAAATCTGGATTTTATGTTCACTCAGTATGTGGGAATATATGCTTGCACAATGTTTCAGTTTCCATAATAACCTAATTATAAATTACAAAAAAAAAAGCAAAATCAGTAATGTGGGACTTTCTATAGTGTAGGCAGTTGTTTCCACCTATAAATGAAAGACCGTTATTATTCAACTCTCCAAAATAGCAAGAATTCCTATTATAAGGATATTGTGATAAAGCAAATGAAAATATTTTATAAAGTATAAATGTATATGAAATAGATAGCAAGGTATTATTATAGGTTTTTTTTTATTGATGCAGTTGGTCAGTAGACCTCAAGATACAATAAAAGTATAATCTTAAAGGAAGGCAGATAAAGAAAATACTTATTGGAAGTGCATTACTTGATACAGTCAAATGGACTTGATAGTTCTTCATCAGTCTAGCTATACCTTTATTCTATGATTGAATCATGTCAAAAAGTAATGGTGTCCTATTAAATTCATGATATATCACCAGTGAACTTAAGAAGAATTATGTCTAGGTTATTAAAAACTTTTATGTAGTAATTCTCAAAAACTGTAAAAAAAATCTGGATTTCATATTGGAATAAAATTTTAGTTGTCAGTGAAACTTCACCTTATCAAAAAGGCCACACATTTATCATATCTATACAAATTTCCATTTACTAGCATCCATGCACTAAATAGATTCTGTAGTAGATAGAATATTGAACTAGAAATCAAGAAGACCTGAGGTTTTTCCTATGTCTGAAGCTATCTATGAAAATGTACAAGTCACTCAACCTCTTTGGGATTCAGTTTCCTTATCTATAAAATGGACATATTAATGCCTGCAGTACCTGCCTCCCAGTGGCCTCATGAGTCTTATATAAGATAATGAATACAAACGCTTTTGTAAATATTTAGGTATTATAGAAATATGAGTTATTATTTAAAGTATAGTTTCAAACTCTTCATTTATTAATTCAAACATTATTTTAAACTATACTATTTATTAGGTAGAAATAAGTAGACTAAGTATTGCAGAGGATACAAAGATAAATAAGAATCAAATAATTTACAGTAAAGTGGGAAAAATATGGTGTGTATACAAATAATAATAAGAGCTTAGTAAATGCTTGATACAGGTATGGACAAAATACTAAAGAGAAAGAGATCACTTCCAGCTGAAGGGAGATAATGAATTCTAGGGGGAAGTGACATTTAAGGTGAATCTTGAAGAATGTGTAGGATTTCAACAAGTTAAGATGTGCCTAGGCTTATGGGGTAGAGAATGGCAAAAACAAAATGATATAAACAAGAATATAATTAAGTAATACAAATAAGCGGACCCCATTCAGCAAATAGTTACTAATACAGCATTGCTGAATGATGAACAAATAATTAGGCAGAATGAAAGTGAGAATGACAGTTGAAGTCAGTCTGTGGAGGATTTTAAAATGTGAGGAGAATGAGGTTGTCTTGTGTTTGGTAGGCAAAGGGAAGCTAGCCTTGGAACGTTTTGAATAAAAGAAAATAGATCATATTTTAGCTGTTTATTGGGATGAATTGAGAAGTTGATTATTTATGGGGAAAAGAGTGTAGGAAATTTTGTTAGAAGACCTCAGTTTGAATTCTGACTTTATCTTTACTTGTGTAACCTTAGGAAGGTGTCTTTAATTCTTTGGACCTCAGAGTCCTCATTGGTCAAGTGAAGGGGTTGAACCAGAGAACTTAACTTTCCATATCTATGTTTTACAATTCTAAGGCCTTGTGACTCTCAGAGAGAACATTTTGAAGAGTATTGGAATAGATTATGGAGGATCTGAAGTAGGGTTTTACTAACACTTAAAACCTGTGTTTTAAGTACAGATAATGAAGGGAGGGAATAAATGTAGATAGCATTGTAGGTGCAGAAGCTATAAGACTTGACATGACTTCCCAGATGATTGGGAATGAAGGAGGAAGAAACACAAATGACCAGATGATGGATAGATAAGTGACATTATTAACAGAAATAACTGAGAGGCAAGATTAAAGAGAAATCCTGGACTACTTTGTAGAGCACTTAATGAATACTTTAGTAGTTCTCTGATACCAATTGTTTGACTACTTCTTCCAAGATTTCATGGTGTGTGTTGTATGCACCTTCTCTTTCCATACAATTCTAGTGCATGTAATGCTTCCATATAGTACATAAGCCTTTTTTTTGTTCTTTTTATATATTTTCTCATATATCTCTTATCTTTCCTTATATGAACCTATGCATTTAATTAACTGAATATGAAAATACACGTTGATTTCATTTGGAAGGTCTTATCAAGTACTGTTTCAGAATGTATACAGCATCATACCCTTTAACAGATATTGGCATATAAGCCACAATAACATGCATGGTGATTTTTAAAAACAAATATTCATTTTAAGCATTGAGCAATGAGACAAATGTCTCAAGAAGTAAGGATTCTTATTTATTTTATGTGTGGTAAATTGACTTCTCCAACTCCTTTATTTTCTTCCTCAAGGAAAATCTGTGAACTTTTTTTTCATTTAACTACAAATTTCTTTATATCTTCAGGTTTCATTTGTCCTAAAATTTTATATATTAATATTCCTCCAATAGTATCTGTTGTTGGCCAATGATTTCATATGCGCAGTTTCAGGCATTTTATTTTTTATTTACTTATTGGAGGCAATTGGGATTGACTTGCTCAGAGTCACACAACTAGCAAGCTGTGGCCAGTTGTGGCTGGATTTGAACTCACGTCTTCTTGACTCCAGGGCCAATGCTGTATCCACTGTGTCACCTAGTTGTCCTTCTCAGATTTTTTGTTGTGGTTGTTTTTATTGTTTTGGATGACTTGGATGACGGATGATTTCATTGGTGCTGTGAACTCCTGGTGAGGAAACTTCCACTATGAAAGAACAGCTGATATATATCTTTGGCGCCAGGATACTATGTGAGAAATGTGATTCTTTATTCAAGTTCACACATTCAGTGTATATGAATAGCAGAACTAGAACCTAGTTCTTCCTGACTCTCAGTTTGTTATCTATCCACTTTGTCCTGGTTACCTCTTCACATTTAAAGCACCACCAGTTGAGTATATATTTAGAAATAATTGCACAACAATGTGATTCTTGGTGCCCTAAACTATTTATCACCACTCTACCACTAACAGTGGAGGAATAAAATATCACAAAGGAATAGGGGTCATTTTGTATTTTTGTCTCTTTATTGCTTTAGTCATCATGACTAAAGTTTTCACTCCCTAGGGGCCAGACCAGCAGAAACAAGGCTCTCCATAAGCAGCTAAGCATAGTTTTAAAATGCAAACATATTCTTTTGACACAACTGTACGGGAAGACTCCCTTACTCAATAGAACCTCTGTTCTGTGACGTGAGAACATAAAATGTTTGAGAAGTCCAGGACATCTCCACTGATGAAGGATCAGAATAAGATTATGTTATAGAATTATGCAAACATTTGTAAGCAATCTAGATTAATAATATGTGTTATATTGAATCTGAAATTTTTAATAGCTAAGTAGCATCATTGTTATATTAATATATAGTAACAAAAGAAACACACAGATTTCAGTTTCCACTTTAATCTATTACCATCCTTATATAATTGTCACCTTTATATTTATCATTTTTAAATATCAAATGACTTTTTCCTTGCTTTGGGAATTGCTTGTTTTGTTTTATCTTGTCTAAAGCACCTGATTTTTTTCAATATGTCTGTGCATAGGATTGACATGTAAATAAGCAAAGCTCTTAGACATAATGTTCAAAAACTTTAAATTGTAATTTACATGTAGACACTTTAGAAGACCATACTTTGGGAAGAAAATGACAACTTGGCTTGCATCATTCATCAATAATATGTGATTGATAATTCTGGGCTATAAACTTTTGAGTTGCATTTTTATCTTAAAAACTGGAGACATCTGGTCATATCTAAAATTATTGCACTTATCACTTGACCATTTCAGTCAACTAAAATCCCATTATTATTTTAAAACTATTCCACCTCAGAGGATGAGCTTAGGAGAGTTTCAAAGTAAAACGATAAAAAGCTGTGTTATTTGTATTGATTATATTTTGGTGACATAAAAAAATATCTAATTTTAACATGCATACCAGTATTTTTTAAAATAAGTTTCAGGCACTGGTATAAGCAGAGTTATTTTATTCAAGAACTTTGGCATCATTTTGAATATTTAGTTAGCAAAAAAAGATTGATTATGAGTGCTTCATGTAAAAAAATATGAAAATTTACTTAAGTGAATATTTGTTAGTATTAGCTTCTAATTTAAACATTGAACTAGAAAATATTCCATACAACTATATACACACAGACACACACACACATATACGTATATATATATGGAATATAGACAGAATAGATATTATTCACATTTGACAGATAAGAAAGTTGAATTTGAACAACTTCATAACTTGACCATGCTCACATGTTTGATAAATGATTTAGCCTATACTGAATTGTTTACCTTGGGGATTTAATTTGAAGTACTTTTAAACTAAAGGCACATCATTTATTTCATACCAATAGACCTGAAATTTGCAAATTATGTATGGACTCTTTTTATCACTTTCCTCGTAACCTTCTGACGTCCTTTTCCTTTGGTTTTCTAAGCCGATAGAGGTGTTAGAGTGTTCTTTCATGCAGAAAAAAAAATCCTTTTTAACCATAAAATTATAAAAATGTAAGACAATTAAAAGTCATTATTCTGCTATGTTTAGAGACATTTATTTGGTTAGATTTTCCTTCCTTGCTTCCTTCACTCCCTTCTTTCCTCTCTCCTTCCTTCCCTCCATATATATATATATACATATATATTTTATTTAGGACAATGGATATAAAATTTTGAATATAGATGGTTTTACTCATTTATTCTATTTTTATTTTTATGGTTCTTTTTCAATAAGAAAGATAGATACAACTATTCACAGAGATAAATAAAATGCTATGAAGAAAAATATTGAGCTGTTCTTCCATTTAAAAAAAGCACATTGGAATAAAATAATTTTGAAAACAAAACAGAATCACTAATGTGCAGAATCATAGACATGACAAACGTTAAAAAGGTTCAGGCAAAATTATATCTACATTTAAACTCTTCCCTCACTTAATGTTCCTCTATGAAAACTAAAACAAAAATCCATTCTGCAATTTAAGGACTAGTCAGTTTCCTGTGCCATAGTGCAACTTTTACTTTCTAATCTGACTTTTGCACTACTGAAGTGATTTCTAGGGATCTAACAACATCAAATTCTTGATAATTACATACATTATCCTCCTCCTCATCAAATTCTTCTTCTTGTTCTTGTTCCTCTTCTCTCCCTCCCTCTCTCCTTCTCTCCTTCTCCCCCCCCCCCTTTCTCTCTCACTAAGCTCCTACAATATTGATGCCAGATCCAGAAAATGCTAGGGTCCTCTTGTTGAAGAATGAACATTTATTGATGTTTGTTTTATTGCCTTTAACAATAGATGTTTTCAGTTCCATTTCACATGCTCTTATACAATTGCCTACACTTACAATACAATTTATTATATTTTTTGATATTATGGCTGCATTTGCCTTGATTCATTTTAGAATTGAATTTGATATTTTACTGATCTCCTGTTTAATTAACATAATTTTTCTATTGTCCAAGAAGCATATATTTGATATTAAAAAGGATATATATATGTGTATATATGTTTTAACTTTAAAGAAAGACTGTTTCTATTATTTATAGAAGTCTTCAGAAAGTCCCATCACTCCTCCCACCTGTATGCTTTGGGGTAGTATTATAAGTGAAATACTTAGGTGGCAGAAAATGTAAATGGGAGTGTGTTTACTGTAACTTGAAATAAAGATGGTCATTAGAGGGGAATGATGTGGAAAAAACAGTTTATTAAAGGAATTATGAATTCTTTCTAGACCATATTTCTTTAAAATTAGGGCTGCGTAGGTAAGTGTGTGTGTGTGTGTGTGTGAGTGTGTGTACATGTAAGTGTATGTGCAATCACCCACACTGATCCAGTGTCTATTTTTCAAGAAACCTTAGGTCACATATTTAGCATAATTTTATTACGGTGGTAAGGACTATACTGGAAATGTTATATATGATAGAAACCTACTTATCCTGATTTTCAGGAGCAGACATGATTTCCTTATGTAAGATAAAGATAATAAAGAGGATGCCTCAGGACACTTTCTCTGAATGGGAGAGGATCTGGAGAAAATATGGAAACATTTACTCATGCTAAATGACACATCATATACCAGGACTTTTCTAAGATGCATATAACACAAAGTGATAAGTGTTCTGATGCAATCTGATGAATAGATCAGCAGCTTCTAATTTTTAAGCTAATTTCTACAAAAATATTTTAAATAAGCTGGAAGTCTATATGGATATGGCTGAAGAAATTAAGTTGTGGTATGCTGGTTTTTGGATTATTTGACTATTTATAATATTGATTTATCACTTGAATTAAGAGTCTGACTGCTGTAATTTTGAAGCTCTAAAAAGTTAACAGGAAATTGGTTTACATAAATTTATCAACAATTCAGCCAGTGTTTAAATTCTCATGATGTCATGAAATCAAAAAGGACAGGAATTATATTGAAGATAATAATTATGTAGTGTCACACAGGTGAGGGAATTCTTTTTTTACTACTATAACTTGAATTATAATTACATGCATTAAATATTATGATTCTATATATTATTAAAAATTCTTATTACCATTTTAATAGTTTTCTGCCCCTTCCACTTCACCCCTTTCCTACCTGAAGGCCAGATATATTTACATTTCATTGTGCCTCCAGGGTTCTCTGGTACCCTTTAGAAAGTATAGGGGGGAGGGAGGAGAAGTTTCTCCTCTCTGCCTTTACATGGAATCACCACCAATTGTGTTCCCTCAGTTTTAGGGGTCCCTAATATCCCAGTTCCTTTAGACATATAATGGCCAGCCTAAATCTATTTACTTTCAAACTGTTTTTTTTTTTTTATTTTTTCCCAGCGCTTCATGTTGAATACAGAGAAACTCCACTAGTGTTTGTATTCTCAGATTTGTCAGATATTAGGCAATGTGTTTATTTCCATTCTTGCTCATTTATTCTGTTCCATTGATCTAGTTTTGTATGTAATATTTTAGCTAGGATATAACATTTTACTTATGAACACCTCTCAACAATTTCCGCTATTCACTGGTGGTGGATTTGTTTTTATTGCAGCTTGTTTTGTAATGGTTATATACCAAAAAAGTTTCTTTCCCAGAGAGCATAGTATAACTTCAATCCTTGAAACTAATTATTGGAAAATCATATTTTAAATAAATCAATCCTGATTATATAGTTAAGGGATTAATGTGCTTGTAAAGCATTTTTAAAGAAATGCTTCTTTGGGGGATTAATGTGTGTGTGTGCGTGTGTGTGTGTGTGTGTATGTGTTTATTAATCATCTCCATATGTTTATAATACTGACAAAGAGGAGAATCTGTCTTCCTTTTGCAATCACATTTGTCTGTCTATCTATCTATCTACTATATGTATATGTATATATATGAACTCTAAAATAGCTATGGGTCTTGGAAAATGGAAAGAAAATAAAATTTAACTCTGATTTTGATATGGCATTTGACCCCAGAAGTTTAAAGGCTTATTTCAAATATTAACTCTCATTTCTCAAATTTTTAAAATAAAAACAATCACAAAGA
Source organism: Notamacropus eugenii (assembly GCF_028372415.1). NCBI lineage: Eukaryota > Metazoa > Chordata > Mammalia > Diprotodontia > Macropodidae > Notamacropus > Notamacropus eugenii. Next base: position 249,523,042 of record NC_092876.1, read on the forward strand.
CATAACAACATTTATTTATAAGGGAGAAACAAACTATTAAATTTTGAAAACAGAAAATATTATTAAAACAGTAAATATTTCCCCACTAAGTCTTCAAATGAATGTAGTAGAAAAGTTCATTATAGTTCAGCATATAGAGTGTTGGACTTGGAGAAAGAATTCCTGAATTCTAATCTGGCCTATGGTTCTGATTAGCTGTGTGACCCTAGGAAAGTCCTTTAACGACTATGTCACTCATATTTCTCATATGTAAAATGAGAATAATACTAGCACCTGTCTCATAGAAGTATGATCATAAAATGAGAATATTTGTAAAGTACTTTATAATAAGTTTAAATATTATTAACTTTTAAATTAGGTCCTTGTTTATAATTAAGTTATTGAATTACACTTTATCTGAATCTTGAAAGGATGTAAAAACGTTACATTTTTCAAATTTCTCTACATGAATGAGGGTCAGTCAAAATCTTCACATCCTAATATCTATAATCAAGAATGGGTTTATAAATTAAGGTAATAAGTAAATAATTATCCTTCACAAAAGAAATCTAAAGAACCTAAACTCATGATTTAAAAAATTATTCTGTCTGTAGAGAGCCATTGGATATTTAGTCATAATGTCTTCCACTTAATCTTATCTACTTTGAATTATGAACTGTTCAACGTATCCCCTGTCTTTGTAAACTAGGTTGCAAGCTTCATATGGAATGGCCCATACATATTCTGTGTGTTTGTCTTACATCATGCCATTCCTTTATTCCTAGCATAGTGCTTTGCATTGTAGTGGTTACTTTAAAAAACGCTTGAAGAAGGGTGCAGAGCCAAGATGGTGGAGTAGAAAGATGCACATACGCTAGCTTTTACCCCACAGCCCATAAAATACCTGTAAAGAAGAACTCTCAACAAATTCTAGAGCAGCAGAAGCCACAGAGCAACAGAGTGGAGGGGATTTCTATCCCAGAGTGACTTGAAAGACCAACGGGAAAGTTCTGTCATGGTCACAGAGCAGAGCCCAGCACCACTCAGCAGTGAAAGGAACAGATCTGAGCAGGCTTCAGGGACAGCATCTCCAGTGGCAACACAGATCCCTCAACCCACAGGCACCAAAGGTCAGTGAGAAGGTCTTTTTGGCTGGTCTAGAAGGGAGCAGGATGTCCCCATAACTTGGGCCTCCTCAGGTGTCAGCAGTAAAGGCAGCAGCAGATGGGGCTCCCAAAGCAAACAGTAGCCTGTATCCATTGTTGAAGTTCTCATCATAAACTCCCTGAGGAAACTGAGCCTGGTGTGGCAACCCTGCCCCCTCCTGGGCAGCTGAGCTTAATCTCACACTGAATAGCAGCCCTGCCCCAGTCTAAAGCCCTTGAGGCTTTGGAGCAGCTCATCTGAATCTCAGCCCCCAGTGCTGGCTTGGTGGAGCTGGAGGTGAGGTGGTTATGGAAAGGAAGTCAAGCAATTGGCTGGGAAAATGCCCAAAAAGGGAAAAAAATAAGACCATAGAAGGTTACTTTATTGGGGAATAGGTATCTCCCCCCATCCTTTCAGATGAGGAAGAACAGAGCATACCATCAGAGGAAGTCAAGGCCTCTGCCTCCAGGGCCTCCAAAGGGAACTTAAATTGGGTTCAGGCAATAGAAGACCTTAAAAAAACAAGTTAGAAGCTTACTAAAGGAGAACCAAAAAAATGCTGAAGAAAATAACAGTTTTGAAAAGAGACTAACTCAACTGGAAAAAGAGGTCCCAAAAGCCAATGAGGAGAAGGAGGTTTTAAAAAGTAGAATTAGCCAAATGAAGGAGAAGTTTCAAAAGCTCACCGAACAAAATCATTCATTGAAAGAGAGAATTGAGTTGAGGGAAATGAATGACTATGAGTTAAGCCAAGCAGTTAGTAAACAAAACCAAAAATTTGAAAAAACAGAAGATAATGTGAAACACCTCATTGGAAAAACAACTGACCTGGAAAATAGATCCAGGAGAAATAATTTAAAAATTATGGAACTACCTGAAAGCCATGATCAAAAAAAAGAGCCTAGACATTATCTTCCATTAAATTATCAAGGAAAACTGCCCTGATGTTCTAGAATCAGAAGACAAAATAAATATTGAAAGAATCCACCGATCACCTTCTGAAAGAAACCCGAACAGAGAAACTCCTAGGAATATTGCGGCCAAATTTCAGAGTTCCCAGATCAAGGAGAAAATACTACAAGCAGCTAGAAAGAAACAATTTGAGTATTGTGGAAATACGATGAGGATAACACAGGATCTGGCAGCTTCATCACTAAGGGATCAAAAGACTTGTAATAGGATATTTCAGAGGTCAAAGGAACTGGGATGAAACAAAGAATTATCTACCCAGCAAATCTGAATATGATACTTCAAGGGAATAAATGGTCATTCAATGATATAGAGGACTTTCAATCATTCATACTGAGGAAAAGACCAGATCTGTATAGAAAATTTGACTTCCCAAGACAAGAATCAAAAGAAGCATGGAAAGGTAAACAAGAAAGAAAAATCATGAAAGACTCTTTAAAGCTGAACTATTTACATTACTATATGGAAAGAAAATATTTATAACTCTTGAATCTTTTCTCAGTATTTGGTTAGATGGAGAGATTATACACACACACACACACACACACACACACATACATATATAGATAGAGAGTATAGGGTGTGTTGAATCAGAAGAGATGATATCCACATAAAAAAATAAAATAAAATAGAAATTAAGGGGTGAAGGAGGAAAATACCAAGAAGAGAAAGGGAGAAATGGAACAAGACAGGCTATAACTCATAAAAGAGATAAGAAAAATCTTGCTCATGGAGGAGAAAAGGGAGAAAAGAAGAGGGGAAAAATGAAGCTACTCTCTCCACATGTGACTGAAGGAGGGAAAAACATGCTCACTAAATTTGATATGAAAAATTTATATCACACCACAGGAAAGTAGGAGAGGAGGAGACAAGTGGGGTGAGGGGAATGTTAGAAGGGAGGGCAAATGGGAGAAGGGAGTCACTAGAAGTAAACACTTTCAAGAAGGGACAAGGTCAATTGTGGGGGAAAAATAAGGGGGGATAGAATAGGACAGAGGGCAATATAATTTGTATTATACAACATGATTATTATGGAAGTCTTTTGTAAAGCAACACATATTTAGTCTGTATTGAATTATTTGCCTTCTCAGTGGGGCTGTGGAGGGAGGTGAAGAGGAAGAAAAGTTGGAATTCAAAGTATTAGCAGCGAATATTGAGAATTTTTATTATTTATAACCGGGAAATAAGAAATACAGAGAATGGGGTATAGAAATTTATCTTGCTCTACAAGAAAAGAGAGAAGATGGGGATAAGGGAAGGGTGGGGTGTGATAGAAGGGAGGGCACGTTGAGGGAAGGAGTAATCAGAATGCAAGGTATTAGGAAGTAGGAGGAGGAGAGTGATGGGGAGAAAAATTGGAATGTTACAAAGTGAGGCAAAAGCAATTCGTATTAAAACAATTGACTGACTTAGTTACTGAGAATAAATCAATGACATCTTTAGTTTGGGGAAAAGAATTTTAGTCTAAATTTCCTAGAGGAAGGTAAAATTTGGTAAAATTTGGCATTGATGGAAAAGTTAAGGTTTTAATGTTAAATTTGATTTTATGATTGCTATTTAATCCTGAACCAGTACGGGTATAGAAAGGCATGTAAGCCACTTAAGACTTTCCTCAAAAGATGTTCCTTGCCCAAATTGAAATTATAATCATATTTGAAACCTGGTTATTGGAACTTGCCATTTTTAGATGCTGTGAGACTATTAAGTGACTGTTCTTCTGAGTCTAACTCCAGGTATGGATAGCAAGAAAGGTGGTCTGAGTCTCCAATCCATGATGCCAGTAAGCTGATGAGATGCTGGTATGAACTGCAAAAAGTGATCTCATGGGAAGGGTGGGAGAGAGGCTGTTCAGCCTGGGGTGAGGTAGGATTCTCTTGCCTCAATTTCCCCATTGACACCTGGCAGACTTTAAGCCTGACTGAAGGTAAGTGGACAATCTAATCCTGCCTGGAATTGACATGAAGTTGGGGAGATATTGTATCCATGCAATGTCCCTACTCTGGGTGGCAGTTTCCTATAGTCAAAAGGTTTGTAAGATTAATACCAGATCTATTCAATTCTAGATTAATGGTAGGAGAACATCTGAGATTGTCTAAAATTAAGCTATTAGACACAGGACTTTAGACGAATAGCAATAAGTTAGGGTCCTTTAATTCTTAGTAATACTGTGGAGACAATTAGGCCAAGAGCTTGTGAAGTTAGCAACATAAATATTATTTGTGTCTCAGTTGGTTAGTGTTTAAAAAACAAAATTCTTTTGTGGTCCATATTGTAAATGCTTTAAAAGGTAGTATCACCTGATCAAAAGTTTGAATTGTTTTATCTGTTTTAAACCATGTTAAAAATGAAAAATAAAATTAAAAAAAAATGCTTGAAGGAGTGCCAACGTATGTGTGTGTGTGTGTGTGTGTGTGTGTGTGTGTGTGTGTGTGTGCACGTGCATGCTTTGTTTTATGATTACATTATTTAGCCAGGGAAGTACTAGTATGGAAAGTCCCTCAAAAATTACAGATAAGGAACTGCTTTGCAAATTAAATTCCTAGAGTTTCCTTGAACAAAGGAAGGTTAAATGATTCAGCCAGATTCACATTACCAGTCTGCTGCAAGAGAAATTTTTAATCCAGTCTTTTTGACTCTGAGAAAAGCAGTATGCACTGCCCTGGTACCATTTAAAAACACACAAACATGTGTATGTGTGCGTGTATCAGTGTGTGTGTATGTGTGTGTGTGTAAAGTGTACATATGATAAATATTCCATTTAAAGAATATTTTGGAGAACCTTATTTCTACAGTTGCCTTCCTTGTCTATGAATTTTCCCTTCATTCTGTTGATGTGGTCCCTGAGGATGGGGTGATCCTCCTCTTTGTCAAGTTTAATTTCTGTCTAAGCATCTTTTAAATCTGCATATATAGAGTGAAAAAAAGGAAGTAACTCCAAATGTATTTAGAAATGTATATTTAGAAAATACTTTGGAAAAGGATAATAAGATAAGTAGCATATAGGAAGTGAAAGTATCTTAGGAAACGAATTAGGCAGTTCAGCTTTAGGAAAGATGAAGACTTTTGTTTTATTCTTAACTACTCATATTTCTTAATAGATTATCTTCTCAGGTTTAGGATGTGAGAAGAACAAGAAAGTAGTCAAGGGGAGGTACGAGGAAGACTGGGTCAAGAAAATTTCTTCAGAATATTGATATAAAATTTAATAGTTTACCAAGCTATACAAACTTTTAAAAATTAAATTAATTTGTTTTTAGCTTTCAATATTCACTTCCATCAGCTTTTGAGTTTCAAATTTTCTTCCCCTCTGTCCTTCCCTTCCCCAAGATAGTGTACCATTTGATAAAGGCTTTAATCATGCATTCATATTAAAGACATTTTCACATTAGTCACAATGTAAAGAAGAATTAGAAATCATGGGAGGAACCATGAGAAAGAAGAAATTAAACAAAACAACCAAAGATAAAGGGAGCAAATAGTGTGCTTCCATCTTCATTCAGACTCCAAAGTTCTTTCTTGGAATGTAGATAGCATTTTCTATCATGAGTCCTTTGGAGTTGTCTTAGATCCTTGTGCTGCTGAGTAGAGTTAAATCTATCAAAGTTAGTCATTGCCACTGTATTGATACTGTGTAGAATGTTCTCCTAGTTCTGCTCATTTGACTCACCATCAGTTCATATAAGTCTTTCTAGGTTTTTCTGAAGTCATCTTGCTCATTATTTCTTATAGTGCAAAGGTATTCTATTACATACATATACCATAATTGGTTCAACAATTCCCCAATTGATGGATATCCCCTCAATTTCCAATTCTTTGTCACCACAAAAAGAGTTGCTATAAATATTTTTGTACATGTAGGCCTTTTTCTTATTTTTATGATTTCTTAGGGATGTAAACCTAGAAGTGATACTGCTAGGTCTTGCTCTTCAGAATGGTTGGATCATTTCACAACTCCACTAACAATACAATAGCATTCCAATTTTCCCACATCTTCTCCCACATTGATAATTTTCTGGTTTTGTCATGTTAGCCAATCTTAAAGGTGTGATGTGATACCTCAGAGTTGTTTTGATTTGATTTCTCTAATCAATAGTGATCTAGAACATTTTTTCACATGATTATATATACCTTTCATTTCTTCATCTGAAAACTACCTGTTCATATCCTCTGACTATTTACCAATTGTGGAATGAGCTTTATTATTATAAATTTCACTCAGTTCTCTATATAGTTTAGAAATTTGGCCTTTGTCAGAGGCACAAGTTATAAAAACTCTTTCCTATTTTTTTGCTCCCTTCCTAATCTTGGTTGCACTGACTTTGTGCAAAAACTTTTCAATTTAATATAATCAAAAAAATTGTCCACTTTACATTTCATAATATTCTCTATCCCTTTTTTGGTCATAAACTCTTTCATTCTCCATAAATCTGAATGATAAACTATGCCTTGCTCTCCCAGTTTGCTTATGTATAATATCAGCCTTTATACCTAAATCTCTAAATCATGTACCCATTTTGATTTTGTTTTGTTATGTGGTATAAGATATTCATCCATGCCTAATTTATGTCATGCTATTTTCCAGTTTTCCCAGCAGTTTTGTTAAACAGTGAGTTCTTATCCCAGAAGCTGGAGTCTTTGGCTTTATCAAACTTACTATTATAGGCATTGAATACTGTATCTTGTATACCTAACCTATTCCCTGATCCACCACTGTGTTTGTTAGTCAGTACCAAGTAGTTCTCATGATTGCTGCTTTATAATACAATTTAAGATCTGGTATGGCTAGGCCACTTTCTCTTGCATTTCTTTTCCAAGCTTCACAAACTCAAAGAAACATTGAATCGTGTTCCTTTGTTCTTGGAACTATTTGCTTCTCAGTTTCAAAGCAAAATACTCCCTCTACTTTCCAGAAAGTACTCAAGAAACTTTTTTCCCAACTAAAACTTAGTCCTTTGTTATCTGCTAGTTTTAGTGAGTATCAGAACATAGTATCAGAACTGAGGCAAAATATTTCAATTTTTCTTTGGTTGCTAAAACAAACAAACTATGTGGCATAACTGATTACATATTTTACAGATAGCAAGTGTCTATGAGTATAGTTTTGATCTTTGCATGAATCAGCACACTCAAAATTTTTTCTCTTTAGGTCTTATAGATTAACATTTTCCAGGCACCTCATATTCAACAGTCCTAATTGGTCAGAAATAATTTAGCCTATGCATTACTTCTAACCATGACTATTTATTGATTTGTTGGAGAGAAAAGCATAATGCGTATAAAAGTCTATTGATTTGTCTCTCATGTTCAAGATGTTTTACTGGAAATAGTACTTTTTTGTAATTATGTTCCATAAGATTGCTCAGGGATATGGAAGGTACTAATTGGCATGACAATCATTTTCTATACCAGCGGCAAGAATGAATGACTTTTAAGAGGGACTAATCCTAGAGATATCATGATATAAGCATGGGATGTGAGGTACCATTGTAGTCCTCAAAATAAGTATCAACAATTAAGATAATGGAAAGGGTAAAACTGCTACTGTTGTTCTACATGTTTAGTAATCTTCCTTCCAAAGTTTAAGTAGCATTATGTAATAAAGAGGATCCAGTAAAGAAGTATCTATGTCCCAGAATCATTTCTTCATCTCCAAGTGCCACATTTCACAAAAGATATTACAATATTTCCCTTGAATTATAGTATTGTGTTGCTGTTTGTGCCTTTACATTACTATGGAAGTACATCAAATTTAATGGTCAAACCTGTAAATATTCTGATCAATAAAAACAAATGCATTTAGAAGTGTAATTGAATTCATCCTAGCTCCTTATGATCACATCAGGCTTAGTTAATGGATGCAAACAACGATTATCATCTTGTTGAAATTTTTGGATATCGAAAGTTATTCATAATGTACAAAAAAGATTATGAGTACTAACCTCGTTAGTGTGTAAATACATAAAAAGAAGGCTCTATAGGTTTATTTTAATGGGAGGGAGAGGAAGCTTCTTTGAAATAATGGCAAATACCCAGGCAGGATGATACACACCTATAATCCCTGCTCTCAGGGAGGCTGAGACTGGTGGATTGGTAGATCCCCTGAGTCAAAGAGTTGTAACAGACAATAGGTAAGGCTGATTATATATATTGTCAGACATCAATATGGTAAACCACACAGGAGTTTTGAGGTATTAAATTTGAAATGAATGGGCCCAAGTTGCAAATAGAGGAGGTCAAAATTTCTGTGTTAATCAGCAAAGAGAACAGCTTGCAAATAGTCACTGAACGTCCAGTTTGGTCAAGAGAAGAAGCAAAAAGTCTCAAAAAAGAAGGAGGAAAGGAAGAAAAGACAAGAGAGAAGAAAGGAAAAGAAGAAAAGAGAGAAAATAAAATAAATCATGGCAGTCATTTTACTTTATATATCATAATAGCCAAGCCTGTTAAACTAATAATAAAAATGACCAGCCTGATCCTGACTTCGGAGATATATTATTAAGTATAATTTGGAAGTCCTTTCCATGTGTAAATGAGCCAATATAGAGTGCAGATTTTCTGTATTTTTTTCCAGTAATGTTGATACATTCACACTGATACAGTAGTAATAAGTCTATAGATTCTACTTATTACATATAATACATATTTACTGCTCTGCTCCTCTCCACTTGAAGCCTTCCTTGTTGCAAGTAAAAATATTTCAACGAAACCAACAAAATGAACATGTGATACCCATGGCTTTTCTAACATTTTTTTTATTATGGAATGTTCAGACCAATTCATAGTTCCACCAGTGTTACATTAGTAGTCACTCTTAAGGAAGCTCACAAGGATTACATTGCCATTTTTAATCACAAACAAAGAAAATGCCACTCTTTCCTTTAAGGACTGAACTTAACAATCATTGTCACTCATTAACACAATGCTATTAAAAGCTGAACTAATGTAAAAATATATTAGTTCAGCATTAAAAAAATTTTCTTACCTTAATTCACTTACCCATTTTAGGAATGGGTGTCCATTTAATGAGGCTATAGTAACTTGATCCAAAGGGGAAATCAGCATCAGAAACTCAAGCAATATTTTTCTTTTGTCTTATTCTTATCAAAACAAGGAAAGAAAAATGTTTTATTTTCTATGCTGAAACGGCCATACAAGAAGACCCCCACATTAAATATCTCTGGCTTGAAGCCTGTGTGTCAGAATGTCACTGTTTCATCTGAGTTGCACCTGCACAATTTGCATATAGACAAAACCCACAAATGTGCTTTTTCACATGTAAAGTGGTCATTTCCATGTACAAAATAGAATTTGTATTCTACCATTTTGAGTATGTAAATGTGTCCCTTCTTCCTAAGAGTTAAGCATGGTTTTATGTGACTTACCCCCTACCAATATCACTCATGAGAAGACATGAATTTAAAGGAGCAATTTAATTACTGACCTTTGGAAATTTAGCTACATATTTTCTTCTTTTAATATAGTTACTTAAATAGTACTGCTTACCATAGCTTCTAGATTTTTACCAAATTTAAAAACACAAGTTACTGATGTTACACATAATAGGTAGTACTCTATCTAAGAACCCATTGCACTACCTAAAAATACTGGTAACTAAATTTTAAAGGAAAAAAATAAATAGCAAAATTAACAAAAATATCAGCTTCACACTAAATTAAAAAGTGTGCCTAAAAGTGTTCTCTGTAGGCTCTCATTTCTTATGGTGTGGATGAATCCTTTCTAAGTTTTATTCTTAAAACTTAACCTAAAAAAGTACAAATGGTAGTTGCTGGCTTCAGATATCAGACATATCTAATTGCTGAGAGAAAAAATAAAGTAAGAATTAGCATTTTATACAAACATTTCTGAGCCATCGAGGAATGTTAACATTTATTACCTGATATCTACAGTTACATGCGGATTTAAAATATACATGATCCTACTTTATTAAGTTGGTTAACTATCAGTGTCACACTCATTTAAGTCAAAAACATCTAGATTTCAAAGGTCACATCAAATAAGAATTGCAAATACCTAAAGGAATTTTGAAAAACAGTCTTTTTTTTCTCCTAAAGCTATACTTGGCTATTTTCTTCTTCTAAATCATTCATAAGATAAAAAGTAGTGAAAATGATAGTCTCTTAGCCAAGATCATTTAGTTCAGTTGCTTTATTTAAAAGATAAACTGAACTGTTTGGCATCAAAAAGCTAATCAGTTACAAGAAATTACAAGAATTACAAGAATAATTGCAAGAAACTGACTCTGTGTAGTGTTCTTTCCTCTTTAACATGACATATAGCAAGAGGTGTTAAAGGACAGAATGATAGGAAAAGACTGCAGCAAACATTTCAAAAACAAAGTGAAATACATTTAAAATTAACCCAATATTACAGTTTACAACTGAAAGACGAAAGGAGAAAGTCTGTTGATGTTTATCCCAGTAAGAAGAGAAATATTGGGCCAAATCTGAGGTGTACACACATACACACACACACACACACACATACATACACACACATCTCAATAAATATACATATATATTTGTATATGTGTGTGTATCCTCTTTAAATGATAAGCCCTTTCAAAAGTAATTGTACCAACTTGTCATTTAAAATCAAAACAAGTATTAAAAAAATCTATTTTACTGGGCTGGGCCTTGGAAAAAAATATGAAGTCATAAAACTCAGTTTCCCAGCATCTCTAAATTCTGTATTTGGAAGACTTTTCCCCTCCTTGGTGGTTCTCCCTCTTTCCCAACCTCAATTATCCAGTCAATTCATGGTCTCTCTGCTCTTCTTCCATCAGAATCTGTTCTCAACATTAGACTGAATAAACTCTATTGCACTATGATGTAATTGGCTGAATGATTGTTGAGTTACTCTTTCCTGCATTATCAGATATTCAGCATTATAGGGAAAAAAGAAGTCAAAAAACAGATTTCCGTTTCTATAATTTGAGACATCAGAAAGCAAGAAGGCTTCCTAGGCCAATTACAATATTCCTCCTAAGCATAGCGCTTACTGTGATTACATTGACAGAACTATAATTGTGTTTTCAACTACATCCCTCCCTATAATGCCATAGGAAACCTGAGTTGTTGATGAGGAAAAGGTTGTCTGAGAATAAACTTTAGATATCTGAATGATAACTTAAGGTGTTAGAATGATGAATTCTTGGCTAGGGATAGAATACATTTAACTAAGACTTATGAACAAAAATCCATTTCCACAGAGATCTGTGTATTTCATTAAGGGCTTAAAAATGGATGTGGAAGGTGGGAGAAATTAACGAAATTGATATAGAACATTGGACTTGAAATCAGGAAGCCTTGAATTCAAACCCTGAGTTAGTAGACGTGCATCATCTTGGACATCACATAATCTCTCTCAGACTCAGTTGTGCTTTTCAAATGTGGATGATAATAGCATCAATTTCAAAGCATTGTTGGCTGCATCAGATGACATAGAATGTACAAAATGTTTTGCAAACCTTAGATAATTATTTAGTATAAATTATCATCATCATTGTAGGGCATCTTGACGCCCCAGAGCATAGAGAACTACCCTGCAGTCAGGAAGATCAAAGTTCAAATTCACCTTCAGATATTTAGGAGCTGTGTGACCCTTGGAAAGTCACTTAACTTCTGTTTGTCTTAATCCACTGGAGAAGGAAATGGCAAACCACACCTGTATCGTTTCCAATAAAACACCATGGACAGTATGTTCTAAGGGGTCACGAAGGCTTGGACATGACCAAATGACTGAAAAGCCATAATAACCATCATGGTCATTATCATGACCATGATGGTTATTATTCTCATTATATATTTGACAAGACAGTACTAGAAAGAAAAATCAGGTTGGAGAAAGTGGCAAAATCTAATATGAATAATTTTCATGATTATGATTATAACATCATATGAGTTAAAAAATAAACTGACAAAACACAAAATAGGTCTTAAGTGGCTAAATGATAGTCCACATTAAAAAAATAAAAAGACCTGGGGACTTTTTGCCAAGGTCCTGCCCACCTCCCCCGAATCACCTCTAGAAAAGTTCTGGTTTGCACCATTCTGGATTATGTTCAAGACATCCAAAGAGAAATTATAGTGACTTTGTCAATCTCAGAATGACATATGAGCAGCTAGAAGGCCACGGACAATAGGAATGCAACTCCGTCACCCAGCAAAAAAATAGTACCAATATCGCCAAAGATGGGACATACGTAGCCTGCAAGAAGCTGTATCCTAAGGAAGCAAGAATAGAGAAATTCCCTGAGAAAGCTCCAGGAAACCCATGAGAATGAATGCCAGCAGGGATCAGTATGGTACTACCCAGTGTGATAAAATACAGCACTAGGCTTCACTACTTGGAGACAGAGAGCCTTGGGCTAACTAAGGGCTCCAAAATTCCAAGCATTCTGTTCTGAGATGCTACAGGGGGCCCTGAAGATCAAGGGCACTGAATCCCAAAAATTTGGGAGGGCAGGTGTTCTTTCAGATGGGAGAAACATAACAAGAGCCCAGGTGACCAGGGTGGGACAGAGCATGGCACAAACATTCCAGAACTCAAAGCCTGAAAATGAATTTTCCACAAGTACTATGTGAATATCCAGAAGAATTGAAGTAAGCAGTAAAAATTAAAGAAAACTATTGAGAAAAGAATTAGAAGAAAATAAATAATTTAGAAGAGAACATACTTAACGTTGATGATAAAATGTATTAACTCAAAATTGGGGTAGATCAAACAGAAATCAATAACTACCTGAGGCAATAAGAAATAATAACATACAATCTTAAGACTGAGAAAAAAAGTAGCTGAAAACTTGAAGTTCAATGTCAAGTACAAGTGATCTAAAAAACAAGTCCAAGAGAGAAAACTCAAAATCCTTTGAATTCCCTTAAAACCATTTTTTAAACTACAGTTTTATCTTTTAATAACAAGGTGAAAACTATCCAGATTTGTTAGAAACAGAGGACAAAGTAAAGATTTAAAGAATCTTCCATTCACTTCTTGAATAGAACGCCAAAAGGAACAGTCCCAAGAATGTCATAGCCAAAATTCAAAATTCCCATTAAAGAGAGAAAAAAAAATGTTGTAAGCATGTATTTGTGTTCATCCTTCATTGATGAAGAAGACCATGCCATCAGAGAAATAATGACAAGACTCGCACTTGATTTTGTTTTGAGTGAGGAGGGCTGTGCAGGTCACCAGTCTCAATGCAGGTACCACTGAAGCATCCCATAAACCCTGGTAGCTTCTACAAAAATGATAGCAAATCTTAAAATGCAATATGTTGAAATGAAAAAAAAACAATAAAAATATGCATTTATAACAAGAAGCTTTCTCTAAAGCTGCATGTAATACTACAGGGGAAAAATGAACCTTTAATGCAACTGGGTACTTTCAAGTATTTCTGATGAAAAGACCACAGCTAAATATTGAATTTGAAATACCAACAAGAGTCCAGAGAAATATTTGAAAGGTTGCTATTCAGTGAAATAGTTGGAAGGACCTTTATGATGCTGTGTAATAGTGAGGATAACATTCAAATAGGGAGAGAGCAATAGAACAGCCCTTCAGAATGTTAGTATCTTCAAAGATGACAGAGAGAATCAAGGCAAGGGGGGAGGGGTGGCCTTAGGTGTTGATTAGTTCTATTTCTATGACTTGAAGAATTGAGAACATTGGACAGGAAGTGGAAGAATCCAGTAGTAGAGGAAATAAGAAGGAGCTAGGGAACTTGTTATTCCTCAAAATGGAGATGCTGAGAATAGTATATAAATATGGAGGAAGGAACAGAGGTATCACATGTACTTAACTTGCAAACAGGAGAGTTGAACAAAGACAATTTGAGGTAGAAATACTTCAAACTCAAAAGGGAAATGTAGGTGTGGGGAAGGGTAATAGGAAGTATAACAAAAGGGAGGGGATAGTTGTAGGCAAAGCAAACTTTCACTGGCTATCCCCCAGTTATAGCATGTTCTTCCTTCACATCTATATCCTGTCTTCTTTGACTTCCTTGAGGTCCCAGCTAAAAATCTACCTTCTATAGGAAGGCTTTCCCTGACCCTCTTAACTCTAGTGCCTTTCCTCTGCTGATGTTATCCAATTTATCCTGTAATAATGTGTTTGTACATACTTGTTTGCATGTTCTCTCCCCTATTAGATTATCTCCTCAAGAACAGATACTGTTTTTGCCTTTCCTTGTAGCCACAGTGCTTAGCATAGTCCTTAACACATAAAGAGGCACTTAAGAAATATTTGCTTGGCATGTAGGCAGTACAACAACTAAGTGGCCAGTGGATAGATTGCTGAGTCTGGAGTCAGGAAGACTCATTTTTCTGAGTTCAAATACGACTATGGAGAGAACATGCAAATAGGTAATAGTGTACTTGATTCCAAGCCTGGCCCTCTATCAACTGTGTCACCTGGTCATCAATTAAGATAATCAAGGAAACAGTAAGAACCTAACTGTCTTTTGTTATTTGATGGGCATCATGTGGGAAAGAGACTGCATGTCCTTTGGTTAAAAGAGGATAGAACTGGGAGCTCTGGGTAGAGCATAAAGAAAATAGACAGGCTCCATGTACGAAATAGTTTTCTAACAATTAGAGATATTTAGAAGTGAAGAAGCTGCCTCAGGAGGAAAGTCGGTTCCTTGTAACTGTTAAATCTTCAAATGGAAGACATTAGACCACTTGTTAATAACAATAATAGTATTAACATTAACATTCATATAGCAGCTTCCATGTGCCTGACACTGAGCTAAGCACTCTAAAATTTTATTGCATTTGGTCTTCACAGCAATTCTGGGAGAAGGGTGCTATTATGCCCATTTTGCAGTTGAGAAAACTAAGCAAACAGAAATTAGTTAAATGACTTATGTAAAGTCACATAGCTAGTAAGTCTCAGAGACTGGATGTGAACTCAGTTCTTCCTGACTTCAGGCAGAGCACTCTATCACTATGTCAGGGACTTATAGAAACAAATTTTTACTATATAATCATTAGACTGTCTTAAACTTAAATGGGATATTTTATGAAATTGTTAGTGGATTGGACGTCGTGAATCCAACACCAAATGAAAGTGACGTCTTCTTGGTTATGAAGATCTTTTTAATAATTAGTCCCAAATAATTATAAACACCCAGTTTCTGCATACTTTTAGGGATTCTGAGGCATCAATGTACATTTTGTGCATTTTGTATTTTATGTACCAATTTAAAAATCTCAAACCTGCCTTTAATCTTCTGTACACTTCTACATGGGCTTCCCAAACTCAATTGGTAAGTCCTCAGAGACTCAAAAACCAATCTTCATGTTCACCTAAGCAAAACAGAAGTAGAGAGATGACATGAAACGCTTATAAGATATTTCCAAGACCAAAAGAGTACACGTGATTTTGGGATTATCAACTGCTGTGATGAGCTATCCCTCTTGAATTTGTTGGAGATTTATCTGGTACATTGCTATACTTGTGTGTTTTATAGTAAAAAGTAAAACAAAACACAATCTTGTGGCAGGTAGGTGATGATCTCTCCATCTCTCTAGCTCTGGCTTTAGGAACAAACAAACAGCAACAATCACATGAGCTGCCAGTTGTTAGACTGAATAAGTAGGAGATAACTTTAAAATAGTTTGAAAGGCTTTGTATTTGCTTTTAGCTGTTTGTTTCAGCTAAAGAACAGCTGTTGGGGTAGTTGATCTTGTTCCAAAAGAATATAAATACAGACTTCTCAGAGTCAGGCAAAAACAAAACAAAACAAAACAACAATGGACTGAAGAATCTGTTCAAAATGTTAAGATTTTTTAGTCAGAATGATAGAAGAAATTGGGAAAATACACCCCAGAAGCAGAGTTTGCATCAACTAATATTTGCTTTGCTATAAACAGTCTGTATTTTTAATATCATTGCTTGTAGTAAATCAGTTATTAGTGTGATTAAAATTAAATTGACTGCTCATTTTTACAATAAATCCTTTAGATTTATTTTTACAATAAATCCTATAGATACCTTCCTATAAAAGAGAAAGAAACAGAGAGACTAAATTATTTTGTTGAAAAATTCAGTTCTTCACTTCAGATCTCTGTATTTTCCATTATTTGACAAGATATTTTTATTACTTCTGTGCACAAAGGGAGAATTAAACTAGGGTCAGGAAACTATGTTTTACATGCATGTTCTTCTCACCAATAATGTAAGAATGGCCAATTTATGTCTTAGAACTGATTCAAGAGACAATAATTTGGGGGTAATACAGAGATAAAAATGAACAGGGAGAACAATAATGTGTTAGGAGAGGGAAGAGCAGTGTGGCAATAGATGAATGCAGGGATAGCAGGTCAAAGTGACTGAGTTGGGATTAGAACAAACCCTTGGATCTAATGACATTAGTTGAGCCTCCATCTTTCTCAGTCATTTTCTCTGGCTTTTCACCTGTATATAATGTCCTCTCTTCATTTCTTCCTCTTGACCTCCCTGGCTTCCTCCAAGTCGCAGCTAAAATCTCATCTTCTACAGGAAGCCTTTCCCAACTCCTATTAATTCTAGCATATATAGCATGTTTGTACATGGTTGTTGCTTGCTGTATCCCTATTAGATTGTGAGCACCTCAAGGATGGGGTCTCTCTTTTGCCTCTTTGTGTATTCCTGATGCCTTGCACAGTCCTGATACATAGTAGACATTTGATATATATTCCCTGACTACTGTTACTGTTGCTAGGACCAAATCCTGCAAGTTCAGCAGGTGCTTTCCACTACTTTGCCTAGAGATAGAATTCTTTTTAGTTTGCACATATTTTCCATTTCTTCATTTTAGGAATTCCTTGCCTTTGTAGTGATGTCAATATATCAGGCCTTTGTGGTGATATCAGTTGACTTAGATGCATAGAAAATAAGACACATGTAGAGTCCTGTTTCAATAGCTTGCATTTTGGATAACCTAGAAAGTTAATTGTGAGTAAATGTCTTGGGGACTAAAGTAATATAATAGAAAAAACGTAACACAACATATACACACATACATATACATATGCATATGAACATACATATACCTATACATACATATATACAATAAATTTGAGGAGGAGGAGGAGGATGTTGATGACATAGAAAGCAATTAAAATGTGAGACAACTTGTTCCAAGAGAGTCTTATTCTACTATATGGAGGAGGCATGGGTAGCATTCAGCATAGGGACTGAACTGAAGGAAGGCTGAGGCACTGCAGCAAGAGATGTAAGAGGTGAGGGCACACTGGTAAGAGAATATGCATTTGTATTAATGTGTGTATGTATGTATATGTGCATATGTATACGTGTGTGTATATTTAATACATATATAATTGTTGTTTTATATATATATATATAAATAACCTAAACCAATGACTATTTACAAGTATGAACACTTCATTTTTTCATAATCTATACTCCATTTCACTTATATCCAATATTTTTTTCAATTTGTGCAGCAAATAGTTAAATATTTTTATTTTAAACAGTGAAACATATGAGGGCTTAATTTCTTCAGTATTTTTCTTGGTGTAGTGAAATCCTTTAGGATCTTTCTGATTGAATAGTGCTACATAAATTGTTTCTCTGAGTGTCCCAGTTTTTCAGTTATTTATAGTCCATTAATTGTCCAAATGCCTGTTTTTTAACATGCTTGGTCAAGGTCAAATTGGAAGAAAATTATAGCACTGAGAAAAATATGGAAGCAAATGCCCTTGCCCTAAGACCATTAGAAATACCCTTTTCCCTTTATCTCCTCATCCTTTTCCTGACCTTTCCACCTCTTAAGAAGACACATTAACAAATAAGTCAGTATGACCTAGTCCAGCCCTTATTGCTATAACTTTCATTTTCTTTTTTGCAGATTATGCATTTATAACTCATTTCTACATCATCCAATAGAGAATTCTTCCCATTAAGGAAAAGTTATCGTGATTAAAAGAAGTGTTGTATAGAGCTCAAGTTGCCAAATATTTTAATCTCACTTTTGAACAGTGCTTTCTGTCAGGGAAACAGTTTATGTATGCAGCAGAATCGTATTCTATAGTCTTATTTCTCTCCTCTCTGTCTGTTAGTCTTTCTCTCTGTTTCTGTCTCTGTATCTGTCGCTCTCCGTCTCTGTCTCAGTCGCTCTCCATCTCTGTCTCATCTTTTCTCTGTAAGTCTCTTTCTCTCTCGTATTGACAAGGCAAACACTTTTTTTTAAACTAAAGCAACTCCATAATGTTAGATTGACACCCCAAAGGATTTCCTATGGAAGTTCAGCAATTAAGTAAAGCCAGATGCTCCACTTCACAAATAAGGAGTGTCTTGGCACTAACATTGTGAACCTGTCTAATTGCTTTTATTTAAATGTCATTGAACACTACAGCAAAGCAACTAATTACCTTTGTTCAAGGCACTATAATCACCTTGTATAAAGTCAAGTAGGACAAATAGCAAAATAGGAATTAATTACATTTTCAGATGGCAAAAATCATGACTAAATAAAACAAGTAAAATTAATGTCCTGCAATTTTTCTCTCTTATTATTCAATAACTATTATTTCAGTGGTAGTAGGGTCCAGAGAAATAACTGATTTTCTTATTCCTGAACTGTGTTTCCTAATCCCTACTCTTCCACAATGATGTGCATCACTGTACATGAAATTTTGTTGTATTTCCCAGTCGCAAGATGAAGACGTAAGTAGTAAAATGGTACAAGAGTATTTTCCCATTAGTCATAAGTTTATCTTTTTCTGTCCTTCAGTTAAGTAATTTGTTTGGATCCTGCCATAGATCCAAAGTTTAGAATAGGATGGCTCAATATTATTTGGGCAAAGTGATATACTTACCTGACAATCCAGTAATTGCCTGACTGAAACAGTGAAGAAAGGAGCTGGAATGTTGATGCCTTCATCTTTCCTTATATATTATCTTCTAAATTAAGTCAGGTTTATTTTTCACCTGTTGCTATGGTTTCAGAGTAAGAAAGGGAGAGGGCTGGCCACATGCATCAAACTTGTGGGTAGAATAATCCTTGTCCTTTCTGTTTTTATATTTTGATTTGGCTGTCAATGTTAAATCATGGAGATTTTTTTAAAGCTGAACTGCCACTAATTTAAAGATCAAGAATAGGGAAAAATGTAAATAATCAGGTGAGGTTTGCATTTAGAAACATAACACATGATTCAACTATACATACAAAAACATTTTGCTCTTCCTTATTTTAAACATTTACAGTAATTTCATTGTTCTACTAAAAGTGGAAATTCTGCATGCTTTTTATCACTTATAATTTTGCTTGTGTTATTCACAGAAACCCAGGATACATTCAGCATTTATGATGTTATTGCATACATAGAGGTATGAAAAAAGAAATAAAAATAATGGCTATGTTCTTTAAAAAGATGAAATAGGTATACATGTTTTACAATGCTATTATTTTCTCTTCTGTATCATTGAGGTTTACAACTCAGTGTCCTCCGTCTAGCCAGCATCATCCATTCATTCACCCAGGAAATGTGTGAAATACACATATGGCTTTCCATTTGACTGGGGAATTAATGATTCTTTAGCGTGTCATCCCCTTAAACAAGGGTTGCTGATTTGGCCTCTATCATACTTCTAAACCTGATATCCAGTGAGAAGAGTAATCTATTTCAATCTTACTATCAAATTAAAACATATGCCTACAATTCTGAACAGAAGTTATCTCTTTGATAATAATAGGGCAGCTAGGTGGTGTAGTGGATAGAGCAACAGTGCAGGAGTCAGGAGAACCTGAGTTCAAATCTTACCTCAGACACTTAACACTTGCTAGCTGTGTGACCTTAAGCAAGTCACTTAACCCCAATTGCCTCACCTTGGGTCATCTCCAGTTATCCTGATGAATATCTGGTCACTGGATTCAGATGTCTCTGGAGGAGAAGTGAGGCTGGTGAGCTGCACAGCCCTCCCTCACTTAAAACAAAGTCAAGTACAAATCATGTCATTATTTCTCTGATGGCATGGTCTTCTTCAGCAACAAAAGAAGAACACACATGCCTACAATTCTGAACAGAAATTATCTCTTTGATAATCTAGTGCCCACCAAGCAAATTCATGATCATTTAAAATTTTGATTTTATTAGCAATAGTAATGTGTACATTCGTATTACTAACATAGTAGTATAGTATATAACATGATATAGAATAATATTAATTTGTGATGTTAGTTCCATATTAAGGGATTGCTGTCAATAAACAATAGCATCATACCAGATAACTAGATAGCAGGTCAGCCTTCAAATCACAGGGATCCAATATTCAACTCCTGTCTCTAGAATACTGTGTGACCATAGGAAACTCACTTAATTTCTTGGTCCCAAGGTATCTCTCTAAGACTATAAGTTATAGATAAACAGTTGATCTCTTTTCTGATGGACATTGAAAGGTCAGCAGTCTTACCATGTGAGAACTTTCTCCACTGGCACCTGTTCTATCTTGATAAAGTAAAATTCACTTCTAAAAATAGTAATCTGAACTGAGTACCATAAGCAACCATAAGGCTGAAGTTGCAAAGGGAAAAAAATGCACCTCTTCCCTGAAGTACCTTACATTTTATTAGGTTTTACAATGTGTAAAAAGTAATTAAACATTAGGTAGTTTGGAGATAGAAAATACTACCAATAACTAAAGAAAAATTCTTGTAGGATATAACAACTGAACTTCTTGAAGGTAGATTTGGCTTCATTTTGCTATTTCCCCCCTCAGCTGCCAGAATAATGTTTGGAACATAAGACTTGCTTAATGAATATTTCTTGATTGATTAATTGAGTTGAACCTTGAAGAAATCTAAGACAAAAAGGTATCCAGGGAGTGCATTTACGTAATTTGAAGACAATCTGTGTAAAAGCATGGAGGCTGGGGATGGAATGTTGAATTCAGGGAGCAATTATAATTCAGTTTGTCTAGAATGCAAAGCATGTGAAATGAATGAATGTAGAAATGATATTGCCTGAGGATAATTTGGATTCAAATCATAGAAGTATTGGAGTGATGAGAACCAGAACATGGTAGCAAAAATAAATAGGTGAAAGCTGTCATTCAGAAACAAGTGAAAACTCTAGTAGAAACCTTGCAAAATCACAACATTTAGGAGAATTCAGTATCATTGGATGAATCCAAGAAGAGGATTGCTGCTTAATTAGAATGGACATTTATTCAGATGACCCATAGACTCTAGGAATTCATCAGGTTCTTCTGGTTCAGATGGCAGCTACTATTAGAAATGGAGAGAGAGAGAGAGAGAGAGAGAGAGAGAGAGAGAGAGAGAGAGAGAGAGAGAGAGAGAGAGAGAGAGCAAGAGCAAGAGTGCACTCTTATCTTTCCAAATAAAATATTCTGTAAATTTCCTATCTTGATACACATACTCATATTGGTACTTCAAGAACAGCATTCTCCAAGTTGTAGCTGATTTGAAAAGGAAAGAAAATGGAGGCAATAAAATTAGAGGACTATTTCAGTAGTGAGAAGAGAGAAGAGTCTAAGATAACAGTCATCTATGCTTGACTAGATAAGATAGTTGCCAGAGATACGTGGTTATAGAATTAACAAAATTTTGCAAATTCTTAGATATGGGATATAAGTAAAAACTGCAGGAAGTTCAGTTCCATATGCCTATGTAACTGCCAAGTGGATGTGTCTAATGAACTGTTGTTCACTTCTGGAGAAAGATAAGTATTGGATATAAATTTAGAGTCATATGCATGGAGATGATAACTGTATTAATAACTGAATTGATGGAACCACTATGATTGATAACATAAAAGAGAAGAGAGGATAACTCAGGACAGAGGCTTAAAGAACATCAGCAGAGAAATGGAATATAAATGAGGAAACAGCAAAAGAGACTCAGAGGGAAGAATCCAAGAGGTAAAGGGAAAATCAAATGAGAGTACTATCATAGGAACTATGGTATGAGAAAACATCAAGGATGAGCAGGTGATTGAAAATGCCAAAAGCTACAGAGAAATCAAAAAGGGTAATACCCATTAAAAGATCATTGATAACCTTTCTAGTAGTGGGATCAGAAATCAGATTACACATGGTTGATAGCTTAATGAAAGGTGAAGAAGTAGAAGCAATGAGTATAGACAGCTTTTTTTTTTTTTCTCGGACCCTGATCATGCCGCTTAACCTCTGTCTGCTTTCCATTTTTGTGACTAGAAAAAGGGGGATAATTGCATTTACCTTCCAGGGTTGTTGTGAGGGTCAAATGAGATCATACTTACAATACACATCACAGTATTTGTGATACAGGTCTGGCATAAAACGGGCAATTAATAAACATGTGTTCCCTTCCTTTCTCCTTCCTTATCATATGGGAATTTTGAGTAATAACATTTGCTCATATCAGGGGAATTGACAACCTTATCAGTAGATATTTTTGTGGATTCAGATTTGGTTTCATAGTCAAGAAGTCCTGTGTTCAAGTTTTGGCTCTGATACATATTATTTGCCTGATCCTGGGATGGTACCTTAACTTCTCAGTGCATCAAACAGCTTTCTACCATGGTAACTGAAGTATCTTTTAAAATCTCTAACAAAAAACCTGAAGAAAAAAATGCAGCTATGCATTGGCAGATTTGTATTCACTAAGAGTTTCCTGCACTGAAGAAATCATAGGCATTAGTGGGAAAAAATTATGTATTTTATTTCAAGAATCTGAGTCTTTGTTGGAATGGACCCTCGCAATGCTTAGATGGGATTTAAGAGTCAAAGTGACCAAAATATTCATCACATTGCAAGAACCTGGTGATGACTCTTTTTTAATTTAGCTAGATTGATCCTTAGTCAATAATAATACACCCTATTACACACACACACACATACACACACACACACACACACACACACACAGATTTTCCAGTAGGAAAAAAAAAAACACAGCTTGATAGAATTGAGTAATATCTGCTGCTGGCATGGGCTTCAACATCCTAGGATGGCTTCAATAAGACATTACTTATTTCTGGTTTTGAAATAAAAAGAAACCCAAGTTTGGATATCTTTCCTGACCTTTACTAATTGTATGAATCTGCACAAGTCGTTTAATCTCTGTGCCTCAGTTTCCTAAAATATGAAATAGGTATACTAATACCTCTATTAATACCATCGTAAAGATCTTGTCAGGATCAAAAGAGACAGTTTATGCAAATTGCTTATGAAGACTAATAATGCCTAGCAAAGGTCAACTATAATGATGATAATAAAAAGACCATGTAAGTACGTAAGATTATTAAGGCAACACACATTTATTAATTGACCGTTTTATGCCAGACCTGTATCACAAGCACTGTGATATGTACTGTAAGTATGATCTCATTTGACCCTCACCACAATGCATTAGTGTTCCAATTTTCCCACAACTCCAACACCTATCATTTTCCTTTTCTGCCATACTGGCCAATCTGATAGATGTTAGGTGGTACCTCAGAGGTGTTTTAATTTGCATTTCTCTAGTCAATAGTGATTTAGAGCATTATTTCATAAAAGTATAGATGATTTTCATTTCTTAATCTGAAAATTGTCTTTTTATATCTTTTAACCACTTATAATTTGGGGAATGACTAGATTCTTATAAATTTGATTCAGTTCTCTATATATTTGATAAATGAGCCCTTTATCAGAAGGACTGGGAGTGAAGATTCTTTCCTAGTTTTCTGCTTAGCTTCTATTCTTGGTTGACTTGGCTTTGTTTGTGCAAATACTTTTAATTTTATGTAGTCAAAATTATCTATTTTGCATTTCATAATGTTCTCTATACCTTGTTTGGTCATAAATTTTCCTCTTCTCCATACATCTGACAGGCAAACTATTTTTTGCTCTCCTAATGTGCTTATGGTGTCACCCTTTGTATCTAAATCATATACTCACTTTGACCTCTAATGTAAGGTGTTGGTCTATGCCTAGATTTTGTGATACTATTTTCCAATTTTCCCAGCGGGTTTTATCAAACATTGAGTTCTTATCCCAGAAGCTGAAGTCTTTGGGTTTATCAAATGGTAGTTACTATATTATTGACTACTGTGGCTTGTGCACCTAATCTTTCCCCTTGACTTACCAATACATCTCTTAGCCAGAATGAACTTGTTGTGCTGATTACTGCTTTATAATACAGTGTTAGATATGGATTGACTAGACCACTTTCCTTTGCAGATTTTTTCATTAATTTCCATGATATTCCTTATTTTTGTTCTTCCAGATGAATTTTGTAATTATTTTTTCTAATTTTATAAAATAATTTTTCGTAGTTTCATTGATATAGTACTAGGTAAGTCAGTTACTTACAATTTAGTTACAAGTTTCCTTTTTATTATTCTAATTCAGTGTATCCATGAGCAACTGATATTTTCCAAATATTTAGATCTGACTTTATTTGCATGAAAAGTGTTTTGTAATTGTATTCATATAGTCCCTGGGTTGACCTTGTCAGATAAACTCCCAAATATTTTATATTGTCTACAATCAGTTTCAGTGGAATTTTTCTTTCTATCTCTTGCTACTGGGCTTTGTTAGTGATATATAGAAATGGCAATGACATGCAAATTTATTTTCTATTCTGCAACTTTGCTAAAGTTGTTAATTTTTTCAAGTATTTTTAGTTGATTGTATAGGATTTTCCAACTGTACCATCACATTATCTGCAAAGAGTGATAGCTTTGTTTACTCTTTGTCTTTTCTAATTCCTTCAATTTATTTTTCTCTTATTTCTAAAAGTAGTATTTATAGTATCATATTGAATGATAGTGGTAATAATAGCCATCCTTTTTTCACCCCTGATCTTTTTGGAAGGCTTCTGTTTATCTGTATTGTATAAAATGCTTATTGATGGCTTTAGATAGATACTACTTTTAAGGAAAATTCCATTTATTCTTATGCTGTCTTGTGTTACTTATAGAAACAGATGGTATATTTTGTCAAAAGCTCTTTTCTGCATTTATTGAGATAATCATATGATTTCTGTTGGTTTTGGTATTGATATAATCAATTATGCTGATAGTTTTCCCAATGTTTAACTATCCCTATACACCTGGTATAAATTCTACTGGGTCATAGTGTATTATCCTGGTGATAAATTGCTGTAATCTCTTTCCTGCATCACTACTCATTAGGGAATTGATCTACAATTTTCATTCTCTGTTTTGACTCTTCCTTGCATAGGTATCAGCAACATATTTAGATCATAAAAAGAATATGGTAGAACTCTTTCCTCCCCTATTTTTTTTCAAATAGCTTATGTAGTATTGGATTTAATTGTTCTTTAAATGTTTGGTAGAATTCATTTGCAAATCCATTAGGTCCTAGCATTTTTTTCTTAGGGAATTCATTAATGACTTGTCCAATTTCTTTTTCTGCAAAGGTGTAATTTAAGTATTTTATTTTCTCTTCTATTAATCTGGGTTATTTATATTTTGTAAGTATTCATCCATTTCACTAAGATTGTCAGATTTATTGGCATGTAGTTGGGCAAAATAGCTCCTAAGTATTGTTTTAATTTCCTATTCAATGGTGGTGTATTCACCCTTTTCATTTTTGATACTGGCTATTTAGTATTCTTTTTAAAAAATCAAATTAGCCAAAGTTTTAGCTACTTTATTGTTATTATTCATAAAATAAGCTCTTAGTTTTATTTACTAGCTTAATAGTTTTCTTTTTTCAATTTTATTTATCTCTCATTTGATTTTAAGACTTTCTAATTTGGCATTTAATTGGGGACTTATATTTTGTACTTTTTCTAGCTTTTTTAGTTGCATACTCATTTCTTTGATCTTTTCTTTCTATGTTTTACTCATGTAAGCTTTTAGAGATATAACAATTCCTCTAAGAACTGCTTTGGCTGCATCTCATAAGTTTTGGGGTATTTTTCATCATTGTTATTCTCTTTGATGAAATAATTGTTTTGATAATTTGTTGTTTGAGCCACTCATTCTTTTTTTTCCTGATCTAATGCAGCTGTGTCAATTTTTATTATTATTTTATTTGTTTTCAGTGCTCTACAATCACTTCACCTCCCTCTCCCTAATTCCCCACTTCCTCCCTACTGCCTACTACAGACAGTGTACCATCTTTTATAGGGTCCATATATATGTTTCAATTAAGTACATTTTCACCTTAGTCATGTTGAATGGAAGAATTAAAATGAATGGGATAAACCATAAAACAAAACAAAATATAATACAAAAGTAAATGTTCTGCTTCATTCTCTGATCAAATTCCATGGATGTGGAAGGCATTTTGCCTTGGAAACTTTTTAGGTCCTTGCATTGTTATGAAGGAGTAAGTCTACCAGAAAAATTCTCACACACTGTGGTTGTTGCTGTTTACAAAGTTCTCCGGGTTCTGCTCCTTTCACTCAGCATCAGATCATTTAAGTCTTTCCTTGTCTCTCTGACATCTTCCTGTTCATCATTTTTTATAGCACAACAGTATTCCATTACATTCATATACCACAACTTGTTAAGCCATTAACCAATTGATGGGCATCCCCTTGATTTTCAGTTTTAGGCCACCACAAAGAGAGCTTCTATAAATATTTTTGGACACATGGGGGACCCTTTCCCATTTTTATGATATCTTGGGGATACAGTTCTAGAAGGGGTATTGCTGGGCCAAAGGGTATGCACATTTTTGTAGCCCTTTGGGCATAGTTCCAAATTGCTTTCCATAATGGCTGGATCAGCTCACACCTCCACCAACAATGAATTAGTATTCCAACTCTCCCATGTGTTCTCCAACATTTATCATCTTTCTGTTTTGTCATGTTAGCCAATCTGAGAGGTGTGATGTGGTACCTCAGACTTGATTTAGAGCATTTTTTCATATGACTATAGATAGCTTTAATTTCTTCCTCTGAAAACTGCCTGTTCATATCATTTGACCATTTACCAATTGGGGAATGACTTGTATTCTTGTACATTTGACTCATTTCACTATATATTTTAGAAATGAGGGCGTTATCACAGACAGTAGTTGCAAAAATTCTTTCCCAGTTTTCTGCTTCCTTCTTTATCTTGATTGCATTGGGTTTGTTTGTGTAAAAACTTTTCAATTTAGTGTAATCAAAATTATCCATTTTGTACTTCATAATGTTCTCTATCTCTTGTTTGGTCAACAATTTCTTCCTTCTCCAAAAACCTAACAATTACACTATTCCCTGCTCCCTTAATTTGTTCATAGTATCAATCTTCATACCTAGATCATGTGTCCATTTAGACTTTACTCTTGTGTATGGTGTCAGGCATTGGTCTATGCCCAGTTTCCACCACACTGTTATCCAGTTTTCTCAGCAATTTTTGTCAGTGAGTTCTTATCCCAGAAGCTGGAGTCCTTGGGTTTATCAAACAGTAGATTGCTATATTCATTGACTACCATGCCTTGCATACCTAACCTATTCCACTGGTCTACCCCTCTATTTCTTAGCCAGTACAAAGTGATTTTGATGATTGCTGCTTTACAATGAAATTTGAGTTCTGGTAAGGCTAGGCCCCCTTCCCTAGCATTTCTTTTCTTTAGTATCCTTGATATTCTGGACATTTTATTCTTCCAGATGAATTTTGATATAATTTTTTCTAGCTCTATAAAATAATTATCTGGTAGTTTGATTGGTATGGCACTGAATAAGTAAATTAATTTAGATACAATTGTCATTTTTATTATATTGACTCAGCCTACTCCCATGACCCACTCATTTTTTAAGATTAGATTATCTAGTTTCTAATTATTTTGAATCTAACTTTTCATGGACCTTTATCACACACAATTTTCATTCTATTTTTAAGGAGTTGTTTTTTAGTCAATTGTATCCTTCCCTTTACAAGCTGTTGACTTCCTCTTGCATGCTTTTCATTTTTCCCCGAATTTTTCTTCTAACTCTCTTATTTGACCTTTAAAATCCTTTTTGAACTCTTTTATGAGGGCAATTTAGGCTTGAAAATAACTCGTATTCTCCCTTGAGATTTTGGATGTAGGTATTTTAACAATGTTGTCATCTTCTCTGTGTTTTTATCTTCCATGTTATCATAATAACTTTTTATTGTCAAAGTTCTTTTTAGCTTCTTACTCATTTTTTGGCCTATTTCATGGTTTTTAAAATTGAGCTTTGCTTCTGATATACAGGGTCGCTGTCCCAAGTTTCTAGTGTTGGGGGCCAGGGGTCTGGTCACTGTACATTTTTTTAATGACAAAAGTTTGAGTGCTTTAACTGCAAACAAATTAGGATCTTTGCTGTTTTTCTGGGTTGAGTTTTAACCAATCACTTATGTGTATGTGGGCTCTAGTCAGTCAGATATGTACATATGTGTTCTAGCCAATCAGATATTGAGTAAAATTATATATAAAGCAAGAACTGGTATTGAGAAAGCAAACATGAAGAGAGCCAACATTGAAGGAGTGAGCCAATGTTGAGAAGAAGAGAGCCAAGAGGAGAACTGACAGCTGAGGGAGACCTCCAAGCTGAGGGAAGAGCCTCTAGCTGAGGGAGGGGACCTTCAGCTGAGGGAAAGCACCTTTAAGATCTGAGAGAGGAGACCTCTGAGAGTGGAAACCTGCCAATGAGAACTAGGCTAAGCCCCTTTTTGAACTGTTAACACAGCCTCTGAACATTGGAGGTGAATTGAAATAATGATGCTGGAGGTGTGTGTTAGTATTTGTTGGCCTGTTGAACTTTGTTTTTCCAGAGGCATAAGCTTCTGAGTGGAGCAGTGCCCCTGAGTTGAGACATAGAACAGGAGCAGATTGTTGCCTATATGTGAATCCAGGTAAGAGTCAGGAGTGGTCAGCCCACCAAAGAAGAACCATGGGACTTAGAAGTCAACCTTGAGTTAAGATGAAAGGACTTTTGATTAAGGAGATTGTTCCTGTTGTGATCTAGGGGGAAACAGTGTCAAATTTTGTAAAAAGACTTTACTTGGACACTTGGTATTGATTAAGGATGTTGCTACTGTTATTTTATATATATATATATGTATATATAATGCATATATATGTGTATGTATACATGTATGTATGTATGCAATATGTATACATATACATATATACATACATATTGAATGATATATTTTAAGGATTTTGCTGTGAAATTTATGTTGTACTTTATTGAACAATGTTTAGCACATTGCTGAACAGAGATTTCATTATACTATGCAATTAGATACTTGAAATTATTCACAGCAGATATCCTCAGTTGTGCTATTGTGATTGGCTTTACAGGTGCTACTAATTTAAAATAATAAAATAATTACTTTTTCTTGAATGGAGGTTCTTGAAAAAAGCAGGTTGAATTAGTGGAGATTTGGGAGATAGTTTTAGACAGACTTATAGAGATTCTATAAAAAACTTGTGGCTAGATTTTTTTAAATTGATAAATCTTTTGAGAAACTGTGTAACACACATACAAGCCACAAAGCATATGAAGCCAGATAAACCAAATTACATGAATTTTATCACAGATAATATATGCAACTCTAAATTTCTTTAGTTACCATTTCATAAAAAAAAAAAATGATTGCTACCTTAGTTTTTAAAAGATAGTGTGAACATTACCCAATGTTTTTAACTTAAATTCTATTGCCTTTTATTTTTATTGAGCAGAATATAAGTTTCTTGGGAGTTGAAATTTTTTTGTCTTTTGTTTTTGTATTCTCAGCAATTTGCACATTGTTTTGCACAAAATGTTTAACACATTCTTATTGTTTTCTTCATTTACATGTAGTCTGTGTGTATACAATTTCCTTTGATATGTTTTCTACATTCCATTTTCTGTGGATTTTTAAGGGCATTCTAGTTTAACACGATGGACGTATTATACATAATTTCACTTCAAAATTTACATTTCTATTTTCTTTGATTCACATGTGTCACCAACATTACCTTTATAAATTCAGGTTTTTGAAGAGAACCAACAGGAATGAAGGAGGGAATTGTAAGGAGGTTGCTAAGGATGCTTGTGTACTCATAAGTAGAAGATTTCCAGTGGTTAATTTAATGGAAACATAAATGGTTAACAAAAGGAACTGGGAGAAACACTTTGTAGACAGTCTCCACCCTCATAGGGAGATAAATGAGGTCTTGAAAGACTTTGAGAGTCTCCAATGCTGACCAGCAGGTGGAGACAGAATCCCAGGACAATGGTTGTTATCTATCATGAAAGTAGGGTCCTATTGGGAGATGGAGGGTGTGAATAATCATAAAAGTTGCCCAGTTATACAATCAGAATAAACTTTCATCTAAGATGAGAAGATCTATAATACAACTGATTGATTCTCCTTCTCTCATCTGATTCTAATTCTCTCACACATTAGGCCTTGAAAATGAGCCTGCTAGAGGTGTTTTGAAATGAAGAATCTCATTGGAATGACTTTGGCATTTAAAAGTCCATTACATCATTTTTTTCTTTTCTTCCATTCTACTATGTAATTATGTTCACAGTTACATTAGGAATAAACATTATTTTTTTCAAATTCATGTTTTGATTTTGACACAAATGGACAGTGGAAATGTATTGTTTGATTTTGGCATTTGATGGCATCTGAAATATATGATTCTAAGTGAAACATTGTCATTACTGTCTTTGTTTTTAGTGATGTGAAACTTACTGTCTCCTGATTAAACTTTGGATAGCTAGATTCAAATTTTGTGAAGTCTTTCCCACATATGTAGCTAACGTATGCTTCTCTGGAACTTCCATATGTTGTTCCTTTTTCTGCCCTGTGAGGCCAAGAAGAAGACTGCTTTTTAAATGCTTTTTTTCGCACAGATGACAATCTTAATATACTTGGAGAGAGTTATATCCCTACTATTTCTTCTTTTTTACAAGTGAAATTATCTCAGTTCCTTCACATGTTCATCATATGATATCATCTCTTTTCCCCTTAACATTATGATTGCAGTCTACTGAACCACCCCTGTATTTGTTAATTTACTTGCTAAGAGATGATATCAGACCAGAACACAATATTCGAAATATAGTCTTTATCTGACCTAGGCAGAGGGCACCTGGACCATCACTTCCCTCTTTCAGAATGTTACACTTAATAATACAATGTAAAATGTCATTAGCTTTTATTTAAATTTACCTTGTTAATGCATTGATTCATATTGAAATTTTAGTCCACTAAAACACCCCAGACTTCATTTTTTCACATGAACTTTTGTCAAGCTGTCAACTTGGAAAGTATAATTTAACATTTGTCATCGTTGCATTTTATCTTTATTAAAATCAATCTAACATTCTAGCTTATTGGGGTCTTTTTGGTTTCTGATACATTCATTAGATATGATAACTTTTTCTCATATTTGTACCATTTCTAAATCTGACACACATAATCATGATGCTTTCTTTCAAGTCAGTTGCTAAAAACAATGAGCAGTACAAAGGCAAGAGAAAATATTTGGATATGGTTTAAGACCTCACTGTTTGTGATCACAAAGGAAGATTTTAGTTTTTTTCTTTTGGCATGACATTTGATTGGGGTAGAGAATTCTCAGTCTGGATACTCCCTCTACAAATGCAGATTGGAAAACCATTGTTTAATTTTCTTCTTATTGTTACTTGCGACACAGCTCTTGAATCAATCAAGAGGTATGTAAAAAAATCCACTATGTGTCAGGAAGTGTGGTAAGAGGAAAAAAAGGTAAGCATGCCATCTCTGTCCTCAAGGAGCTTCCATTCTAGTGGGAAGGTAACATACAAACAACTATATGGATGCAATGTAAATGGGAGATAATTTCAAAGGGAGGGCAATAACAGCTACAGAGATAGCTACATTCACACAGCCATTTTTTTGTCAGAGTTAACACTTGAAATCAAGTGTTCCTGACCCAGAAGTTCCCTGCCTATAATGGCCATCCTACACCTGGAGGGAAGGATACATGCATACAAACAAGCATAATACAAGATAGAATATGAAGAGACCAAAGAAAAAATCACAGGATTATGTGAATGTCTCCTAAGTGATTTAATCAGAACAATTCAAATAATAAACACTTAATTATACAGACAAATACTTTGAAAGATTTCATACCTCTGAATAATGAATGCAATGGCCAGTTATGATTCTGAAGGACTGGATGATATAAGCTATTGTCTTCCTGACACACAAGTACTCAAGATGAAAAATGAAATATGTGTCAGAAACAGACAATGAGTGAAATTAATCTGCTTGTTTATGCATATTTGTTACTAGGGTTTTGTTTTTCTTTATTTTGTTCCATTGGGAGGGGGCAAAATGAGGGTAAAAAAGTGTTTATTAATTTTTAAGACATTGACAAGTAAAATAAAGAAATGGACTTCAAATATGGGGGACAGCTTGTGTATATGCACAGCAACTGAATTGTGAATGAGGTTGAGACAAATTTGTCTAGAATATAAAATAC